>NC_056080.1:76921109-77248297 GCF_016772045.2 Ovis aries
CAGACTGTGGAGCGCACATAAGGAAGTGGCTAGCTTGCTCTCTCCTCTTTTGATTCCACCTCATCTCATTCGGGTCACCTCTAACTCCCTCCTCCCTCTTTCCTTCTCCATGTAATTCTGTGAACCTCTCTGGGTGTCCCTCACTGTGGAGAAACTTTTCATGTTTAACCTAGATGTTTTATCAACAGTGCTGTATAGATGGAGAATTCTTGAGACTACTGAAAAAATAAGACTGAAAACCAGAAGCAGGAGGCTTAAGTCCAAATCCTAAGAACACTAGAGAACTCCTGATTCCAGGGAATATTAATCGACAGAAGCTCATCAAATGCCTCCATACCTACACTGAAACCAAGCACCACCCAAGGGCCAACAAGTTCCAGAAAAAGACATATCATGCAAATTCTCCAGCAACACAGGAACACAGCCCTGAGCTTGAATATAGAGGCTGCCTGAAGTTACTCCAAACCCATTGACATCTCATAACTCATTACCGGACACTTCATTGCACTCCAGAGAGAAGAAATCCAGCTCCACTCACCAGAACAACGACACAAGTTTCCCTAACCAGGAAACCATGACAAGCCAATGGTACTTACTACTCCACCCACAGCGAGGAAACTCCACAATAAAGAGAACTCTACAAACTGCCAAAATGCAGAAAGGCCACCCCAAACTCAGCAATATAAACAAGATGAAGAGACAGAGGAATACCCGCAGGTAAAGGAACAAGATGAATGCCCACCAAACCAAACAAAAGAGGAAGAGGTAAGGAATCTACCTGATAAAGAACTCCAAATAATGATAGTGAAAATTATCCAAAATCTTGAAATCAAAATGGAATCACAGATAAATAGCCTGAAGACAAGGATTGTGAAGATGCAAGAAAGGTTTAACAAGGACCTAAAAGAAATAAAAAAGAGTCAATATATAGTGAATAATGCAATAAATGAGATCAAAAACACCGTGGAGGCAACAAATAGTAGAATAATGGAGACAGAAGATAGGATTAGTGAAGTAGAAGATAGAATGGTAGAAATAAATGAATCAGAGAGGAAAAAAGAAAAACAAATTAAAAGAAATGAGGACAATCTCAGAGACCTCCAAGAGAGTGGTAAGTGCCCCAACATTCGAATCATAGGAGTCCCAGAAAAAGAAAACAAAAGAAAGACCATGAGAAAATACTTGAAAACTTCCCCAAAATGGGGAAGGAAATAATCACCCAAGTCCAAGGAACCCAGAGAGTTCCAAACAGGATAAACCCAAGGCAAAACACCCCAAGACACATATTAATCAAATTAACAAAGATAAAACACAAAGAACAAATATTAAAAGCAACAAGGGAAAAGAAAAAATTACACACAAGGGGATTCCCATAAGGATAACAGCTGATCTTTCAATAGAAACTTCAAGCCAGAACGGAATGGCAAGACACACTTAAAGTGATGAAAGAAAATAACCCACAGCCCAGATTACTGTACCCAGCAAGGATCTCATTCAAATATGAAGGAGAAATCAAAGCTCTACAGACAAGCAAAAGCTGAGAATTCAGCACCACCAAACCAGCTCTCCAACAAATGTTAAAGGATCTTCTCTAGACAGGAAACATAGAAAATGATTATAAACTTGAACCCAAAACAATAAAGTAAATGGCAATGGGATCATACTTATCAATAATTACCCTTAAACGTAAATGGGTTGAATGCCCCAACCAAAAGGCAAAGACTGGCTGAATGGATACAAAAACAACCTATATATGTTGTCTACAAGACAACCATCTCAAAACAGGGGACACATACAGACTGAAAGTGAAGGGCTGGAAAAAGATGTTTCGCACAAATAGAGACCAAAAGAAAGCAGTAGTAGCAATACTCGTATCAGATAAAATAGACTTTAAAACAAAGGCTGTGAAAAGAGACAAAGGACACTACATAATGATCAAAGGATCAATCCAAGAAGAAAATATAACACTTATAAATATATATGCACCCAACATAGGAGCACTGCAACATGTAAGACAAATGCTAACAAGTATGAAAGGGGAAATTAACAATAACAATAATAGTGGAAGACTTTAGTACCCCACTCACACCTATGGATAGATCAACTAAACAGAAAATTAACAAGGAAACACAAACTTTAAATGATACAATAGATCAGTTAGACCTAATTGATATCTATAGGACATTTCACCCCAAAACAATGAATTTCACCCTTTTCTCAAGCATGCACGGAACCTTCTCCAGGATAGATCACATCCTGGGCCATAAATCTAACCTTGATAAATTCAAAAAATTGAAATCATTCCAAGCATCTTTTCTTACCACAATGCAGTAAGATTAGATGCCAATTACAGGTGAAAAACTATTAAAAATTCCAACATATGGAGGCTGAACAACACACTGCTGACTAACCAACAAATCACAGAAGAAATAAAAAAAATCAAAATATGCATAGAAACGCGTGAAAATGAAAACACAACAACCCCAAACTTGTGGGACACTGTAAAAGCAGCACTAAGGGGAAAGTTCATAGCAATACAGGCCATAACTCAAGAAACAAGAAAAAAGTCAAATAAATAACCCAACTCTACACCTAAAGCAACTAGAAAAGGAAGAAATAAAGAACGCCAGGGTTAGTAGAAGGAAAGAAATCTTAAAAACTAGGGCAGAAATAAATGCAAAAGAAACAAAAGAGACATAGCAAAAATTAACAAAGCCAAAAAGCTAGTTCTTTGAGAGGATAAATAAAATTGACAAACCATTATACAGACTTATCAAGAAACAAAAGCAGAAAAATCAAACCAATAAAATTAGAAATGAAAATGGAGAGATCACAACAGACAACATAGAAATACACAAGATCATATGAGACTACTATCAGCAATTATATGCCAATAAACTGGACAACTTGGACAGAACGGACAAATTCTTAGAAAAGTACAACTTTCCAAAACTGAACCAGGAAGAAATAGAAAATCTTAACAGACCCATCACAAGCATGGAAATTGAAACTGTAATCATAAATCTTCCAGCAAACAAAAGCCAAGGTCCAGATGGCTTCACAGCTGAATTCTACCAAAGATTTAGATAAGAGCTAACACCTATCCTATTCAACCTCTTCCAGAAAACTGTGGAGCAACTTAAACTTCCAAACTCATTCTATGAGGCCACCATCACCCTAATACCAAAATCTGACAGAGATGCCACAAAAAAAGAAAACTACCGGCAAATATCACTGATGAACATAGATGCAAAAATCCTTCACAAAATTCTAGCAATCAGAATCTAACAACACATTAAAAAGATTATACACCATGGCCAAGTGGGCTGTATCCCAGGGATGCAAGGATTCTTCAATATCCACAAATCAATCAATGTAATACACCACATTAACAAATTGAAAAATAAAAGCCATATGATTATCTCCATAGATGCAGAGAAAGCCTTTGACAAAATTCAACATCCATTTATGATAAAAACTCTCCAGAAAGCAGGAATAGGAGGAATATACCTCAACATAATAGAAGGTATATATGACAAACCCACAGCAAACATTATCCTCAATGGTGAAAAATTGAAAGCATTTCCCCTAAAGTCAGGAACAAGACAAGGGTGCGCACTTTCACCACTACTATTCAACATAGTTTTGGAAGTTTTGGCCACAGCAATCAGAGCAGAAAAAGAATTTAAAGGAATTCAGATTGGAAAAGAAGCAAACTCTCACTGTTTGCAGATGACATGATCCTCTACAGAGAAAACCCTAAAGACTCCATCAAAAAATTACTAGAGCTAATCAATGAATATAGTAAATTTGCAGGATATAAAATCAACACATAGAAATCCCTTGCATTCCTATACACTAATAATGAGAAATAGAAAGAAAAATTAAGGAAACAATTCCATTGACCATTGCAACGAAAAGAATAAAATACTTAGGTATGTATCTACCTGAAGAAACTAAAGACCTATATATATATATAGAAAGCTATGAAACACTGGTGAAAAAAATCAAAAAGGACACTAATAGATGGAGAAATGTACCTTGTTCATGGATCTGAAAAATCAATATAGTGAAAACGAGTATACTACCGAAAGCAATCTATAGATTCAATGCAATCCCTATCAAGCTACCAATGGTATTTTTCACAGAGCTAGAACAAATAATTTCACAATTTGTATGGAAATACAAAAAACCTCAAATAGCCAAAGCAATCTTGAGAAAGGAGAATGGAACTGGAGGAATAAACCTGCCTGACTTCAGGCTCTACTACAAAGCTACAGTCATCAAGACAGTATGATACTGGCACAAAGACAGAAATATAGATCAATGGAACAAAATAGAAAGCCCAGAGATAAATCCATGCACCTATGGACACCTTATCTTTGACAAAGGAGGCAAGAATATACAATGGTGAAAAGACAATCTCTTTAACAACTGGTGCTGGGAAAACTGGTCAACCACTTGTAAAAGAATGAAACTAGACAACATACACAAAAATAAACTAAAAATGGATTAAAGATCTAAATGTAAGACCCCAAACTATAAAACTTCTAGAGGAGAACATAGGTAAAATACTCTCTGATAAATCACAGCAGGATCCTCTATGACCCACCTCCCAGAGTAATGGACATAAAAGCAAAAATAAACAAATGGGACTTAACTAAAGTTAAAACCTTCTGCACAACAAAGGAAACTCTAAGCAAGGTGAAAAGAAAGCCTTCAGAATGGGAGAAAATAATAGCAAATGAAGCAATTGACAAACGACAAATCTCAAAAATATACAAGCAACTCCTACAGCTCAATTCCAGAGAAATAAACAACCCAATCAAAAAAAAAAAAAATGGGCCAAAGAACTACATAGACATTTCTCCAAAGAAGACGTACAGATGGCTAACAAACACATGAAAAGATGTTCAACATCACTCATTATCAGAGAAATGCAAATCAAGACACAATGAGGTACCATTTCACACCAGTCAGAATGGCTGCAATCCAAAAGTCAACAAGCAATAATGGTGGAGAGGGTGTGGAGAAAAAGGGAACCCTCTTACACTGTTGGTGGGAATGCAAACTAGTACAGCCACTATGGAGAACAATGTGGAGATTCCTTAAAAAACTGGAAATAGAACTGCCTTATGACCCAGCAGTCCCACTGCTGGGCATACACACCGAGGAAACCAGAATTGAAAGAGACAAGTGTACCCCAATATTCATTGCAGCACTGTTTATAATAGCCAAGACATGGAAGTAACTTAGATGTCCATCAGCAGACAAATGGATAAGAAAGCTGTGGTACATATACACAATGGAATATTACTCAGCCATTAAAAAGAATACATTTGAATCAGTTCTAATGAGGTGGATGAAACTGGAGCCTATTATACAGAGTGAAGTAAGCCAGAAAGAAAAACACCAATACAGTATACAAACGCATATATAGGGAATTTAGAAAGATCATAATGATAACCCTGTATGCGAGACAGCAAAAGAGACACAGATGTATAGAACAGTCTTTTGGACTCTGTGGGAGAGGAAGAGGGTGGGATGATTTGGGAGCATGGCATTGAAGCATGTATAATATCATATAAGAAATGAATCACCAGTCCAGGTTCAATGCAGGATATAGGATGCTTGGGGCTGGTGCACTGGGATGACCCAGAGGGATGGTACAGGGAGGGGGGTGGGAGGTGGTTTCAGGATGGGGAACACGTATACACCTATTGCAGATTCATATTGATGTATCGCAAAACCAGTACAATATTGTAAATTAATTGGCCTCCAATTAAATAAATAAATTTAAATTAAAAAAATAAAAAGAAAATATATGCAACAAGCCACAAAAGTTTACTGTATAGCACAGGGAACTATAGTAAATATCCTGTAATAACATAATGGAAAATAATTTCAAAAATATTATATGTATATATATAAAATTAAATCACACACACAAAAAGAATTCTACTTTTTAAATTTAGTAATATTTATCTTTTTACTAGTTTTTCTAAATACCCTTCAGTTCAGTTACTCAGTCATGTCCGACTCTGCCACCCCATGAACTGCAGCCTGCCAGGCCTCTCTGTCCATCACCAATTCCCGGAGTTTACCCAAACTCATGTCCATTGAGTTGGTGATATCATCCAACTGTCTCATCCTCTGCCATCCCCTTCTCCTCCCTCCTTCAATCTTTTCAGGGTCTTTTCAAATGAGTCAGCTCTCCTCATCAGGTGGCCAAAGTATTGGGGTTTCAGCTTCAACATCTGTCCTTCCAATGAACACCCAGGACTGATCTCCTTTAGGATGGACTGATTGGATCTCCTTGCAGTCCAAGGGACTCTCAAGAGTCTTCTCCAACGCCACAGTTCAAAAGCATCAATTCTTTAGCACTCAGCTTTCTTTATAGTCCAACTTTCACATCTATACATGACTACTGGAAAAACCATTGCCTTAAATATAGGGACTTTGTTGGCAAAGTAATGTCTCTGCTTTTTTATATGCTGTCTAGGTTGGTCATAACTTTCCTTCCAAGGAGTAAGCGTCATTTAATTTCATGGTTGCAATCGCCATCTGCAGTGATTTTGGAGCCCCCAAAAATAAAGTCAGCAGCCACTGTTTCTACTGTTTTCCAATCTATTTGCCATGAAGTGATGGAACCAGAAGAAGTATAAGAGAAAGAAAATTATAATCATAGTGAGACATATTAACATTTCTCTGGGAATATTTTATCAAGCACAGATAAAATAAGAATAGGAGCATCTTGAATGATGTCACTAATAGTTTAAATATAATGGATTTATATTTAATTAACTATATTAATCATATCCTACTCAAGTACTTTTTAAATTTTGTATCTCATACTTTCTTATTAGATGTCCATAAGGCTTATTTAACTTACATGCAGACTACATCATGAGAAACATTGGGCAGGATGAAGCACAAGCTGAAATCAAGATTGCTGGGAGAAATATCAGTAACCTCAGATATGCAGATGACACCACTTTTACGGCAAAAAGTGAAGAAGAACTAAAGAGCCTCTTGAAGGAGCTAAAAGAGGAGAGTGAAAAAGTTTGCTTAAAGCTCAACATTCAGAAAACCAAGATCATGGCATCTGGTCCCATCTTCTTTGTGAATTGTACCTTTTAGCATTAAAAATATTCATCTTTGTTTCATTTAAAATAAATAAATTTTTTAAAATAAAAGACAAGAAAAGAGAGGAGAAAATTCTAAAAAGAAAATTAAATTTCGAATGAGAAAGAAAATATTTAAAAGCATCAGAAATGTAATAAAATATTCAATACTCTTAGGTAGTACTCTAAGATAGCAAATTGTTTAAATAAGCTATTGGCATCTGAAAAAAAAAAAGATCAGTCTGCTTTTGAGGTATTATTTCTCTACATCCTTGGATAATTGTTCATACCTAAATGAGAGCTGGGAAACTAGTCATCTTAGGGAGAATTTGTGAGTCAGAAAACATGTATTTTATTTCTGTATGTTAAAATAGCTATTAATTTAGAGTTTAAAAATCACATGAAATGCAAATAGTGCTGATTTCTTACTTACCTCAATGAAATGGCTTCTGAATATTTCAGTGCAGTGGAGATAAAAAGGAAAGCAGAAGCTGGAGAGGTGTTATTTTCTTTAAGGTTAGAAGGGAAACTTTAAAATCTTAAAACATACTCTGAATTCCCATTCATGGAACACTGCTTTGTCTTGGCAAAGGGACTTGAGTAACTCAATGAAGCTATGAGGCATGACATGCAGGGCCATCCAAGATGGATAGGTCCTAGTCAGGAGTTCTGAAAAAATGGCCCATTGGAGGATGGAATAGCAAACCACTCCAGTATTCTTGCCATGAGAACACCATGAACAGTATAAAAAGGCAAAAAGATAGAACACTGGAAGATGAGACCTAAGATCAGAAAGTGTTCAATATGCTACTGGGGAAGAGTGGAGGGAAATTACAAACAGCTCCAGAAAGAATGAAGCATCTAAGCCAAAGTGGAAACAATGATCAGTTGTGGATGAATGTTAGGTCCATGAATCAAGGTAAATTGGAAGTGGTCAAATAGGATATGGCAAGAGTGAACATCAACATCTTAGAAGTGAGTAAACTAAAATGGATGGTGGTGGTGGTTTAGCTGCTAAGTCATGTCTGACTCTTGTGAACTCCCTGGACTGTAGCCTGCTAGGCTCTTCTGTCCATGAGATTCTCCAGGCAAGAATACTGGAGTGGGTTGCCATTTCCTTTTCCAGGGGATTTTCCTGACCCAGGAATCGAACTCAGGTCTCCTACACTGCAGGCAGATTCTTTACAAACTGAGCTATGAGGGAAACCCAAAATGGATGGGAATGGGCAAAATTTAATTCAGATGACCATTATATCTACTACTGTGAACAAAAATCCATTAGAAGAAATGGAGTAGCCCTCAGAGTCAACAAGAGTCTGAAATGTAGTACTTGGATGCAATCTCAAAAATGAGAGAATGAGATTGGTTTGTTTCCATGGCAAAACATTCAGCATCACAGTAATCCAAGTCTATGCTCCAACTATCAATGCCAAAGAAGCTGAAGCTACCTGGTTCTATGAAGACCCAAAACATCTTCTAGAACTAATATTAAAAAAAAAGATATCCTTCTCATCATGTGTGTGAAGTCGCTCAGTCGTGTCCGACTCTTTGTGACCCCATGGACTGTAGCCCGCCAGGCTCCTCTGTCCATGGTATTCTCTAGGCAAGAATACTGGAGTGGGTTGCCATTTCCTTCTCCAGGGGATCTTCTCAACCCAGGGATCAACCTGTGTCTCCTGCATTGCAGGCAGATGCTTTATCCTCTGAGCCACCAGGGAAGCCTTTTCATCATATGGGATTGTAATGCAGAAGTAGAAGTAACAGGAGTAACAGGCAAGTTTGGCCTTAGAGTATAAAATGAAGCAGGGCAAAGGCTAATAGAGTTTTCTCAAGGGAACACACTAGTCATAACAAACACCCTCTTTCAACAACCCAAGAGATGACTCTACATATGGACATCACCAGATGGTCAATATTGAAATCGGATTGACTATATTTTTTGCAGCAGAAGATGGAGAAGCTCTATACAGGCAGTAAAAACAAGACCTGAAGCCAACTGTGGCATAGATCATAAGTGCCTTATGGCAAAATGCAGGCTTAAACTGAGAAAGTAGGGGAAACCACTAGGCAATTCAGGTATGACCTAAATAAAATTCCTTATGATTATAGAGTGGAGGTGACAAATAAGGGATTAGATCTGGTAGACAGAGTGTCTGAAGAACTAAGGACAGAGGTTCCTAACATTGTACAGGAGTCATTGACCAAAAGCATCCCAAAGAAAAAGAAATGCAAGAAGTCAAAATGGTTGTCTGAAGAGGCTTTATAAATAGCTGAGGAAAGAAGAACAGTGAAAGGCATGGGAGAAAGGGAAAAATATACTCAACTGAATGCAGAGTTCCATAGTACAGCAAGAAGAGTTAAGAAGGCCTTTTTAAATGAACACTGCAAAGAAATAGAGGAAAACAATAGAATGGGAAAGACTAGATATTTCTTCCAGAAAACTGGAGATATCAAAATAACATATCATGTAAAAATGGGCACAATAAAGGACAGAAACAATAAAGACCTAATAGAAGCAGAAGAGATTAAGTAGAGGTGGCAAGAATACACAGAACTATATTAAAAAGTTCTTAATGACCCAGATAACCACAATGGTGTGATCATTCACCTAGAGCCAAACATCGTGGAGTGTGAAGTCAAGTGGGCCTTAGCTTCCTAAGTATTACTACGAGCAACACTAGTGGACATGATGGAATCCCAGTTCAATTATTTAAAATCCTAAAAGATGATGCTGCAAATTAGGAAAACTCAGCAGTGATCACAGGACTGGAAAAGGTTAGTTTTCATTTCAATCCCAAAGAAAGGCAATGCCAAAGAATGTTCAAACTACTGCACAATTGTACTCATTTCACATGCTAGCGTGATAGTGCTCAAAGTCCTTCAAGCTAGGCTTCAACAGTACATGAACCAATAATTTCCACATGTACAAGATGGGTCTCGAAGAGGAGAGGAACCAGAGATCAAATTGGCAAAATCTGTTCGATCATAGAGAAAGCAAATGTATTCCAGACAAACACCTACTTCTGCTTCATCAACTACGTGGAAGCCTTTGAATGTAGAGATCACAACAAACTGTGGAAAATTCTTAAATAGATGAGAACATCAGACCATCTTACCTATCTCCTGAGAAACCTGTATGGGAGGTATGAAACAACAGTTAGAACTGGACATGGAACAACGGACTGGTTCCAGATTGAGAAAGGAGTACAACAAGGCTGCATATTGTCACCCTGCTTATTTAACTTATATGCAGACTACATCATTGGAAAAGACCCTGATGCTGGGAAAGATTGAAGGCAGGAGGAGAAGGGGATGACAGAGGATGAGATGGTTGGATTTCATCACCAACTTGATGGACATGAATTTGAGTAAGCTCTGGGAGTTGGTGATGGACAGGGAAGCCTGGTGTGCTGCAGTCCATGGGGTCACAAAGAGTTGGACACAACTGAATGACTGAACTGACTAACTGACTGAGAGACATCATTCAAAATGCTGGGCTGGATGAACCACAAGCTGGAATTTAGATTGCCTAGAGAAATATCAACAACCTTAGATATTCAGGTGATACCACTCTAATGGCAGAAAGTGAAGTGGAACTAGAGAGTCTCTTGATGAGGGCGAAGGAGGAGAGAGAAAATGCCAGCTTAAAACTCAACATTCAAAAAACTAAGATCATGGCATCCGGTCCCATCACTTCTTGCAAATAGAAAATGAAAAAGTGGAAGCATTTACATGTTTTATTTTCTTGGCTCCAAAATCACATCAGACGGTGACTGCAGCCATGAAATTAAGAAAGCGTTATTCCTTGGAAGGAAAGCTATGATAAACCAAGACAGTGTGTTCATTGCAGCATTGTTTATAATAGCCAGGACATGGAAACAACCTAGATGTCCATCAGCAGATGAATGGATAAGAAAGCTGTGGTACATATACACAATGGAGTATTACTCAGCCGTTAAAAAGAATTCATGTGAATCAGTTCTGATGAGATGGATGAAACTGGAGCCGATTATACAGAGTGAAGTAAGCCAGAAAGAAAAACACCAATACAGTATACTAACACATATATATGGAATTTAGAAAGATGGCAATGACGACTCTGTATGCAAGACAGCAAAAAAGACACAGAGGTGTATAACAGACTTTTGGACTCAGAGGGAGAGGGAGAGGGTGGGATGATTTGGGAGAATGGCATTGTAACATGTATACTGTCATGTAAGAATTGAATCGCCAGTCTATGTCCAATGCAGGATACAGCATTCTTGGGGCTGGTGCACGGTTATGACCCAGAGAGATGTTATGGGGAGAGAGGAGGGAGGGGGGTTCATGTTTGGGAATGCATGTACACCCGTGGTGGATTCAGGTCAATGTATGGCAAAACCAATACAGTACTGTAAAGTAAAATAAAGTAAAAATAAAAATTAAAAAAAAAATAAAAGAAAGCAGAGATATCACCTTGCCAACAAAGGTCCATGAGGTGAAAGCTGTGGTTTTTCCAGTAGTCATGTACAGATATGAGACTTGGACCAAAAAGAAGATTGACCACTGAAGAACTGATGGTTTTGAACTGTGGTGCTAAAGAAGATTCTCGAGTCTTTTGGACTGCAAGATGATGAAATCAGTCAATCTAAAGGAAATCAACCCAGAATATTCATTGGAAGGGCTGATGTTGAAGCTGAAACTCCAATACTTTGGCCACCTGATGAGAAGAACTGACTCATTCAAAAAGACTCTGATGCTGGGAAAAATTGAAGACAAAAGGAGACGGGGGTGGCAGAGGATGAGATGGTTGGATGGCATCACCAACTCAATGGACATGAGTTTGAGCAAACTCTGGGACATAGTTTAGAGCAGTGGAGCCTGGCATGCTGCATGCAGTCCATGAGGTGGCAAGTCATTTACGACCTAACAGCTGAACAACAATATAAGGGAAACCTTAAAAAGTTAAAACATACTCTAAATTCCAGGATTATTTCAGGGCAACACCTTGAAAGTCAGAACAAAATCTACTTTGTCTCCTAATATATTTTTGATACTTTCCCCTCTGATAACAAAACATTAGAATGGAAAAAATACAGTAATGGTAAGTATGAAATGATCTGCTGAAACTAAAAAATATTAACTTGTTTTAACTAAAAATTCTTTAATATCTGACCAAGGTTAATTAAGGGAGATCGCTGATAAAGAGCTGATATTTAAACTCAGGGCATCCATTAACTAGTTTTTCTAAATTGGACAAGTTATTCTGAGCTGTTTACACTTCAATTTTTTATTTGTACAACAAATAATACCCAATGTATGTTTTCATTTGTACACTGTACAATTTGCACAATAGATGGAATAAAGCTTTTTCTATTTATTTTTTGGAGTTCTAATAAATAATGTATATAAAATTTTTGAAAAATAAAATATAGCATCTATTAATATGAGGCATTATTTTTAATAGATTGGTAACATATGTAACTAAGATATTTGTTCATTACTTGTTATGTAGTGGTAATGAAAGAGACAGAAAAGACAGAATATACTTTCTACCATCACCAAAGTTACAATCAGTTAGGGGTAAATAACAATAAAGTATAATATCATAAGAGCTACAAGGAACTTACTCTGGGAGCTTCCATGGCTAAGAAGTAACTTCAGCCTGGGACAACTTAAGATTTCATCACAGGTTACACTTCAGGAAAACTTATTGAAAAATTACTATAATTTCAACATATCTAGATTGGTGAGAATAGAGAATAGGGACATTTCAAGTGTAAGAGTATCATGCACAAAGACATAGTTGTGGAAAAGGAGAGGCTATATTTAAAGAACAATAGTTTACATTTTGGCTGAAACATAGAACAATAAAAGAGGGGTTCCCAGAAGTAAGGTCCCTGAGAGCCAAATAATTGGAGGGCTTTGAAAGTCAGACTAAGAAATTCATAGACACTGAGTGTCATTGAAGTTTTATTGAGCAGTAGAGTAGTATGAGGTGTTTATAGAGAATTTAAATAACTAAAATATTCTTAGGTGCAATAGAGTTTGTGAAGATTTTAAAATAATTTTATTCAGAGATGTATACATCCAAGCTGAAGTCTATGCTAAGGAGAAATGAGTAAATACTATGCTTGAAGATAAAAATATTTCCTTGGAGAGTTCTAAATGTATTTTCATATGTGGATGAGTACTGAACAGTAGTAGTAGTTTTTATGAAACAGTCTCAGGGCACATAACTGATATGCTAAACAATTACAAGGTCATTGAGTAAGATTCAGTAAATAAAAACATTTCCCTTAAATATACAGGAGAGGTAGAAAGAATATTTCTATAAGCAGTGTAATTAACAGCTCTAAGTTAAGTTGGTTAAAGGAAGAATCACAACAATATTCCAGGGAAATTACATGACAAATCAGAATGACAAACCCTTCAATAACATTTGGCATATTAAATAATGATAAATATTTGTCCAAAGGGAAAAAGTTTTAACTAAATATAAACAAGTCAAATCCAGATGCTTAATAAAATCCAAGAACTAAAATAGAAAACTGATTGACTTATTAAATAGCTTTCTTATATTTCTGTGTTGTTCATGTTTTCAAAGAGGCAATTTGTTCCCTACTTTCCATTTTCAACTCAAAGAGAGGGCATTGAGGAGTGAAATCTATGAAACAGTGCCAGTCATGTATCTTATTAAAACCACTGCTGACAGCCACATTCAGGAATTTTTGTGTCATAATCACAAAGAGAGAGGGGAGAGAGGAGAGGAAGTATTTGAAGTTTCATTCTATTCCCCAAAACACTTTTTTTTTGGATTGACTTTGAGTTTTGGTTAAAAAAAAAAAAAAAAAAAAAACTCAACCATCAACAAGTGTATAGTCCATGGTGGAGGGGAATAAGAAATAAAGAAATAATATACTACTCAGTATTATGCTATCTTACAATACTTTAGCTAAATGATGAAAAGTGATACTGTATTTAAAAGGAGACCACACCTGGGATGGAGGTTGGGGTGGAGTACTACATTGAGGAGAGAGTAAGAAGATCCAGGGTTGAAGATGTTTTGGTGGAAGAAGACTTTCCAAATGCATATTGATGGATAGGTAGGAATCCAACAGAAATGTGAGGGAAGGGTAGATGTTGCCAGAGCAGGCAATGGAATGAACAAACGAAGGGGTGGGAGGGAAGCAAAATGTTCAAGAAACAGACAGCAGTGAAGTGCATCTGGAATACAAGACGTAAGGAGGTGGGTAGTGACAGATAAGACTACAAAAATAGGGTGAGGCTGTCCTAAAGAGTGTCTTTAATAACATCAAAGTCTAGGAGTTTGACCTAACTTGGGAACTCGATTATCAAAGTTTTTAAAAAGATTCTAAATTGCAAATTAAATGCCATTTTATTGCTGAGTTAATATATTCCATAAAAAATTACAAGCCAACATTATTTGTTCATGATACTTCTATCAAAGCATTTATGAGTTTTTAAATAACTAAAATTTAATCAACTTATTACCCAGTGCTGGAGGTTTATATGTTTTGATACAAAGCAATCAATAAAATTTATGAGAGAAATGTAAAAAAGAATTCTGGACAGTAACAAAATATATCTGCCTCCTTGGTAAACAACATGATGTTTTAAAAGCATTGACATGTTTATTGACATTATTTATTTATGCCCTGGATTGTGTCCCAAAAAATTTCGGGTGGTTCATAATGGAGTACATACAGGAAAATGATCATGAAGCATATACAGGAATCAGGTATCAGAGACAGTATAACACAGATAAGAGTCAAATGTGTAGACCAGGAATATCCAGTATAACATGGTGGTGATAAGCATAGACTGGAAACTAGACTGTTTAGATTTAAATCCCAAAAAAGAAAAAAAAAAGAAAGAAATCCCCCAAAAGAGGGGATATATGTATACATATAGCTGATTCACTGTGCTGTACAGTAGAAAGTAACACAACACTGTAAAGCAATTATACTTCAATATTTTTTTAAAATATTCAAACCCCAGTTCTACCACATACTAGCCGTATGAACTTGAGCAAGTCTCATAGCACCCCTGTGCCTTGGTTATCTCATCTGTAAAAATGGAAATGATATTTGAACTTTACTTGCTATTGTTCAGTTGCTAAGTTGCAGTCACTGAGCTGCAACACACCAGACTCCTCTATCCTTCACTATCTCTCAGGGTTTGCTCAAACTCATGCCCATTGAGTCAGTAATGCCATTCAACCATCTCATCCTCTGTCGCCCCTTTCTTCTTTTGCCTTCAATCTTTCCCAGCGTTGGAGTCTTTTCCAATGAGTCAGCTCTTCACATCAGGTAGCCAAAGTATTGGAACTTCAGCTTCAGGATCAGTTCTTCCAATGAATATTCAGGGTTTATTTCCTTTAGTAATGACTGGTTTGATCTTGCAGTTCAAGGGACTCTTGAGTCCTCTCCACCACAATCTGAAAGTATCAATTCTTCTGTGCTTAGCCTTCTTTATGGTCCAACTCTCAGAGCCATACATGACTATTGGAAAAAGCATAGCTTTGACTATATGGACCTTTGTCAGAAAAATGAAGTCTCTGCTTTTTAATAAGCTAAGTTTGTCATAGCTTTTCTTCCAAGGAGCAAGTGTCTTTTAATTTCATGGTTGCAGTCACCACCCACAGTGATTTTGGAGCCCAAGAAAATAAAGTCTGTCACTGTTTCTATTTTTCCCCATCTATTTGCATGAAGTGATGGCACCAGATACCATGATCTTAGTTTACTTTACTTACTAAGGTTTAAAATTAATTCAGTAAGCTAAGGGAGATAGGAAGTTCCAGAGAGGCTATGAAACCCAGATCATGTGCTAAAGAAAGGAAGATGCATTTTGATTGAGGGGGGTTATTTTTTCATCTTTTTTCCTCTTAAATATTTACTGGACTTCCTTCGTGGTTCAGTGGTTAGGAATCTGCCTGCCAATGCAGAGGACACAGGTCAGTCCCTGGTCTGGTAAGATTCCACATGCCATGCTGTGGAGCAATGAGGCCGGTACACCACAACTACTGAGCCCACACTCTAGATGCCACACACCACAACTAGAGAAAGCCTGCACACAGCAATGAAGACCCAGCACAGCCAAAAAATTAATAAATAAATAATTTTTTAAATTTTTCTCTCAAAAAGTAAGGTTCTGGGGAAATTATATAAAAGATAGATACAGTCAGCCCTCCATATCCATGGCTTCTGCATCTGCAAATTCAACCAACAGAGGACTGAAAATATTAGAAAAATAAAAATCTGGAAAGCTTCAAAAAGCAAAACTTGAATTTGATGTGTTCTGACAACTATTCATACAGCATTTATATTGTATTTACAGATCTAAAGATGATTTAAAATACATGGAATGCTATGCATAGGTTATACGTAAATACTAGGCCATTTTACATAAGATATTTGAGCATCTGTGGATTTTGGTATCTGGAGCGGGGATCCAGATACCAATCCCCCTTGGATAACAAAGGATGACTGTATATACATATATAAATAAAAATATTTCATTTCACCTTTTAAAGAAGGTTCATGAATTTAATTCTCCTTCTACTGAAATAGTCTTTCTAAACATATACTTTGAAAGTTCATGGCTTCATACTCTGTTTCATTCCTATGTGTCCATTAAAGCTGATCAGGTACTTTGGCAGCAGTTTGATAGCACATCTGCACCACCATGAATTTCTTTGAATGTGAGGATTTTAGATATATTTTTATATTTTAATGAGTAGCTTGAATATATATATATCTGCAGTGTCCAGTAGAACTCTCTGCAGTGGTGGAAATACCTTATATATTTGCTGTACAGATAGTAGTCATTAGCCACCTGTGGCTGTTGAGCACTTAAACGTGGCTATTGTGACTGAGGAACTGAATAATTTGTTTTAATTTTAATTAATTTAAATTTGAAAAGAAAAAGAAAGAAAGTGAAGTCACTCAGTTGTGTCCGACTCTTTGTGACCCCTATGGACTGTAGCCTACCAGGGTCCTCAGTCCATGGAAATTTTCGAGGCAAGAGTACTGGAGTGGGTTGCCATTTCCTTCTCCAGGGTATCTTCCCGACCCAGGGATCAAACCCAGGTCTCGAGCATTGAAGGCATACATTTTACCGTCTGAGCCACCAGGGAAGCTCATATTTATGATAGACTATTCATATATTATTTAATTTATTATTGTATTTTATCTGTGCAGCTAGTGGTTTTTGTTGGCTATATTTTTATAAATCAACAATATGAATGGCAAGAATTATAAAGTGATAACTCTGTGCTGGACACCTTCACGTGTTCTCATTTGGTACTCATTACAACTCTGCTTGCTTCCCTGGTGGCTCAGATGGTAAAGTGCCTGTCTGCAATGCAGGAGACCTGGGTTTGATCCCTGAGTTGGGAAGATGCCTGGGTTGGGAAGCTACTTATTTGTAGCTCTCCCTGAGACATTACACATAGATTCACTTGTACAGGCATTTTCTCCACACAATGTTCTCTGTGACTGATCTTTAGGCTCCACAAAATATAAACATCTTTAGTCAATACCTACTGGCTTTTATTTTCCTATTGATAGGTCCTATCAAATAGTTCAAGACTTTGGTGCAATCAGTGCACAAAGGAGAGACAGCAAGACTGTTGGGATGAGAATTAAATAATAAAAATTACATGCATAGTACAGGACTTTGTTCGCTAAATATTGGAAACTTATTGAACACAACTCTTTAATGTTACCTAATTTGAATTTTAAAACTTTACTTAAAATTAATAAGTAATACACTGTTCCAAGAAAGAAAACCATGGGAGCCTTATATGTGCTTCAGTTTTAATGACTATGAGAATCACTGACTGTAATAATGGTGACTGAACAGTCTCAAAAGAAGTAGTATCTTTAAAAACCACCTGACATTTATGCTGACAGAATTTTCCAAGGCAAACCACCATTTGAATAAATTTTCTGAATAGTATGGGAGATGCTTTACCTAGAACCTTTTAAAGCCAGCAACATGGTTAAACACCTGCCTTAGGTTATTGTTGAGATGCTGTTCTGAACTTTGTACAGAAAGAAACAGGTTAAGTTGTAATGATCTCTCCTTAGATGAAACAAACACTTCCTCAATCTAGGATAAAATTTGTGATTCTGTCCCATGTAAAGAAAGCTATAGAATGTAAGGGTAATGGAACTCCTTCCTCTCACCGCTTCCCTCCAAGGAAACCCTCTCACTCAAGAGACCCATTCTTGGATTCTTTCTCTTTTACTGAAGGAAAAACTAGGAGAGAAAATAAAGTATCCAGTCACTTTGCAGTGCATGATTTTTGTTTTTAAGAATTAGAGATGTATCTGTTCCATTGGAAGTAAAAAAGGGATGCTATTAAGATGGCTTCTGTTGTGAAGAAAATGTTAGCTCAAATATACTTGTTTAGAAAGGTTTTCACTTTTAAATAGGGTTTAAGAGCATGGCAAATCTTGCAGTTATTTTACCAAGAATTTTCAAGAAAAAAAAAAATTGAATCACAACAGTTAAAACAAAGTTCACCTCCCTCCCCATTTCCCCCACCACCTTCACACACACACACACACGCACACACACACACACACACACACACAATTATAGCTTGTTAGTGCTATTGACTGAAAACAGGCCCAGCAATTTATCAGACTTCCCTTAAACAAAAGACAATTGGCAAGGGCATTTTCACCTAGTAATTAGTTGCACTCAGTTTCTATAGCTTCATTTAATTATAAGCACAAAAGGGATGACTAAAGCTGAAAACTCAGGGTTCTTTATCCTATGACCTTATTCGTTTTTCAGGCAACCTACTTCCCTGAACAATCATTCACTTTAGTGACCACGCCTTTGAACAACAATTTATCAAAACAACACACCCATCCCCACAGAACAGGAAAATTTTCTGATAGTGTACAGAAATCCTGGCATAGTAAAGGAGCTATCAACAATCTTTGTAACCAAAGAAAAAGAAAAAAAATCATGTAAACAAAGAAAAGCCCAAGCTGATTAATTCTGAGAGCAGAGATCATTCATAAACTTATATTCTTCCCCAGGTTGCTTTCTGGAGTTAAATTTTGTTGTGAGCTTAAAATTTAAAAGAATGGTCATCCATATAACACAATCTCTAAGAGGTCTCTTCTTCCATCAGAACATTTTATTCAGTAAAATATTGATGGCTAAAGCACACAATCATATTTTAAAATGAAATATAGACATACAGAACACCTACAGACTAGATCATGTATGCATGCATGAATGCTAAGTTGCTTCCGTCTTGTTCGACTGTTTGTGACCCTATGGAATGTAGCCGGCCAGGCTTCTTTGTCCATGAGATTCTCCAGGCAAGAATACTGGAGTGGGTTGCCATGCCCTCCTCCAGGGGATCTTCCCAACTCAGGGATCAAACCCACATCTGTTATGTCTTCTGCATTGACAGCAGGTTCTTTACCACTAGCACCACCTAGGAAGCCCCCAGATCATGTTTTGCTGTCCTCAATATGGACTCTCCCTAGATAAGCAAATGGGTATTTAGATAATCATGGTGCTTCTTACATAACAGGCACTTAATAAATATGTGCTCAATGAATGATAGGTATTAAGAATATTTTATTTTGATCAATTTCTCTGTTATAACAGAACTGTTCTGTATGCATGGAAAATAACTTGAACATCATAAAAAGCTGAAATTAATGAAAGAGAAATATTCATGTCCAATGTGTATTAATATCAATGCTGTTCATTTGAGGCAGCATTTCATTTTGAATTAATGATGGGTGTTTAACAGTCAGGCTTTTTAAAAGGTTGAGCCAAAAGGTTTTTGTTCTCTTTAGTTTCATGTAGTTTCTAGAACATCATTTATTTATAAGACGACATTCAGTTCTAAAATTCACCTATGACCTTGATTATAACTGTTTCTAATTCTTCCAGTTCATATGAATAAACAGTAATTTTAATTCTATCATCAATTTAGATAATTTCACCTGCAACTGGTTTCTATATTCAATTTTCTCTGAGAAACATTCTATCAGTCAGAAAAAATAATACTGAGAGAATCATAAAATATATCTAATCAATTGTAGACAAGAAACAAAGAAACATTATATCTGGAGAAATTTAAAATATGTTTATGTCTATAAACACTATTTTAGTTCATAAGAAAGCAATAAAGGAAAAACATGTGCTAAAAAGCCAGAAATAGAAAATACTAAAGTGCTGCACAAAGCATTTGTTTAAATCTAAAATGTCTACTACACAAACTAAAAAAGAAAAGCCGTGCAATATCATTTCAGTTTCTCAAAGAGATCATATTTTACTACTGGAAATGATATATATTTTTAATCTTATGAATTCTTTTAATATCATCCAAACACAAAAATGCTAAAAACAATTAAAGTAAAAGTTTAATTTAATTCATGATAACCAATCCATTTTCCTAGCTGCCATGGTCACAAACTCAAGCATCAGAATAATTGCTATATACCAACTCAAAATATCTTTGAAACATGGCATATTAAGGAGAGAATTTAAAAAATAAAGCTAAATGAAAAAGGTATTAAGTAATGTGTACTTCTTGCTTGTGCTAGGCATGGTATATAATAAAGCTGCTACTACATCTTACCCATTTCATTAACATGAAGGTAATTTCAGATCAATTTTAGGTCTTACATTATACAATGCCATCCTGCCACTAAACAGAGAGAAAGTAAATAAAATAATAGTTTCTTAGTCACATTCTTTGTGACAGCTATCTTAAAGCTTTCTTGCCAAATTATCTTTTTGTAGATTTATGAACGCCCTTTGATATGTAACTCAGTTTGAAATTTTACCCCCCTCTTCTTCACCCAGCCCTTTTCTTTCTTGTCAACTGTTAATAACTTCAGACTTCACCTTCTATTCCAATCTCTTTTCCCAGTTTTTGTGGTGATACTTTCTGTCCTTAAGGCTCTTTGTAAATTCCTTTGGGGAACTACATTTCAGGATGGATCTAGTCCTATGAGGATCACTTAGCAAATATCTGGTAGAAAGAAGGTGATCCTTGTAAAAAGCTCAACCAGCATTGTCCAGGTTTATTTAAAAGGAAAGTTGAACTATGGAGTATACAATAAAGTGTGACCCTAAAAGCTCTTCTGTGGTCAATGTTTATAACTTGCAAAATTTCAGCTTTAATTTTTTTTCCTATTTATTTTTCTTTTGGTAGGAAATTGATAAGAGGTTAATAATAATGTCAGGGTAATTTTAGCATACCCATGATAATGGTAACTTGCTGTTTCCAACCTTTGCATTGTTTTGAGGCTACTCAGGAACATAGGTGACAGCTACTATTGTTGTTCATTAACATCCTAATGCTTAATATTGGAATGCACATTTGCATTATTATTATCACAAACTAGTAGTTTTGACTTTTTATTTTTCTTCCCTTAGACTTCAATGCAGGTGGCATTTTTCTCAAATAGGTAATTATTGCCAGTAAATTCTTGAGTTTTTCTTCTTAATGTTCCCTTCAATTTAAGCTAGGAGTGAAGTAAAACAGTAAAATTGTGGCCCTTATAGTTGTTCACTTCCCTATGTCTTTAAAAAATTCTTTTTAAAACAGCTTTATTATATCCCTTATACATGTTGCTTCATATCCAACTTAAAATTGTTATTTTGGGGAAAATAATCCATATTATTCCAAATCAGCATGACAATGCAGCATAGGATATCATTCCGAAGGTTACTTTCTGAGCTGTACTTTTTGATACAGTACTACTTATATCTTGAAGCATAATTTCAGTTTGGACAGAAGTTTCCAGAAAGCTTTAAGACATGCAAATTTAATGTAAAGACAGTCAAAAATGAAAACAGACATAAAGCTGTTATTTTTATATTGTCTTTCACTGTTCTTTCACATTCATTGGCAAGATTATTAGCACAGATACTAAACTAACCCCTTTACAAACAAATTTATTTTATTTTAAAGGGTGTCTTAGGCTTCCACTATTTTTAGCTTTCATATAACAACTGCTTATATCTTGCCTTCCTCAATTCTATATTCACTTTCAATATTCCTTCTACTAAGACATAAATTATCCACCTTGACTATACAAGAACCAGTGTGTCATTATCAGAAGACTAAACGCATATAACAATTCAAATAGACATTTGTGCCTGTCACTTATCCTGGAGCAGTATACTATTTGCTAAACACAAATAACTGCTTGTCACTCTGTACATACCATTTTCCCTGCACCACCATATTTGATTTTTTAAAAAAGCTGTTTACTTTGGATATGAAGTGAACCAGTGAGAATTTATTTTATAAAAAGTTGAGGATTGCTTTATGGTAGGAGTAAAAGAATACCTCAGATTAGATATTCCAATCTAATTCCACAAAAATGAGCCATCCTATATTCTAGTTAGATTGTGAAAATCATTGAAACTGATAAACAAATGGTTACAAGCATTAGTAAACTGATAAACAAATGGCTACAGCACTAGAAAAGGACAGTCAGGAGATGGAATTTGGAAGACCTTATATTGCATATAAAAGTGCGATCCAAGAGATAATATTCTGTAGAATAGAGCCAGAGAAGCAGGAAGAAAATAAATGAGTTTGACATTTCCCCCTCTTTGACATAGCTGCCTTTGTGGTACCTGGGAATGGTCACTCCAAACCAAGCTTTGGTACGAGGAGGCAGTTTTGAGAGGGGAGAGCACTTCTCCTGAGCCGACAGGGTCCAAAGCCTGAACCACCTTGTTCATGGGCCCACTGTAAGTCCTCACTCGCTGGTACACTACAGCTTTTTCTGGAGGCTGCTGGGCTTGGCTTGACTGACGGTAACAGTGGTAATGCTGGGGCTGGCATGGCAGCACCTCTTGGGACTGCTGAGTCCCACAGCTGCTGCTGCTCATCTCACTCCAATAGCTTGAGCTCATCATCTTCCCAGTGGTCTGCAAGGTAATCCCCAAGATGTTCTCCCTAAGGAACAAACAGAGAGAGATCATGAAAGAAAGGGGCAGGAAAGCAGACAGGCAGGCACATGTTGAAGCCTTTTATTAACCACTGCGGCCTATTCTGGTGCCAACGAGAGACTAGAGTTACCTGAGCAGCAGCAGAAGCAGGACAGGCAGCTGCAGAGGAGGTAGCAAAGTAGTCGAGTGCAAAAGCAAAGTGGAGCCACCCCAGTGAGATTGCTCCAGGAAATAGTACTGCCACGCCCCTGAGGGGCGGAATCACCAGGCAGGTTTACCTGCCAGGAGAGGCCCTGCTTTGCTACGGAGATAGCTACAAGCCGGCTCAGTAGGCTAGGAAGTCTAGGAAGAGCAGGAATGTGGAATTTCAGGGCTAAAGTCAGAGCTTCCAAATTCCACTGTCTTGGAAATTCACTTGAACTGTAAATAGGTAAAGACATATCCATGCCAAAATTTACTACAGAAAAAAAGTCACAGAAGTCACATGAAGGTGACTTTCCCATGGTTCTTAACCTTAGGAAAGCTAATTACAAGCATGAATACTACCATTCCAGAGTCTCAGACCAAAATAAGGGATATTAGCATAGGCACCATACTAGTTTTTCCAGATAAATTTGCATTCTTTGTAAAACCCAGCTGGTAACTGCAGTTAAGGGGGATTGCTGCGGGGTCTCCTTCTAGTAACTCTCTCTAATTTTGGACCTGTTTAATTTGCTCCAGGCCTCATGTGGTTTTCTAATTTAAATTGAGGAAGATTTGTCTAAATGATGATATCTGTCAAGAAAAATCTAACCAGTACATAAATGCTTTGCATTTTAGCATTTATATATTGTTTTGCATTTTTAATATAAATTTATTTATTTTAATTGGAGGTTAATTACTTTACAATATTGTATTGGTTTTGCCATACATCAACATGATGTATAAAACAGTTTTTTGTTTTGCATTTTTACAAAGAACTGTATCCTGAATTTATGCTTTTTAAATATCTAGTTCTTAAGGGAGCTGCAAGTCTTAAGAGGTGTCTTAATTGATACAATGAGATTTAAATATCTTTAGCACTTATATTTATCACTACTTGAAATCACAATCATATTGCCTCCTTATCCACCAGATTTTGCCTTGCAAGATATTTCAGCACTACAGAATTCTAGAATACTCTCACTGAGGATGTCTTCAGATAATGGATGTCTTCATAGTGTGTATATATACCATAGAACCCAGGACACCACCACCATTCTGGAGAGGAAGAAAATATCATCAAACTGGCTAGCCAGATTTTTAACTGCTGAGTGTACAAAAGGCAGTGATTTATTGGTCATTCACTCTGACTATGTGAGTACGTGGAATATCTTCATTCTCACAAATGTATGAGAGCTTAGAGGGGAGGAAATGAGGCAGAAACATAGAGCGGCTGAAAATCTTCCCAAAGTTAAACTATTAGTAAATAATGAGTCTGTGATTTGAGCAGACAGCTAACTTTAAGCTCTTAGCTACTGTATTATAACGCTAAGTTAAATTTTAAATTATGTTCTGTATCTGGACATCCAATACATCTTCCAAGTAGAAAAATAAAATAGTTTTGAACCATTAGTACATAAGTGATTTTAAAAATAATCTTTGTTTTTTATGGGGGAGAGGTAAGCAAAATGCTGAAAATGGACCTTAAAACTTTAAAATAATTAAAATAATTTATTGTATATTTACATTTATATTTATATGCTGTGTGCAGAGCTTTCGAATCTAATCCTTGTTCATTATAATGCTGTTTCTCAAGGCTTAAATTTTAATTAGGAACACGTGATCTGCCAAACAGCCTGGCAAAATGTCATAACAATAACTTGTTAATATCATTAATAGTATCATTTTGAATCAGCTTTATATGTGAATGGGGAATGGATATTACATAAGGTCATCCAGTCAGCTCTGATTGTTGAAATCTGAATTTGAAATACACACAAACACATACACACAGTGCCATTAATGTCTGCATCCAGTGCTGCTAATATCTGCATTCTAATAACTAAAGTAAGAGATTGAAATGAAAAATAAAAATGCTTTCATCCATACCTGCTCCCCATATTTCTTGGATATATGGCATTTTGAGGCAGCCACCTTAATGCAATCAGTAAAAATTAATGTGTGAAGTTGACACCTTCTTTTAATTCCTGAGCCTCATCCATCAGTTTTCTACATGCTTGGGTAAGAAGAAGAGAGAAGGTCAGGGATAGTATTAATACAAAGAAAGGAAATTAGACACTCTCTGGCAGACAAACCACATCTAAGTATGAAACAGATGTTGACCACCCTTGCTCACCTCAGAGAGGTTTATCAATCATTCTCACCAAAGTTTCTGCTCCTTTTCTGAGATGTCATTGTGCCTTCATTGATCTGCTTCTACAATTGTTTTATTTCTCCTTTATGAAGATAATGTTAAAACTCATTTATTTTGATTAATAAATGCATATAAATATATTTGACCATTTACTAACAGTATTTGTTCTGTTTTATACTGGCAAACCCAAGGAATTAAAACTTAAGCTTCATGACTATGCTATGCTTCTTACATTCAGTTCAGTTCAGTTCAGTTCAGTAGCTCAGTTGTGTCCGACTCTTTGCAACCCTATGAATCGCAGCACTCCAGGCCTCCCTGTCCATCACCATCTCCCGGAGTTCACTCAGACTCATGTCCATTGAGTCCGTGATGCCATCCAGGCATCTCATCCTCAGTCGTCCCCTTCTCCTCCTGTCCCCAGTCCCTCCCAGCATCAGAGTCTTTTCCAATGAGTCAACTCTTCGCATGAGGTGGCCAAAGTACTGGAACTTTAGCTTTAGCATCATTCCTTCCAAAGTAATACCAGGGTTGATCTCTTTCAGAATGGACTGGATGGATCTCCTTGCACTCCAAGGAACTCTCAAGACTCTTCTCCAGCACAACAGTTCAAAAGCATCAATACTTTGGTGCTCTGCCTTCTTCACAGTTCAACTCTCACATCCATACATGCCCACTGGAAAAACCATAGCCTTGACTAGACAGACCTTAGTTGGCAAAGTAATGTCTCTGCTTTTGAATATATTATCTAGGTTGGTAGTAACTTTTCTTCCAAGGAGTAAGTGTCTTTTAATTTCATGGCTGCAATCACCATCTGCAGTGATTTTGGAGCCCAAAAAATTAAAGTCTGACACTGTTTCCACTGTTTCCACATCTATTTCCCATGAAGTAATGGGACCGGATGCCATGATCTTCGTTTTCTGAATGTTGAGCTTTAAGCCAACTTTTTCGCTCTCTTCTTTCACTTTCATCAAAGGCTTTTTAGTTCCTCTTCACTTTCTGCCATAAGGGTGGTGTCATCTGCATATCTGGGGATATTGATATTTCTCTGGCAATCTTGATTCCAGCTTGTGTTTCTTCCAGTCCAAAGTTTCTCATGATGTACTCTGCATATAAGTTAAATAAGCAGGGTGACAATATACAGCCTTGATGTACTCCTTTTCCTATTTGGAACCAGTCTGTTGTTCCATGTCCAGTTCTAACAGTTTCTTCCTGACCTGCATACAGATTTCTCAAGAGGCAGGTCAGGTGGTCTGTATCCCCATCTCTTTCAGAATTTTCCACAGTTTATTGTGATCCACACAGTCAAAGGCTTTGGTATAGTCAAGAAAGCAGAAATAGATGTTTTTCTGGAACTCTCTTGCTTTTTCCATGATCCAGCGGATGCTGGCAATTTGATCTCTGGTTCCTCTGCCTTTTCTAAAACCAGCTTGAACATCAGGGAGTTCATGGTTCACGTATTGCTGAAGCCTGGATGGAGAATTTCGAGCATTACTTTACTAGCATGTGAGATGAGTGAAACTGTTTGGTAGTTTGAGCATTCTTTTGCATTGCCTTTATTTGGAATCGGAATGAAAACTAAAGTTTTCCAGTCCTGCGGCCACTGCTGAGTTTTCCAAACTTGCTGGCATATTGAGTGCAGCACTTTCACAGCATCGTCTTTCAGGATTTGAAATAGCTCAACTGGAATTCTATCACCTCCACTTGCTTTGTTCGTAGTGATGCTTTCTAAGGCCCACTTGACTTCACATTCCAAGATGGCTGGCTCTAGATTAGTGATCACATCATCATGATTATCTGGGTCGTGAAGATCTTTTTTGTACAGTTCTTCCATGTATTCTTGCCATCTCTTCTTAATATCTTCTGCTTCTGTTAGGTCCATACCAATTTTCTCCTTTATCGAGCCCATCTTTGCATGAAATGTTCCCTTGGTATCTCTAATTTTCTTGAAGAAATCTCTAGTCTTTCCCATTCTGTTGTTTTCCTCTATTTCTTTGCATTGATCACTGAAGAAGGCTTTCTTATCTCTTCTTGCTATTCTTTTGGAACTCTGCATTCAGATCCTTATATCTTTCCTTTTCTCCTTTGCTTTTCACTTCTTTTCTTTTCACAGCTATTTGTAAGGCCTCCCCAGACAGCCATTTTGCTTTTTTTGCATTTCTTTTCCATGGGGATGGTCTTGATCCCTGTCTCCTGTACAGTGTCACAAACCTCATTCCATAGTTCATCAGGCACTCTATCTATCAGATCTAGGCCCTTAAACCTATTTCTCCCTTCCACTGTATAATCATAAGGGATTTGATTTAGGTCATATCTGAATGGTCTAGTGGTTTTCCCTACTTTCTTCAATATGAGTCTGAATTTGGTAGTAAGGAGTTCATGATCTGACCCACAGTCAGCTCCTGGTCTTGTTTTTGTTGACTGTATAGAGCTTTTCCATTTTTGGCTGCAAGGAATATATCAATCTGATTTCAGTGTTGACCATCTGGTGATGTACATGTATAGAGTCTTCTCTTATGTAGTTGGAAGAGGGTGTTTGCTATTACCAGTGCATTTTCTTGGCAAAACTCTATTAATCTTTGCCCTGCTTCATTCCGCATTCCAAGAACAAATTTGCCTGTTACTCCAGATGTTTCTTGACTTCCTACTCTTGCATTCCAGTCCCCTAGAATGAAAAGGACATCTTCTTTGGGTGTGAGTTCTAAAAGGTCTTGTAGCTCTTCATAAAACCGTTCAACTTCAGTTTCTTCACTGTTACATTTGGTGCATAGACTTGGATAACTGTGATATTGAATGGTTTGCCTTGGAGATGAACAGAGATCATTTTGTCGTTTTGAGATTGCATCCAAATACTGCATTTCAGACTCTTTTGTTGACCATGATGGCTACTCCATTTCTTCTGAGGGATTCCTGCCCACAGTAGTAGATATAATGGTCATCTGAGGTAAATTCACCCATTCCAGTCCATTTTAGTTCGCTGATTCCTAGAATGTCGATGTTCACCCTTGCCATCTCTTGTTTGACCACTTCCAATTTGCCTTGATTCATGGACCTGACATTCCAGGTTCCTATGCAATATTGCTCTTTACAGCATCGGATCTTCCTTCTATCACCAGTCACATCCACAACTGGGTATTGTTTTTGGTTTGGCTCCATCCCTTCATTCTTTCTGGAGTTATTTATCCACTGATCTCGAGTAACATATTCGGCACCTAATGACCTGGGGAGTTCCTCTTTGGTATCCTATCATTTTGCCTTTTCATACTGTAAATGGGGTTCTCAAGGCAAAAATACTGAAGTGGCTTGCCATTCCCTTCTCCAGTGGGCCACATTCTGTCAGACCTCTCCCCCATGACCCTCCCATCTTGGGTTGCCCTGCAGGCATGGCTTGGTTTCATTGAGTTAGACAAGGCTGTGGTCCTAGTGTGATTAGATTGTCTAGTTTTCTGTGAGTACAGTTTCACTGTTTCTGCCCTCTGATGTCCTCTTGCAACACCTACCATCTTACTTGGGTTTCTCTTACCTTGGGTGTGGGGTATCTCTTCACGGCTGCTCCAGCAAAGCACAGCCGCTGCTCCTTACCTTGGACGAGGGGTATCTCCTTACCACCTCCGTTCCTGACCTTCAACATGGGATAGCTCCTCTATGCCCTCTTGTGCCTGCTCAGCGGATGAAATAGTAAGAGTTGAGTTCTTTTCTCAGCTGCAGACTTATTCAGAGACTACTTAATTATATTTCTAGCAGTTATTTTTTTTTCACTCAGTAATATAGATGCTTTATATTTAGTACTGAAAAAACTTCATTTATCATGATGGATTCGATTTCCCCTTAGAAGCTAATTTTGTTCTAACAGATCTTTAAAAATCTTTAGTGTTTTTTAAATTATAAAGATAATATATTCATTCTTTATAAAATAAAATAACTAAAGATGTGAAAAAGTAGAAAATGAAACTTCCCATATTGATGGTAAGAGCTAGGGATAGAGTAAGGATGGAGAATGTCTACTTTATGTATTATTGGTAGTAAAGAAAGTGATTTACATCTTGACTAAGCTGTTTTGACAACCATTTGAAAATTTCCTGATTTTACCTTCTGCATAAAATTGTTACTAGATTTTAATACCTGCTAACTATAATATGCTACCCAGATATAAAGTTTTAAAATATATTATTCACAGTCTATGTGGTGTGAATTTTGTGAAATAGTAGTCATGGAAAAGCAAGTATGAATGTCCCGAGAGGTTATAGGTCTGATTTCTTTAAAGCTTAGCTACCTAAAACCATTATGATAAAATAGTTCAGTAATTTATCAAAATTGATGTACAGAATTATCTTAGAATATTAAATATTAAAACTAATTATAAATTTAACACCAAATGAGTTTAATCAGCATCAGCAGTGGGGTTTTTGTGTGTAAAACTAATCCTGAAACTCCTGTTTCATGGGGCTGGCGCTCAAGTCTATTTTTAGTACTGGCCCATTGCTTCAGGCTAATGTTGTAATGGCAAAAGATAGAGTTAAAAGCAAAGTTATTTAGGTCTTTTTACTTTTGGTTACTCTATGATTAGGGAGAAGTATGTTCATAAAGGGTCAATGAACAATGATCAGTGGAAGCTAAAGGCCAAGGTAGTGAGATGATTGTGGGAAAGCACCTATGTTTTACTAAATGGGTCCAAGTCACTTGATTCAGCAGAACTCTTTTCCACCCTTTGACAGACCTTACAGTAGAGCTTGCTTAACTGCTGTTGGGAAGCTTTAGACTAGGTAATATTTCAGAATATCAGATAGGAAAGATCATTTTCTTGATTTTTTCTCATTGTCTTGGATTAAAGACAGAGTAAATAACTCCTCTGTATGATTTGAATGCTGCTGAACAGGCATCAAACCTCTATGATTCTGGCAGATCCCCAGCGATACCTGACCTTTCCTGTAAAAAAGATTACTTTAGAGGAGCATTTCTCAATGTGTCCTAAATAACACTAGTCTACTGTGTTATATCTGGAAAAGTGATTTATGACCAAGTAAGTTACTAGGATCCAGCCCCGGTGGATCCAGGGTAATTCGAAGGTGAGGATGGAATCGGCGTCCTAGGAAAAACTTATTTAATTACAGATATATAGAGAGATTAGAAACAGATAGTGTAGTAGGAAAATCAGTGGAGAAAAAGAGGCTGAATAACTTGGTTTACGTGGAATACCAATCACCACCTATGTAGGCCACAGACGTTTTCCATTCTCCTGAAGGAGAAGAGGCACTGAGGCCTCCCCTGTCCGATCTTAGAAGCCCAGGCAGAATTAGCAGGGTTGGTGAGTACCCACATTCCAGATGGAAATTCAGCCAGAAAAATGGGGAGCAAGAAAGAATGACATGGGGGAATCAGTCTTTTCAGAAACTAATCCCATTTCTTTATTTTTTAGGTTTGCTTATATACCTTTTGTTACACATAGAGAAAGTCATGAGGGGGTCAGCAGTCCTGACCTTTATCAAAATCAGGTGCTTCACATAAATGTATAAAAAAAGGTCTTAGGGGTTTTACATCATCTTCTGGCCATTGAGGCCTGCTGACATTTTATGATCCTTTCTTTCTGATAACCAAAAAACTTATTTTTTCCAAGGGTGTTTTTTCTTAAACCAGCACCACCCTCTGAAGGTACCAGATAAAGTTGCATTCCTATAGGGTGAGGGTGTAGTGGGTTACAATCAAGAAAGGAATTTATTTAACCTAAGGTTAACATGATCAATCTTAAAGGTTAATATTATTTCTCTTATATGCTAGTTATATTCATTATAAGGGCAGGGAATATGGAGATTTAGCAGCAAACATCAGCCCAACAAATGAAAACCCTTCACCAATGTTCCCCTTAAGATCTATTTAGTCTTAAGACAGTGATAAAGTTACATTTTTACATAGCAAGGACACAGTAATTTATAACAAAGTACAGTGATCTATAACAAAAGAGAAAATTCATTAACTCAAAAGTTCTAGTACTGCTAACATCAAAAACTACTATATTTCCTTTTCTATATTCCAAATACATTGATTAACATATTCCCAGGTGCCTAAGGATATGGAGGCCTGGTGGCGATCATTGACTCAACAATGAGAAAAGCCCTATGCTAATTAAGACTGAGAGGTAGTAAACAATCATGTGCTAGTGGCAGGAGTATGGATAATCCTGTCACACAAACTAGTCTGCCAGCAGAGAGGTTTGATCTGAAACACCCTTGTCACACCCAGGAATTTTTATTGACTTAGAGCTGTAAGTTAACTCCTTCTCCAAGAGAGATAATGGGGGTCAGCCCCCTTAAAGTCAGAGGTATAGGTGAGAGCATAAAACCGTAAAGTAGGCAGACCCTGGTTTTGGGGGTAGATGCTTGGGAACAGGGGGCTTTTTGAGGCTGGATCCTGCCTTTGCATATGCTGAAGCCTCCTTCCTCCTTGACCTTTGCCATGGGCGGAGTTCCTCACGCTGGCTTCCGGCAGTAAGTCTAAGAAATACTTGATGTAGGGAAAGAGCAAATTAGCCAAGATAGTGTGATCAGGCTCTCTCACCCCGCAGCTTCCTGCTCTTGCCCCATATTTTGTAAATAATGTTTATCTAACAGCTAAGATCACTTATAGAACTGTGCATGCACATTACTATGTACTCAGTTGACCATGAGCTGCTTTGTGTGGTATGCCTGTATGATCTTCACCATGAAAGCACTGGCTACTGCTCCATTGGGGCTACATTGGATGACATCATGATTATGTTATATAAGGTAATGTTATGGCTCCGTTATGGTTATACTGTGGCTGCTGCTACGGCTGCGGGGTCAGCCAAAAGAGAGGCTGTGTAATGGTTGCCCTGCCAACCAGGAGAGAATAAATGTGTCTGCAGTTCCTACGGCTCTTCAAGTCTCCTTCCAGCCTCTTAGCCTGCACTTTGCCTACCCTGGGTTCAGCAAACAGTGCAAACAGCATGAACAGAGAGACAATCAGTGTCACGAACAGGATGAAGAGCAATGATACACTTGGTTAACTATAATTTGAGAAGTAGCTTTACTGACATGGGCTTCCCTGTAGCAGTGTGGGAGACCTCGGTTCAATCCCTGGGTTGAGAAGATCCCCTGGAAAAGGGAACTGCTACACACTACAGTATTTTGGCCTGGATAATTCCATGGACTATAAACAGGGGTTTCAAAGAGTCTGAAATGACTGAGTGACTTTCACTTTCACTTTACTGACATTATTCTTATAGCTTTTCATTAGCTAATGGACATTGTAATCTTTTTAGTGGATCAATGATACATAGAAAATTTCAAGTTTTGTTGGCGATGAAATACATTTTGTGTGGAATAACTTTACTGACCAGTGCTCTTCAGAGTTTTTCCTTCCATATGTTTCAAGCTAAGCTCATTAAGTGGGAATTCATAACTAGCTTATAATTATACAATATCATGAAAACATACAAAGACCATTTGATCAGTCATATAACTATACCAGTGATACTTGAACCAGAAGCAGCAGCTTCCCTGGCAGACTTTTTAGAAATGGAAATTCGTTTCTTTAAAATATATTTATTTTAATTGGAGGTCAATTACTTTACAATATTGTAGTGGTTTTTGCCATACATTGACCCCACCCCACATCTACTGAGTCAGAGATTCTAGGAGTATGGCCCAACAATCTGTTTATCTGGTGATTCTGGGCTTCCCTGGTGGCTCAGATGGTAAAAAAATATGCCTACAATTCTGGAGACTTGGTGTGATCCCTGGGTTGGGAAAATCCCTTAGAGAAGGGAATGGCTACCCAATCCAGTATTCCTGCCTGGAGAATTCCATGGACAGAGAAGCCTGGCAGTAGGCTACAGTTCATGGGGTCACAAAGATCTGGACACTATTTGGACACTACTGAGTGACTTTCACTTTTTCACTTTTTCTGGTGATTCTGTTGCACAATACAGTTTGAAAATCCCTGAATTATATCAGTGTGTTGGGGACAGGCTTGGACAAAAGAGGAAGGTGATAGTGCCAGAGAGATGAGACTTCCTATGTATTGGATAAGAAATTGTAAACATCTCAGGAGTGAGTGACATAGAGGTGAACTACAACCCTGGGTAAGGGTTACGTTGTTCTATATATAGGAAGAAGGTAGGATGAGAGTGAACTACAATGTAGTACATTAATTATAGCTAAGATGTTTTGATATTAAGAATATTTTCATTTTAATAAAAAGAGAATATTGAAGGCTAAGTGGTATAGTATCAATGAGCATAGCTTAGCAGTCAGACAGACCTGGATTTAAATTTTTACTCCATCACATTTTAGCTCCATGGCCTGGAAAATTATGTTACTTTTCTTAGCTTTTATGATTCTCAATGAAATGGATAATAGCCCCTAATAACTTGCTTGTAGTGTAGATTAGATACAATGCATGTAAAAAGTTTAGCATGCTGTCTGGTATCTTGTAGCTACACAATAAATGGGAGTTCTTAACATTATGCTCTAGATTTGGCTTGGGATAAAGAAAGGACTTGCTGTGGTTTTGCAGATATAAATCTGCCTATAGTAGAAACTATCATATGAAACAGGTCTGACTTGAGAAACGGGAAAACATCAGAAGTGGGGCAATGTCAGATGACACAGTTACAGAGAAGCCTCAATCAAATTAACAAGAAGAAAAGATAGAATGAAGCTTGATTGCAAGGCTTTCACTTATAATTTTAAAAGCTTGGCTAAGATGGAAGAGCTTAGTTAGAAGGTAAAGTCCCGTGGTGTCTGCTCTAGGTATCTGTGTTGTAATGTAGAGAAGTTTTAAGGAGTAATTTTAATGTAATTGAATTTAAAAATAAGTTACAAAAGTATCTAAAGCAAATATAAGAAGGGAAATAATAAGTATAAGAACTGAAATAAATGAGATTGAGAACAGAGAAAGAATAGAGAAAATAAAAAAAATAAAAGATGGTTCTTTGGAAAAAAATCAATAAAAATTGATAATCTTCTAACAAATGAAGGGGGGAAAAGCACAAATAACCAAAATCATGAATTAAAGAGGAAAATCACTACTGATTCTACAGCCATTAATAGGATATTAAACTACCTTATGAACATGCACATACATCCTCCAACTTAGATAAAATGGACCAGTTTCTTGAAAACTGTAAGCTACCATGATGCACACAAGGTCAATTCTATATCTATAAAAGAACCAGAATTCATAATACTAAACCTTCCAAAACGAAAAGTGCTGAGTTTCAACAAATATTTAGGGGGAAAAATCAATATATTTTCTATACAATCTCTTCAGAAAACAGAAGGGGAAGGAACTAATGTGTTTTAAGACCAGCATTAAAAGCAAAATACAAAAATAACTATAAAATATTAACCAACATGAGCATAAACTCAAAAATCCTCAATGGAATATTAACAATTCAAATCCAACAATAATATAAAAACAATAATATATTATCAACAAGTGGAATTTATCTCAGGAATGCAAGACTTTTCAACATTTGAAACTCAATCAATATAATTCACCATATCAACAAATCAAAAAAAAAAAAAGAAAAAAATATGTATAATCGTTTCAGTTGATGAGATAAAGCAGTTAACAGAATCCTACATTCATGACTGATGATAAATCTGATGGCGGACATCTGAAAAAAAAAAAAAAAACAGCAAATGGTGAATAACTGTTTTCCACTACAATCAGAAACTAGGGTTTCCCGGGTGGCACTAATGGTAAAGAACCTGCCTACCAATGCAGGAGAGGCTGAAGACAAGTGTTCAATCCCTGTGTTGGAAAGATCCACTGGAGGAGGGCATGGCAACCCACTCCAATATTCTTGCCTGGAGAATCCCATGGACAGAGAAGTCTGGCAGGCTACAGTCCATAGGTCACAAAGAGTCAGACACGACTAAGGTGACCTATGCACACACACAATCAAAAACTAGCAAAGATATCTGCTCCTACCACTTCTTGAAGCCCTTGACAGTGAAAAAGGGAATCAAACAAAATAAAAGGATTTCAAATTTGAAAGGAAAACAATAATAAAATACCCTTATCTGCAAATGACATGTTTGTCTATGTACACAACCCCAAGTAGTATACAAAAAGCCTCTGGAACTAATATAAGTGAGTTTGGGATGGCTGCAGGTTATAAGATGGACATGTAAAAATAAATAATATTTCTACACACCAATATCAATACACACCAATGAACAAATGGAAATTGAAATAAAAATAAACAATATCTTTCACAATATACCCCAGGAAAATATTAAAGTATATATCAAAAAATACATGAGCTGTATGATAAAAACTACAAAACATTGATGAAAGAAATCAAATAAGGCAGATTCTTTACTGTTTAAGCCACCAGGGAAGCTCAAATAAGGCCTAAGAAAACAGAAAACACTCCATACTCATGGACTGGAAGTTTCCATACAGTGATAATGCCGATTCTCTCCAAATTTGTCTGTGAATATAATGCAATACCAATAAAAAACCCCTAAAAGATTTTTTGTATATATAAACAAGTAGTTTCTAATCATTACATTGAAGGATAAGGGTACTAGAATAGCCATAGTCAAATTAATTTTGAAAAAAAAAAAAGCAAATTTGAAGGCCACACACTACTCAATATGAAGATCTACTGTAAAGCTACAATAATCAACACTATGTGGTATTGGAGAAAAGATCGATACTTAGATCAGTGAAATCAGAAGAGAGATTCCAGATACAGCCAGATATAGACCCACACAAATATGGGCATCCAACTTTTGACAAAGATGTAAAGACAATTCAATGGAGAAAGGCAAGTCTTTACAACAAATGGTATTGAAAAAACTGAACATACACATGCAAAAAAAAAAAAAAAAGATTAACTTAATCCTAAACATTTCACCATATACAAAAGAGCCCATAATAGAGCATAGTTGTTGTTCAGTCTCCAAGTCATGTCTGACTCTTCACTACCCCGTGGACTGCAGCATGCCAGGGCTCCCTATCCCTCACCATCTCCCAGAGTTTGCCCAAATTTATGTCCATTGCATTGGTGATGCCATCCAACCATCTCATAGATCATAGACCTAAATTTAATACTATAAAACTCATAGAAGAACACATAGGCACAAATTTTCATACCCTTGGGTTAAATAAAGATCTCTTAATTATGACATCAGAAGCAAAATTCATAAAATCCTCACTAACTTGTATTTCACCAGAATTAATTACTTTGCTCTGCTATGGACACCATAAATAAAATTAGAAGACAGGCTACAGTCTGGCAAACAATGTTTACAAATTGCTTATCTGATAAAGGGGCTTCCCTGGTGTCTCAAATGGTAAAGCATCTGCCAGCAATGTGGGAGGCTTGGATTCGATCCCTGGGTTGTGAAGATACCCTGGAGAAGGAAATGGCAACCCACTCCAGTACTCTTGCCTCGAAAATCTCAAGGATGGAGGAGCCTGGTAGGCTACAGTCAATGGGGTTGCAAAGAGTCTGACACAATTGAGCGACTTCACTTTCACTTTTATCTGAAAAAAGACTTGTAATCAGAATAGACTTTTAAGACTCCCAAACCTAAACAATAAGAAACCAGCCAATTTCTTTTTAAAAAATCTGTTTTATTTATTTATTTTACTTTACAATATTGTATTGGTTTTGCCATACATTGATATGAATCCACCATGGGTGTACATATGTTCCGCATCCTGAACCCCCCTCCCACCCTCCTCCCCATTCCATCCCTCTGGGTCATCCTAGTGCACCAGCCCCAAGCACCCTGTTATCATGCATTGAACCTGGACTGGTGATTCGTTTCACATGTGATAATTTACGTGTTTCAATGCCATTCTCCCAAATCATCCCACCCTCACCCTCTCCCACAGAGTCCAAAAGTGTTCTATACATCTGTGTCTCTTTTGCTGTCTCGCATACAGGGTTATCATTACCATCTTTCTAAATTCCATATATATGCGTTAGTATGCTGTATTGGTGTTTTTCTTTCTGGCCTACTTCACTCTGTATAATAGGTTCCAGTTTCATCCACCTCATTAGAACTGATTCAAGTGTATTCTTTTTAATGGCTGGGTAATATTCCACTGTGTATATGTACCACAGCTTTCTTACCCATTCATCTGCTGATGGACATCTAGGTTGCTTCCATGTCCTGGCTATTTTAAACAGTGCTGCAATGAACATTGGGGTACACATGTCTCTTTCAATTCTGGTTTCCTCGGTGTGTATGCCCAGCAGTGGGATTGCTGGGTCATGAGGCAGTTCTATTTCCAGTTTTTTAAGGAATCTCCACATTGTTCTCCATAGTGGCTGTACTAGTTTGCATTCCCACCAACAGTGTAAGAGGGTTCCCTTTTCTCCATATCCTCTCCAGCATTTATTGAACAAGCCAATTTCTAAAAACGGATAAAAGATTTTGACAAACACATCACCAAAGAAGATAAATGGATCACAAGTAAGCATACAAAATGTCTCTGCTTTTCAATAGGCTGTCTATGTTTGTCATAGCTTTTCTTCCAAGGAGGAAGTGTCTTTTAATTTTGTGGCTGCAGTCAACATCTGCAGTGATTTTGGAGCCCAAGAAAATAAAGTCTCCAGGGGCGGTCCTAAGATGGTGGAGGAATAGGACAGGGGGACCACTTTCTCCCACAAAAATTCATCAAAAGGTCATTTGAACGCTGAGAAAATACCACAAAACAACTTCTGGACACTGGAGGAGGACATCAGACACTCAGAAAGGCAGCCCATTGTCTTTGAAAGGAGGTAGGACAAAGTATAAAAGATAAAAAGAGAGATAAAAGAGTTAGGGATGGAGACCAATCCCAGAGAGGGAGTCTTAGAAGTTTCCAAGCACCAGGAGACCCTCTCACTGGCCAGTCTGTGAGGAGTTTTGGAATCTCAGAGGGCAACATTACCAGGAGGAAAAAATAAATAAATGAAACCCACAGATTATACGCCTAACTGCAACTTCCAGCAGAGAAGCAGCCCAGATGTTCATGTCACCAGCAAGTGGGGGCTGAATAGGGAGGTGCGGGCTGCACTGCTTAGGGTAAAGACTGGGCCTGAATGTCCTGAGGGCAATCTTAGGGAGCTAATGTGAGATAGCAACCCAAACCGTGGAATAGCCAGAGAGGGGAAAAAAAAAAAAAAAAAAGGAGTTAGAGAGAGAGAGAACTTTCCCGTGAAAAGCTCTAACCTAAGGCACTTCCCTGGTGGTGCAGAGGTTAAAGCGTCTGCCTGCAATGTGGGAGACCTGGGTTCGATCCCTGGTTCAGGAAGATCCCCTGGAGAAGGAAATGGCAACCCACTCCAGTATTCTTGCCTGGAGAATCCCATGGATGGAGGAACTTGGTGGGCTACAGCCCACGTTTTGCAAAGAGTCGGACATGACTGAGCAACTTCACTTTCACTTTCAAGGCACTGCCGGCCTGCTCACAGAGCAAAGGACTGAGTGAATACCAGAGGAGAGCTAGCAGGCTACAGACTGGCCCATCCCTTACCGGAGGTAGGGAGGCAGGCGAGAACCACCAGAGCCAGAAGGAAAGAGGCAAACTTGGCCCTAGAGATGGCATCCCCTCACCAACTGCGAGCAGGTTCTCAGTCGCTAACCAAGTCTTCCTGGGATCCTGGATAGTTGACATCCATCAGGAGGGTCGCAGCCAGAGATCAGCTCCCCAAAGGAGACACAAGGCACACCTGAGATGAAGCTGCACACCCAGGAAACCAAGCGGCTGGGACTGGGGAGGTGATAAGATGCACTGCACCTGGGGAGTATGTGCTCGCCAAGCACCTGGTTGCCTGAGCTGCTTGGACCTGGGAAGGGCACAAACTGTGCGCACAAAACGCAGGGCCAACTGAATCTGTGCCTTTGTGGAGTACCCAAGAACCTGAACCTGAGCGGCATAGATCTGGGAAGTGCACACAACCCAGGGCCCACCCCGGAAAGTTCCCTGGCAGAGCAACCTGAAACCTAAGCAGTGTAGATCAGGAAAGCACACACACCATGAGCGGGGACAAACCCAGTGTGACCCAGACACTGCACGCACTCCCCACACCCGCCAGTGATATTTGTTTGCAGTGTTCCTCCCTCCCCGCAGCACAATTGAACAAGTGAGCCTAAATAAATGACCACCTTCGCCCCCTTGTGTCAGAGCATAAGTTAGATGCTGAAGAGACTTGCAAACTGCTGCTGCTAAGTCGCTTCACTCGTGTCCGACTCTGGGCGACCCCATAGATGGCAGCCCACAAGGCTCCTCTGTCCAAGGGACTCTCCAGGCAAGAATACTGTAGTGGGGTGCCATTGCCTTCTCCCTTGCAAACTGAGGAAGCCAAAATAAACCAAGAAGAGGGAACAGCTCTGGAAGTGACACGTGCAACAAGTTAAAACCATGTAGTTAACACTGATTACATTGGAAGGGACCTATAGACTTTGAGAAGTATAAGGTGGAGCAAGGAACTATCTGAAACTGAACTGACCACACACTGCCCTCAATAGCTCCAGAAAATTTCCTAGATATATTTTACTATTATAATTTTAAAATTTATTTTAAATTGTTTTTATTAATCCTTTAATTTTCATTTTTAAAACCTACTATTACCTTGAAAAAAACTACCCTATTTTAAAAAAAATTTATATTTTTTAATATAATTTTTGTTATTTTGTCTTGTTTTTTATTTTAATATTGTATTTTTGAGAGTTTAACCTCTATTCTAGATTTTTAGTGTTTGCTTTTTGGTAATTGTTATCAATTTTGTACCTTTAAGAATCCAATCTTCAGTACCCATTTTTACTTAGGAGTGTGATTACTGGCTTGATTGCTCTCTCCCCTTTTGACTCCACTTTCTCTCCCCCAGGTCACCTCTATCTCCTCCCTCCCACTTTTCTTCTCTATTTAACTCTGAATCTCTTTGGCTGTTCTGGGCTGTGGAGAAAACAGCGAACTGATCACAGGCTAGATTGGTCTTTCTCCTTTTGACACCCCCTCCCCTCCTCCTGGTCACCTCTATCTCCTTCCTCCCTTTTCTCTTCTCTATGGAACTTCATGAACCTCTCTGAGTGTTCCAGACTGTGGTGCACAAACAAGGAATGGGTTACTGGTTAGACTTCTCTCTCCCCTTTTAATTCCCTCTCGTCTCTTCCTGGTCACCTCTATCTCCCTTCTCCCTCTTCTCTTCTTCATGTAACTCTGTGAACCTCTCTGGGTGTCCCTCACCGTGGAGAGTCTTTTGACCATTAAACTAGATGTGTTGTCATTGGTGCTGTATGGATGGAGAAGTCTTGAGGCTACTACAAGAATAAGACTGAAAGCCAGAGGCAAGAGGCCTAAATCCAAAACTTGAGATGACCAGAAATCTCCTGACTCCAGGGACCATTAATCAAAAAAAGCTCATCCAAAAGCCTCCATACCTACACTGAAACCAAGCTCAACCCAAGAGCCAACAAGTTTCAGAGCAAGACACACCAAGCTAATTCTCCAACAAAGCAGTAACATGAACCCGAGCACAAAAATGCAGGGGATCAAAAGTCACACCAAACCCAAAGACACCTCAAACTCACTACTGGACACTTCATTGCACTCCAGAGAGAAGAGATCAAGCTCCACCCACCAGAACACCGACACAACCTTCCCTAACCAGGAAACCTTGACAAGCCACTCGTCCAACCCCACCCACAGGGAGCAACCTCCACAATAAAGAGGAACCACAAACTTCCAGCACACAGAGAGGCCACCTCAAACACAGCAACATAAACAAGATGAAAAGGCAGAGAAATATTCAGCAGGTAAAGGAACATGATAAATGTTCACCAAACCAAACCAAAGAGGAGATAGGGAGTCTAACTGAAAAATAATTCAGAATAATGATAGTAAAAATGATCTAAAATCTTGAAAACAAAATGGAGTTACAGATAAATAGTCTGGAGAGGAGGATTGAGAAGATGCAAGAAAAGTTTAAAAAGGATCTAGAAGAAATAAAAAGAATCAATCAATAGTGAATAATGCAATAGCTGAGATCAAAAGCACAGTGGAGGGAACCAATAGTAGAATAACTGAGGCAGAAGAGAGGATAAGTGAGGTGGAAGATAGAATGGTGGCAAAAAATGGCAGAGAGGAAAAAAAAAGAATTAAAAGAAATGAGGACAACCTCAGAGACATCTGGGACAATGTCAAACACACCAACACTCGAATCACAGGAGTCCCAGAAGAAGAAGACAAAAACAAAGGCCATGAGAAAATACTTGAGGAGGTAATAGTTGAAAACTTCCCTAAAATGGGGAAGGAAGTACCCACCCAAGCCCAAGAAATCCAGAGAGTCCTAAACAGGATAAACCCAAGGTGAAACACCCCAAAACACATATTAATCAAATGAATGAAGATCAAACACAAAGAAAAAATATTAAAAACAGCAAGGGAAAAACAACAAATAACACACAAGGGGATTCCCATAAGGATAACAGCTGATCTTTCAATAGAAACTCTTCAAGCCAGAAGGGAATGGCAGGACATACTCTTTCATCCCTTTAAGAAAGAGAAAAACCTACAACCCAGATTACTGTACCCAGCAAGGATGTCATTCAAATATGAAGGAGAAATCAAAAGCTTTACAGACAAGCAAAAGCTGAGAGAATTCAGCACCACCAAAACAGCTCTTCAACAAAAGCTAAAGGATCTTCTCTAGACAAGAAACACAGAAAAGGTTTATAAACTCGAACCCAAAACAGTAAAGTAAATGGCGATGGGATCATACTTATCAATAATTACCTTACATATAAATGGGTTGAATGCCCCAACAAAAAGACAAAGACTGCTTGAATGGATACCAAAAAAAAAAAAAAAAAGACCCCTATATATGCTGTCTACAAGAGACCCACCTCAAAACAAGGGACACATACAGACTGAAAGTGAACGGCTGGAAAAAGATATTCCTTGCAAATGGAGATGAAAAGAAAGCAGGAGTAGCAATAGTTAGACTTTGAAATAAGGACCATGGAAAGAGACAAAGAAGGACATTACATAGTGATCAAAGGATCAATCCAAAAAGAAGATATAACAACTATAAATATATATGCATCCAACATAAGAGCACCACAATATCTAAGGCAAATGCTAACAAATATGAAAGGGGAAATTACCAGTAACACAATAAGAGTGGGAGACTTTAATACCCCACTCACACCTATGGATAGGTCAACAAAACAGAAAATTAGCAAGAAAATACAAACTTTAAATGATACAATGAGCCAGATAGACCTAATTAATATCTATAGGACGGTTCACCCTAAAACAATGAATTTCACCTTTTTTTCAAGTGCAAATGGAACCTTCTCCAGGACAGATCACATCATGGGCCATAAATCTAGCCTTGGTAAATTCAAAAATTGAAATCATCTCAAGCATCTTTTGTGATCATAATGCAGTAAGATTAGATGTCAACTACAGAAAGAAAAAAAAAACTATGAAATATACAAATATATGGAGGCTAAACAACACATTTCTTAATGACCAATAAATCACAGAATAAATCAAAAAAGAAATAAAAATATGCATAGAAACGAATGAAAACGCAACAACCCAAAACCTATGGGATTCAGTAAAAGCAGTGCTAAGGGGAAGGTTCATAGCAATACAGGCCTACCTCAAGAAACAGGAGAGAAATCAAATAAATAACCCAACTCTACACCTAAAACAACTAGAAAAAGAAGAAATGAAGAAACCCAAGGTTACTAGAAGGAAAGAAATCACAAAAATTAGGGCAGAAATAAATGCAAAAGAAACAAAAGAGACCATAGCAAAAATCAAAAAAGCTAAAAGCTAGTTCTTTGAGAGGATAAATAAAATATACAAACCATTAGCCAGACTTATCAAGAAACAAAGGGAGAAGAATCAAATCAACAAAATTAGAAATGAAAATAGAGAAATCACAACAGACAACACAGAGATAAAAAGGATCATAAGAGACTACTATCAGCAACTATATGCCAATAAAATGGACAACTTGGAAGAAATGGACAAATTCTTAGAAAAGTATAACTTTCCAAAACTGAACCAAAAAGAAATAGAAAATCTTAACAGACCCATCACAAGCACAGAAATAGAAACTGTAATAAAAAAAGTCTCCAACGAACAAAAGCCCAGGACCAGATGGCTTCATAGCTGAATTCTACCAAAAATTTGAGAAGAGCTAGCACCTATCCTACTCAAACTCCTCCAGAAACTTGCAGAGGAAGGTAAACTTCCAAACTCATTCTATGAGGTCACCATCACCCTAATACCAAAACCTGACAAAGATGCCACAAAAGAAGAAAACTACAGGCCAATATCACCAATGAACATAGATGCTAAAATCCTTAACAAAATTCTGGCAAACAGAATCCAACAACATATTAAAAAGATCATACACCATGGCCAAGTGGGCTTTTATCCCAGGGATGCAAGGATTTTTCAATATCTGCAAATCAATCAATGTGATATACCACATTAACAAATTAAAACATAAAAACCAAAAAGATTTTCTCAATATATGCAGAGAAAGCCTTTGACAAAATTCAACATCCATTTATAATAAAAACCCTCCAGAAAGCAGGCAGAGAAAGAACATATCTCAACATAATAAAAGCCGTATATGACAACCCCCCGGCAAACATTATCCTCAATGGTGCAACACTGAAAGCATTTCCCCTAAAGTCAGGAACAAGACAAGGTTGCCCACTCTCACCACTACTATTCAACATAGTTTTGGAAGTTTTGGCCACAGCAATCAAAGCAGAAAAGGAGAGAAAAGGAATCCAGATTGGAAAAAAAGTAAAACTCTCACTGTTTGCCGATGACATGATCCTCCACACAGAAAACCCTAGAGACTCTACCAGAAAATTACTAGAGCTAATTAATGAATATAGTTAAGTTGCAGGATATAAAATTAACACACAGAAATCCTTTGCATTCCTATACACTAACAATGAGAAAACAGAAAGAGAAATTAAGAAAACAATTCCATTCACCATTGCAATGAAAAGAATATACTACTTAGGAATAACTCTATCTAAAGAAACAAAAAGACCTATATATAGAAAACTATAAAACACTGATGAAGGAACTCAAAGATGACACAAATAGATGGAGAAATATACCATGTTTATGGATTGGAAGAATAAATATAGTGATAATGAGTATCCTACCCAAAGCAATCTATAGATTCAATGCAATCCCTATCAAGCTACCAACGGGAGTTTTCAGAGAACTAGAAAAAATAATATCGCAATCTACATGGAATTACAAAAAGCCTCAAATAGCCAAAGCAATCTTGAGAAAGAGGAATGGATCTGGAGGAATCAACCTGCCTGACTTCAGGCTATACTACATAGCAACAGTCATCAAGAGAGTGTGGTACTGGCACAAAGACAGAAATATAGATCAATGGAACAAAGTAGAAAGCCCAGAGATAAATCCATGCACCTATGGCACCTTATCTTTGACAAAGGAGGCAAGAATATACCATGGAGAAAGGAAAATTTCTTTAACAAGTGGTGCTAGGAAACTGGTCAACCACTTTTAAAGGAATTAAACTAGAATACTTTCTAACATCATACACAAAAATAAACTCAAAATGGATTAAAGATCTAAATGTAAGACCAGAAACTATAAAACTCCTAGAGGAAAATATAGGCAAAACACTCTCTGACATAAATCACAGCAGGATCCTCTATGGCCCACCTCCCAGAGTAATGGACATAAAAGCAAAAATAAACAAATGGGACCTAATTAAACTTAAAAGCATTTGCATAATGAAGGGAAATATAAGCAAGGTGAAAAGACAGCCTTCGGAATAGGAGAAAATAATAGCAAAGAAGCAACTGACAAAAAATTAACCTCAGAAACATAAAAGCAGTTCCTGCAGGTCAACTACAGAAAAATAAGCGACCCAATCAAAAAACTGGACCAAAGAACTAAACAGACATTTCTCCAAAGAAGGCATACAGATGGCTAACAAACACATGAAAAGATGCTTAACATCACTTATTATCAAAGAACTGTAAATCAAAACCACACTGAGGTACCATCTCATGCCAGTCAGAATGGCTGCTATTAAAAAGTCTAAAAAAAATAAATGCTGGAAAGGGTGTGGAGAAAAAGGAATCCTCTTACACTGGTGGTGGGAATGCAAACTAGTACGGCCACTGTGGAGAACAGTGTGGAGATTCCTTAAGAAGCTGGAAAGAAACCTACCATACAACCCAGCAATCTTATTGCTGGTCTTACACACCGAGGAAACCAGAATTGAAAGAGACGTGAACCCCAATGTTCATCGCAGCACTGTTTACAATAGCCAGGACATGAAAGCAATCTAGATGTCCATCAGCAGACGAATGGATAAGAAAGCTGTGGTACATATACACAATGGAATATTACTCAGCTATTAAAATAATGAATTTGAGTCAGTTCTAATGAGGTGGATGAAACTGGTGCCTATTATACAGAATGAAGTAACTCACAAAGAAAAACATTCAATACAGCATATTAACACATATATATGGAATTTACAAAGATGATCCTATATGCGAGATAGGATGATGATCCTATATGTGAGACAGCAAAAGAGACACAGATGTAAAGTTCAGACTATTGGACTCTGTGGGAGAAGGCAAGGGTGGGATGATTTGAGATAATAGCATTGAAATATGTATATTAACATATGTGAAATAGATCATCAGTCCAGGTTTGATGCATGAGGCAGGGTGCTCAGGGCTGGTGCACTGGGATGACCCTGAGAAAAGGGATAGGAAGAGAGGTCGGAGGGAGGGTCAGGATGGGGAACACAGGTACACCTATGGCTGATTCATGTGAATGTATGGCAAAACCACTGCAATATTGTAAAGTAATTAGCCTCCAATTAAAATAAATAAAAAAAAATAAAGTCTCTCACTGTTTCCATTGTTTCCCCATCTATTTTTCATGAAGTGATTGGACCAGATGCCATGATCTTAGTTTTTGAAATGTTGAGTTTTAAGCCAGCTTTCTCACTCTCCTCACTCATTTTCATCAAGAGGCTCTTTAGTTCCTCTTTGCTTTCTGCCATAAGGGTGGTGTCATCTGCATCTCTGAGGTTATTGGTATTTCTCCCATAAGTAAGCAGAGACATTACATTGCCAACAAAGGTCCATCTACTCAAAGGCATGTTTTTTCCGAGTCATGTATGGATGTGAGAGTTGGACTATAAAAAAAGCTGAATGCCAAAGAAATGTTGTTTTTGAATTGTGGTGTTGTACAGATTCTTGTGAGTTCCTTGGACTGCAAGGAGATGAAACCGCTGCTGCTAAGTCGCTTCAGTCATGTCTGACTCTGCGTGACCCCGTAGACAGCAGCCTACCAGGCTCCTTCATCCTTGGGATTCTCCAGGTAAGAACGCTGGAGTGGGGCCCCATTTCCTTCTCCAATTCATGAAAGTGAAAAGTGAAAGTGAAGTTGCTCAGTCGTGTCTGACTCTTCGCGACTCCATGGACTGCAGCCTACCAGGCTCCTCCATCCATGGGAGTTTCCAGGCAAGAGTACTGGAGTGGGTTGCCATTGCCTTCTCTAAGGAGAAGAAACTAGTCAATCCTAAAGGTAATCAATCCTGAATATTCATGTAAGGACTGATGCTGAAACTGAAGCTCCAATACTTTGGCCACCTGATGTGAAGAACTGACTCATTGGAAAAGACCCTGCCTGGGAAAGATTGAAGGCCAGAGGAGAAGGGGATGACAGAGGATGAGATGGTTGGATGGCATCATCGACTCAATGGACATGAGTTTGAGCAAGCTCTGAGAGTTGGTGATGGACAGGAAAGCCTGGTGTGCTGTAGTCCATGGGGTTGCAAAGAGTCGGACATGACAGTGAATGAACTGAACTGAACCAAAGAGCATGAAATACACTCAGCATCATAAGTCGTCAGGGTAATTTAAATTAAAGCCATGCGATGCCATTAAATACTTATTAGATTGGAAATACACAGTTATAAAAACCTGAGACTAAAAAGTACTGGTAAACAATACAATGGGAAAGACTAGAGATGTTTAAAAAAAAAATGTAAGTATTAAGGGACCATTTCATGCAAGGATGGGTACAATAAAGGACAGAAATGGTAAGAACCTAAAAGAAACAAAAAGAGATTAAGAAGGGGTGGTAGGAATACACAGAAAACTGTACAAAAAAGATCTTAATGAGCAGCATAATCACGATGATGTGGCTGATCTCCTAGAGCCAGACATACTGGAATGTGAAGTCAAGTAGGCCTTAGGAAGCATTACTACAAACAAAGCTAGTGGAAATGATAGAATTCCAGCTGAGCTATTTAAAATTCTTTTTATTTTAAATTTTCCCATTTTATTCCAAATACAAACGGTCACAATTTACTTATTCACCTACTGAATAAGTGAAATTTTTATCCTTTACAATTTTTCTACATTACAATAAGGAAATGACTCCTCCAAACAATTATACATTCAGACTTGTGATTATATTTCTGGGAAATACAAATGTAAATTTTTAGAAAAATTCTCCAAAGAGCAAAAAGTGAACAGAAGCCTGAGCCTCCCATTCAGAGGATGACATTGCCTTGACATTACAGTCCAGTGATCACAGTGGGCCAAAGGCAACAGGGAATTCCACTATGAACTTATTCTAGATAAACACCCTTGAAGATGCTTAGTTCCTGTGATACCAGAAAATCAGAATAGATAAATGCCTAAAATTATTCTTGACCCGAGCAAGTTTTTTTCTGGGAGGAATCCATATTAGTCTGTAAGGGACCAGGCTCACTCTTTCCTACTTTTCTTTCTTTTAAATATTTTTTCAATTTTATTTATTTTTTTCTTTACAATATAGTACTGGCTTACCATACATTGATATGAATCTGCCATGGGTGTACATGTGTTCCCCATCCTGAACCACCCTCCCACCTCCCTCCCCATTCCATCCCTCTGGGTCATCCTAGTGCACCAGCCCCAAGCACCCTGTATCATGCATCAAACCTGGACTGGTGATTCGTTTCACATGTGATAATTTACATGTTTCAATGCCATTCTCCCATATCATCCCACCCTCATCCTCTTCCACAGAGTCCAAAAGACTGTTCTATACATCTGTGTCTCTTTTTCTGTCTCACATACAAGGTTATCATTACCACCTTTTAAATTCCATATATATGCGTTAGTATACTGTATTGGCATTTTTCTTTCTGGCCGACTTCACTCTGTATAATAGGCTCCAGTTTCATCCACCTCATTAGAATTGATTCAAATGTATTCTTTTTAATGGCTGAGTAATATTCCATTGTGTATATGTACCACAGCTTTCTTATCCATTCATCTGCTGATGGACATCTAGGTTGCTTCGATGTCCTGGCTATTATAAATATTGCTGTGATGAACATTGGGGTACACGTGTGTCTTTCAATTCTGGTTTCCTCAGTGTGTATGCCCAGCAGTGGGATTGCTCTGTCATATGGCAGTTCTATTTCCAGTTTTTTAAGGAATCTCCACACTGTTCTCCATAGTGGCTGACATAATCTGCTCCCAAGTGAAAACGGGTACTGAAGACTGGGTTCTTAAAGGTACAAAGTTGATAACAAATACCAAAAAGCAAAGATTAAAAATCTAGAGTAGAGTTTAGATTCTCAAAAATGCAATATTTTAAAAAAGCCCAAAAATTATAAAATATATGTTTATGAAGTTTGCTTTAAAAATAGGGTCTGTTTTGTTTTGTTTTTTTTTTTTTTGTAAGGTAATAGTAGGTTATAAAAATGAAAATTAAAGGAGTAATAGGGGACTTTAAAATAAATTTGTTTTTAATTAAAAAATGATAACAGTAAAAATATATCTAGGACTTTCTCTGGAGCTGCAGCGGACAGTGTGGGGTCAATTCATTTTCATATAGTTCCTTGGTCCAGCTTGTACTTCTCAAGGTCTGCAGGCCCCTTCCTATGTAGTTGGTGCTAACTACACGGTTTTAATCTATTACACCTGTCACTTCCAAAGCAGTTCCTTCTGTTTATCTTAGGTTCTTCTGTTTGCTGGTCTCTTCAGTGTCTAATTTCCGCCCTGACACAAGCAGGGCTGTGGTGGTCACTTTTTTAAGGATCACTTGTTCAGTCGTCCTGTGGGGAGGGGGGAACACTGCAAACAAATATCACTGGCATGTGTTCACAGTGATTCAGCCACACTGGGTTTGCCCCACTCACAGCCTGTGTGCTTTCCCAGTCTACACAGCTCAGGCTCTAGGTTACTCTGCTGGGAACTGTCTGAAGCTGGCCCTGGGTTGTATGCACTCCCCAGGTCTAAGCCACTCAAGCTCAGATTCTCAGGTACTTCACAAAGGTGCAGACTTGGTTGGACCTGCGTTTTGTGCCCTACCCAGGTCCGAGCAGCTCAGGTGACCAGGTGCTTAGCGAGCACCGTCGCCCCCAGTTGAAAGCTGTGACTTATCTCCTCCCCCGTCCCAGTGGCTCGGTTTTCTGGGTGTACATACAACAGGAGCGTCTTCTCAGGTAAGCCGTGTGTCTCTTCTGGGGAGCTGATTTCTGGCTGTGACCCTCCCGGCAGATGTCAACCGTTCAGAATCCCAAGAAATCTTGGTTAGCAATGAAGTCTGCTTGCAGTTTGGTACAGGATGCCTCTCTGGGGCCACGTTGCCCAATTTCGGCTCTGGCTGCCTTCGCCTACCTGTCTCCGGTGGGGGATGGGCCTGTCCTCAGCTGGCTAGCTCTGCTCAGTCCTTTGTTCTGTGAGCAGGCCTGGTGGTGTCTTAGGTTAGGGCATTTCATGGGATACCTATCCCACTATCTAGGTTGCTATTTCAAGCTAGTTCCCTCAGATTGCCCTCGGGGCATTCAGGCCCGGTCCTTACCCTAAACAATGCAGCCCGTGCCTCACTGTCCAGCCCGGATGTGAGCCTCTGGGCTGCTGCTCCGCTGGGAGTTGCTGTTAGGTGCATAATCTATGGGTTTTAATGATTTATTTATTTTTCCTCCCAGTTATGTCGCCCTCTGAGATTCCGAGGCTCGCAAAAGACCTGCTGGAGAGAGTGTTTCCTGGTGTTTGGAAACTTCTATTTTAAGACTCCGCACCCCTCCCCCCCGCCATGGGTCTCCATCCCTAACTCTTTTGTCTCTCTTTTTATCTTTTATATTTTGTTCTACCTCCTTTCAAAGACAATGGGCTGCCTTTCCGGGTGACTGATGTCCTCTGCCAGCATTCAGAAGTTGTTTTGTGGAATTTGCTCAGCGTTCAAATGTTCTTTTGATGAATTTGTGGGGGAGAAAGTGGTATCCCTGTCTTATTCCTCTGCCATCTTAGAACTGCCCCCCCCATTTAAAATTCTGAAAAACAATAGTGGATAGTGTTAAAGTGCTGCACTCAATATGACAGCAATTTTGGAAAACTCAGCAGTGGGCACAGGACTAGATAAGGTCAGTTTTCATTCCAGTCCCAAAGAGGGGCAGTGCCAAAGAATGTTCAAATTATGACACAATTACACTCATTTTGCATGCTAATAAGGTTATGCTAAAAATCCTTCAAGCTAGGCTACACCAGTGTGTGAACCAATAATGAAATTATAGATGTACAAGCTGGGTTTAGAAAAGGCAGAGGAACCAGAGATCAAATTGCCAACATCCATTGGATGATAGAGAAAGCAAGGGAATTCCAGAAAAACACAAACTTTGGCTTCATTGACTATGAAAAGCCTTTGATTGTATGGATCACAGCAAATTGTGAAAAATTCTTGAAAACTTAAGAATACCAGACCACCCTACCTGTCTCCTGAGAAATCTGTATGCGTGTCAAGGAGCAATAGTTAGAAATTTGCATGGAAAAACTGGTTTAAAATTGGGAAAGGAGTGTCAAGACTGTTTATTGACACCCTGCTTATTTAACTTATATGCAGAGTACATCATACAAAACGCCAGGCTGGATGAAACACGAGCTGGAATCAAGATTGCTGGGGAAAATACCAGCAACCTCAAATACGCAGGTGGAGTCAGTCCAGTTCAGTTCAGGTGCTCAGTCATGTCCGACTCTTTGCAACTCCATGGACTGCAGCACACCAAGCTTCCCTGTCCATCATCAACTCCTGGAGCCTACTTAAATTTATGTCCATTGAGTCGATAATGCCATCCAACCATCTCATCCTCTGTCATCCCCTTCTCCTCCCACCTTCAGTCTTTCCCAACATCAGGGTCTTTTCCAATGAGTAGATTCTTCTCAGCAGGTGGCCAAAGTATTGGAGTCTCAGCTTCAGCATCAGTCCTTCCAGTGAATATTCAGGACTGATTTCCTTTAGGATGGACTGGTTGGATCTCCTTGCAGGCAATTGTGGAGTACATCATGCAAAATGCCGGGCTGGATGAGCCACAAGCCGGAATCAAGACTGCCGAGAGAAATATCAATAACCTCATATGTGCATATGACACCACTCTTACAGAAGAAAGCAAAGAGGAACTATAGAGCCTCTTGATGAAGGTGAAAGAGGAGATGGAAAAAACTGGCTTAAAACTCAACATTCAATAAACTAAGATCATAGCATCCAGTCCCATCACTTCAGGGCAAATAGATGGGGGAATAATGAAAACAGTAACAGACTTTAATTTATTGGTTTCCAAATTCACTGCAGATGGTGACTGCTGCTGTTAAGTCGCTTCAGTCGTGTCTGACTCTGTGCGACCCCATAGATAGCAGCCCACCAGGCTCCTCTGTCGCTAGGATTCTCCAGGCAAGAATACTGGAGTGGGATGCCATTTCCTTCTCCAATGCATGAAAAGTGAAAAGTGAAAGGGAAGTCGCTCAGTCATGCTCGACTCTTAGTGACCCCATGGACTGCAGCCTACCAGGCTCCTCTGTCCATGGGATTTTCCAGGCAAGATTACTGGAGTGGGGTGCCATTGCCTTCTCCAATGGTGACTGCAGCCATGAAATTAAAAGATGCTTGCTCCTTGGAAGAAAAGCTATGACAACCTAGACAGCATATTAAAAAGCAGAGACATTACTCTGCCAATAAAGGTCCATATAGTCAAAGCAATGGTTTTTCTAGTAGTCATGAATGGATGTGAGAGTTGGACCATAAAGAAGCCTACACACCAAAGAACTGATGCTTTTGAACCGTTGTGTTGAAGAAGACTCTTGGGAATCCCTTGGACTGCAAGGAGATGAAACCATTCACTCCTAAAGGAAATCTACCCTGAATATTCATCAGAATGACTGATGCTGAAACTCCAATACTGGCCATCTCATGCAAAGAGCTGACTCACTGGAAAAGACCATGATCCTTGGAAAGATTGAAGGCAAAAGGAAAAGGAGGCAGAAGATGAGATGATTAGATATTGTCACCAACTCAATGAACATGAATTTGAGCAAACTCTGAGAGATAGTGGAGGAAGAGGAGTCTGGAGTTTTCAGTCCATGTGATTGCAAAGAAATGGACACAACTTAGTGACTGAGCAGCAAGAGCAGGTGCTGACAAGGATAAGGAACAATTGAGACACTGTACCGCTGCTGGTGGAAGAATGAAGTAGGTGCAGCCACTTTGACAAACATTTTGGCAGTTTCTTATGAAAGTTAATATAGAGTTGCCATGACATCCATCAATCCCATTTCCAGGTATTTATCCTAGAGAAGTTAAAACTTATGTTTACAGAGAAGAGTACACACAAATATTTATTACAGTTTTAATCATAAGTGCCCCAAACAGAAAACAGCCCAGATGTTTTGCAACAATTACACAGTCATACAATAAAATTCTACTCAGCAGTAAAAAATGAATGGATTGTGTATTTATATATGGATGAATGAAGCTTAAGTGCGTTTTACTAAGTTAAAGAATGCAGACCCAAAAGATACATGATATGTTATTCTGTTTATGAATTTATGGAAAAGATAAGTCTATAGAGACAATGAATATCATGCATTAGTACTGAGAAGAAGGTGTGAATACAAAGTGGGTAGCATTGGAATTGTTCTTTATCCTATAATGGTGGTGATTTCAAGAATTCATTCATGCATTAAAATTCATAGACCAGTTCACAAATAAAAAACTTAATTTTAATGTATGTGAACTAAAATTAATAGTGATGAACAATTTTTTAAAAAATTCAGATAAGCATTAGCACTGGGATTATGAATTCCTGATGGGCAGGTCAGGCATATGCATCCCAAAAGAAGCCTTCAGTCTCCTTGATGAATACACTCTTGGGACATTCTTGAAAGAGAGGGTTAGAATTAACTGTCAGGCCATGAACTACTAACAGGTTTTATCCAAAGAAAACAGTTATCTATTTTCAAGTAGCCATTCTTACTCTTATGATAGGGAGAATCATTGGGAGGGTATTTCCCCTGGTTCTCTATCCTATCAGATCTTTGTTCAAGACCCACCAAATGTGCATTTGTGTAGCTATACAAAAAGCTTGATATTTGTCAATGTCATTCTTTAGTAGAAATTAATTACTTGTGAGTAGAGTAACCATGACTACCTTTCTATTTTGTTCTCCCTCTCCTTTTTAAAAACAAAACCAAAATATTAAAATTTTCATATGCTTCTGTATAGGTAATTCTGCAGAAGATTTAAAAAGACTATAAATACACATATGAATCAAAGGTGTTACAGTTCATCTGTAGTATACCCTGCTAATTTTTATGATTTAAACAATGAAAAGCATGGTAATTAGTCACTTTCTATTTCTGGCAATGTTAAATAAAGCAGACTAGTTAAAATCTAAAATAAACAGGTTTATTTTATTATAAATCAAAGTCAAATAGACCTTCCAAGTGGGCTAACACCTTTCTTTTTAAGCATGGCATTTGCAACACCAAAATTTTATATCAGCTTTATTTATATTTAAATTAGATAAAATTTGAAGTGACTCCCTTAGAAACGGCTTTTTTTTCTCCTAAAACAGATATTTTCTCTGACAGTCCAGATAGTAAATAATTTAGGATTTACAGGCCATAGACTCTCTTACTCAACTACTCATAATTGTTTTGTACTACAAAAGCAGCCATAGATAATGTGCAAAGAAATGAAAGTGGCTGTGTTAAAATAAGATTTTGTTTAAAAAAATTGTGTTGACTATAGATTGGCAACTCCTGCAGTATAGGTGATGATAAGTTTTCTGTGATGCATTTCTATTCATTTCCACAGCTATAATGGGTAGAAATGCTGAACAATGAAAATGAGTCCTATTTCACACCATTCAGAAAAATTAACTTGAAATGGGTCAAAGACTTGAACATTAGACATGATGCCATAAAACTCCTAGAGGAAAGTCTAAGGAAATTCCTTGACATTGGTCATGGCAATGATTTTTTAGATATGACACCAAAAGCACAAACATCAAAAATCAACCAGTGGGACTGCATCAAACATAAAAGCTTTTGCGTAGCAAAAGAAACAGTCAATGAAATAAAAAGGCAACTTGCAGAATGGAAGAAAAATTTGCTAAACCATATATCAAATAAGGGGTTAATATTCAAAAAAGAACTCGTAACACTCAATAACAACAACTAACAGTCTAATTAAAAATTGACGGATGAAATAAATAGATATCCTTCCAAATATGATATTCAAATGGCTAACGAATGAAAAGATTCTCAACATCACTAATCATCAGAGTAATGCAAATCAAAACCACAATGAGATATCACCTCTTACCTGTTAGAATGGTTATCATCAAGAAGACAAGGGGGCTTCCCTGGTTGCTCAGTGCTAAAGAATCCGCATGCAAATGCAGGAGACACACGTTCAATCCCTGGTTCAGGAAGCTCCCACATGTCATGGAACAACTAAACCTGTGCACCACAATTATTGAGCTTGTGCTCTAAAGCCCTGGAGTTACAACTACTGAGCCCACACACCACAATGACTGAAGCCCATGCAGCCTAGAACTCATGCTCTGCGACAAGAGAAACCACCACAGTGAGAAGCCTGTGCAGCACAACTGGAAAATAGCCCCCACTATCCACAACTAGAGAAAACCTGCACAACAACGAACACCTAGCATAGCCAAAAATAAATAAATAAAATTACTAAAAAAAAAAAAAAAAAAGACAAGAGAAGGACTTCCTTAATAGTCCAGTTAGACAAAGAGGATTAGACTCCCCTCTTCTACTGCAGGGGGTTCAGCTTGATCCCTGGTTGGGGACTTGGAAGCCGTGTGGCACAGCCAAAAAAAAAAAAAGGAGAGTCCTCAAAATTTTAAAAATTCATCTACCATATGATCTAGCAGTTCCACTTTTGAGTAATGATCAACGCAAATATCCAAGAATGTATTACTTTATCCAGACCCCATGGACTGTAGCTTATCAGGCTCTTCCATCCATGGGATTTTCCAGGCAAGTGTACTGGAGTGGATTGCCATTTCCTTCTCCAGGGGATCTTCCCTACCCAGGAATTGAACCTGGGTCTCCCGCATTGCAGGCAGACGCTTTACCATCTGAGCCACCAGGGAAGCCCAATTTACCCATAATGTGAACTAATTATGCAGCCATTAATATTAAAACATAGATTTAATGTCATGTCTAATGTTCATAAATTAACAAGCGGAAAAGCAGGTCATGAAAGAGGTGATTTCATTTTTGTAAAAAATATGCCTACATAGAAAAAAGACTAGAAGAACACAACAAAAAATACATTTTGAAATAATGTATTTATAAGAATTTTTATTTGTTTTGTGTTTTACTGTTTCCCATATTTCATACAATGACTATATGCTTATTTTATAATATGAAATATTGTTTTAAAGGAACCTTTATTTTTCTTTCCTAATTCTGGCAGCAGTTCATCTCTGCTGTAAAACATTTGGAAAAGCTAGCAAGTTCTAAAAAAGAATTAAAGCCTCTATAATACCACTACTACTAAGAGACTGCTTTGCGCATTACATTTATATATCAGAATGATTTTACCAACAGGTAGTGGAAAACTTGACTCAAAGAAGCATAAACAAAACGGATATTTTTATCTTAATAAGGATACTAGAGATAGGAAGAGATTCAGAGTTGGTTGATTCAACAGCTCTAAGATACTATTAGGTTGTTAATTTTGCAGGGGCGGGGGTTTCTCAAATCTGTTCTCCACAGCATCCTAAAGCAATTTCCTCCTATTTTTATATGATACTTGCCAGTAGCAACCTGGGTTACAGGCTTCATTTTTCTCATCCAGGGACTTGAAGTCCCTGTTCTAAAACAGAAGATCCAATATAAGGGATATTTCATTGTGGCTTTAAATATACTTATATATCAGTTCAGTTCAGTTCAGTCACTCAGTCGTGCCCAACTCTTTGTGACCCCATGGACTGCAGCACACCAAGCTTCCCTGTCCATCACCAACTCCCAGAGTTTACTCAAACTCATGTCCATTAAGTTGGTGATGTCATCCAACCATCTCATCCTCTGTCTTCCCCTTCTCCCGTCTTCAATCTTTCCCAGCATCAGAGTCTTTTCAAATGAGTCAGCCCTTCATATCAGGTGGCAAAAGTATTGGAGCTTCAGCTTCAACATCAGTCATTCCAATGAATATTCAGGACTGATTTCCTTTAGGATGGACTGGTTGGATCTCCTTGCTGGCAAAATAATGTCTCTGCTTTTTAATATGCTGTCTAGGTTGGTCATAACTTTCCTTCCAAGGAGTAAGCATCTTTTAATTTCATGGCAGCAATCATGTATATATTTATATATACATACTGATAATTTTTCAGCCATAATGATTTTCTCTCTTAATAAAGGATTGACACCCAAGAAAGTCAGGCCTGTTATTGAAGAAAAATAGACAATTAAACTATTATGGTACTAGAACTAAAAGTTTCTAACTACTAGAAGCAACCGCAGACACAACCTTCTCAGGAGAATCACTAGGAACTAGGTTATTTGCCACCTTTGTGATTTCAGGAAGGGACAAAAACATAACAGGTCTGTGTTTGGTTAAAGCTCATAGATACAGTTCAGTCTATCAGTCATGTCTGACTTTTCAACCCCATGGACTGCATCAGGAAAGGCTTCCGTGTCCTTCATCATCGCCCAGAGCTTGTGCAAACTCATGTACATGAGTTGGTGATGCCATCCAAACACCTCATCCTCTGTCGTCCCCTTCTCCTTCTGCCTTTAATCTTCCCCAGCATTAGGGTCTTTTCCAATGACTCAGCTATTTAGATCAGGTGGCTAAAGTATTAGGGCGTCATTTTCAGCATCAGCCTTTCCAATGAATATTCAGGGTTGTTTTCCTTTAGGACTGACTGGCTTGATATTCTTTATTGTTATTATTATTACACAAAGTTTTTTTTTTAATTTTTTAAATATAAATTTATTTATTTTAATTTGAGGTTAATTACTTTACAATATTGTATTGGTTTTGCCATACATCAACATGAATCCACCACGGGTGTACACATGTTCCCCATCCTGAATCCCCCTCCCACCTCCCCTCCCCATACCATCCCTCTGGGTCATCTCACTGTACCATCCCCAAGCATCCTGTATCCTGCATTGAACCTGGACTGGCGATTCGTTTAATATTTGATATTATACATGTTTCAATGCCATTCTCCCAAATCATCCCACCCTCTCCTTCTCCCATAGAGTCCAACAGACTGTTCCATACATCTGTGTCTCTTTTTCTGTCTTGCATACAGAGTTATCATTATCATCTTTCTAAATTCCATATATATGTGTTAGTATACTGTATTGGTGTTTTTCTATATATAGAAACTATAAAACACTGGTGAAAGAAATCAAAGATGACACTAATAGATGGAGAAATATACCATGTTCATGGATCGGAAAAATCAACATAGTGAAAATGATTATACTACCCAAAGCAACCTATAGATTCAATGCAATCCCTATCAAGCTACCAGCGATATTTTTCACAGAGCTAGAACAAATAATTTCACAATTTGTATGGAAATACAAAAAACCTCGAATAGCCAAAGCAATCTTGAGAAAGAAGAATGGAACTGGAGGAATCAAGCTGCCTGACTTCAGGCTCTACTACAAAGCCACAGTCATCAAGACAGTATGATACTGGCACAAAGACAGAAATATAGATCTATGGAACAAAATAGAAAGCCCAGAGATAAATGCATGCACCTATGGACACCTTATCTTTGACAAAGGAGGCAAGAATATACAATGGAGAAAAGACAGTCTCTTAACCAAGTGGTGCTGGGAAAACTGGTCAACCACTTGTAAAAAAATGAAACCAGAACACTTTCTAACACCATACACAAAAATAAACTCGAAATGGATTAAAGATCTAAATGTAAGACCAGAAACTATAAAACTCTTAGAGGAGAACATAGGCAAAACACTGTCCAACATAAATCACAGCAGGATCCTCTATGACCCACCTCATAGAATATTGGAAATAAACGCAAAAATAAACAAATGGGACCTAATTAAAATTAAAGGCTTCTGCACAACAAAGTAAACTATAAGCAAGGTGAAAAGAGAGCCTTCAGAATGGGAGAAAATAATAGAAAATGAAGCAACTAACAAACAACTAATCTCAAAAATAAACAAGCAACTCCTGCAGCTCAATTCCATAAAAATAAATAACCCAATCAAAAAATGGGCCAAATAACTACACAGACATTTCTCCAAAGAAGACATACAGATGACTAACAAACACATGAAAAGATGCTCAACATCACTCATTATCAGAGAAATGCAAATCAAATCACAATAGGGTGCCATTTCATGCCAGTCAGAATGGCTGCTATCCAAAAGTCTAAAAACAATAAATGCTGGAGAGGGTGTGGAGAAAAGGGAACCCTCTTACACTGTTGGTGGGAATGCAAACTAGTACAGCCACTATGGAGAACAGTGTGAAGATTCCTTAAGGAACTGGAAATAGAACTGCCTTATGACCCAGTAATCCCACTACTGGGCATACACACCAAGGATACTAGAATTGAAAGAAACACGTGTACCTCAATGTTCATCACAGCACTGTTTATAATAGCGGACATGGAAAGCAACCTAGATGTCCATCAGCAGATGAATGGATAAGCAAGCTGTGGTACATAAACACAATGGAGTATTACTCAGCCATTAAAAGGAATACATTTGAATCAGTTCTAACGAGGTGGATGAAACTGGAGCCTATTATACAGAGTGAAGTAAGCCAGAAAGTAAAACACCAATAGAGTATACTAATGCATATACATGGAATTTAGAAAGATGGTAAGATAACCCTGTATTCAAGATAGCAAAAGAGACACAGATGTATAGAACAGTCTGTTGGCTTGATATTCTTGCAGTCCAAGGATTTCTCAAGAGTCTTCTCCAACACCACAGTTCAAAGCATTGATTCTTCAGTGCTCAGCTTTCTTTATGGTCCAACTCCCACATCCATACATGACTACTGGAAAAACCGTAGCTTTGACTATACAAACCTTTGGTGGCAAAGTAATGTCTCTTTTTAGTTTACTGTCTAGGTTTGTCATAGCTTTACTTCCAAGGAGTAAGTTCATAAACACTGCAAATTAAGAGCAATATGTCAGGGGCTCCAACCTGCCCACAGACAGTTTCCATTCAACTATCTCCATTTTAATAAATACTCATCTTAATGGCTGGAAAAACACTAAATTCTAAGTAGCAATCCTAATAATGTGCTGAAATGAAAACTTCTCCTTTATAATGGTGATACAGATGATTGATTACTTATTGAAACTATATCAAATAATTTACAGTATTATAGTGAAATATTGAGGCTATTTTTTTCATGTAAAGATGGACTAGAATCAAATATTATTAGAAGGAAGAATAATTAGGCAATTCATGACACTGATTGTAGTTTATAGTTCTATTGTAAAAAAAATCATCTATTAGCTGAAGACTGTCTAGGATTGAAGATATTTTATGGCCTATTCAAGGCGACTAACAGAGAAATAAATATCAAGGGCATATAAGTAGCTAATTAATCACCTGTTTATTTTTTAATATGATACAGTAAAATTGAATTTTTCTTTCAGTATACAGTTCTATGAATGTTTTTTATTGAAGTTTAGTTGATTTACATTATTATATTAGTTTCAGATGTACGACATAATGACTCAATATTTTTAAAGATTATACTCCATTTAAAATTATTATAAAATACTGGTTATATTCCCTTTCCTGTACAATATATCCTTGTAGCTTGTTTGTCTTATCCATATTAGCTTGTAACTTTTAATCCCCTACACTTACCTTGCCTCTCCAATTCTCCCTCTCCTCACTGGTAACCACTAGTCTGTTCTCTGTATCTGTGAGTCTGTTTATGTTTGGTTCTGTTTCATTTTATTTGTCTCATTTTTTAGATTCCACATATAAGTGCTAACATAACATATGTATGTGGGCTTCTCTGGTGGCTCAGTGGTAAAAAAAAAAAATCTGCCTGAAATGCAGAAGACCCAAGTTCGATCCCTGGGTCGGGAAGATTCCCTGGAGAAGGTCATGGCAACCCACTCTAGTACTCTTGCCTAGAGAATCCCATGGACAGAGGAACCTGGCGGGCTGCAGTTCATAGGGTCGCACAGAGTCGGACACGACCAAAGTGACTAAGCAGCAGCAGCAGCAACAACACATGTATATATTTGTGTAACCACCACAACAGTGTACAAAACTATTCCATCACTTCCCAAAATTCTATTGTGTCACTTCTTTATAGTTACACCCTCGCCTACTTCTGAATTCCTAGCAACCACTGATCTGTTTTCTGTTTCTATAGTTTGATCTTTTCAACAATGTTATTAAAATAGATTCATATAGCATGCAATTTTTTGAGACTGGATTTTTTTTTACTCAATATGACATTCTCCAGATTTATCTAAGTCGTTCTTTCCTTTTTATTGTTGAGTAGCATTTTATTGTATGAATGAACTGTTTGTATGTCAATTTACCCATTGCAGTACATCCTAGTTGTTACAAACTTTTGGCATTTATAAATAGAGATGCTGTAAATACTTATGTAGGTATTTGTGTGAACATGGCTTTCATTTCCCTAGAATAAATACCTAGTAATGTCCAGAATTGGGTCTACCATTTAATTATTTATTTTCTGTTTGTACTATCTGTCTTTTTTTTTTTTTTGCTGACAAAGCAAGAGAATTTATTGGGAAGGGGTGCCCAAGCAGAGATCAGCAGGGTAAAGGAACCCGGGAGAACTGCTCTGCCATGTGGCTTGCAGTCTTGGATTTTATGGTAATTGGATTGATTTCCAGGTTGTCTCTGGCCAATCACGCTGACTCATGGTCCTTGCACTCTGATTGTGTGCCTGTCTCAGCCAAGGTGAATTCCAGCGAGAAGGATTCTGGGAAGTTGGTAGGATATATGAACTGCAGTCCCCTCTCTCCTTTTGACCTTTCCCAAATTCTTTTGGTTGGTGGTAGCTAGTAAGTTCTGCATTTCTTATCAGGGTCTCCTGTTGAAGGTAACTCATGCAAGTGGCTGGGCTTTCCTGGTGGCTCAGCGATAAAAACCTGCCTGCAGTGCAAAAGATGCAGGTTTGATGCCTGGGTCAAGAAGATCCCCTGGAGGAAGGTGTGACAACCTTCCACGTAGCCAACCATGGCTACAGTTTGTAGGGTTGCAAAGATTTGGACAAGACTGAAGCAACTGAGCATGCATGCACACATGCACGTGGCTACTATCTTGCCTGGCCAGGGTAGGTGGTTTCAGTCAGTGTTTCCCCTAACAGTTTTAGGTCAATATCAACAATGCATGAGATTTTAATTTGCTCCACATCCTTGCCAGGAATTGCAGGAATTTTTATTTGAGTAATTCTTATCAGTGTGCAGTGATACAGTTGCTTCCAAAATTCACAGAATCTTTTCATCTGATTCATATTAAAATTTTAAATTTTATTTTAATAGGATAATTACTTACAATATTATGATGGTTTTTGACATACATCAACCATACATATACATATGTCCCCTCCCTCTAAAACCTTCCTCCCATCTCCCTCCCCATCCCATCCCTCTAGGTTATCACAGAGCACCAACTTTGGGTTCCCTGTGTCACACAGCAAATTCTCACTGGGTCTCTACTTTGCATGCGGTAGTGTATATGTTTCAGTGCTCCTCTCTCAAACCATCCCACCTTCTCTCTCACCCACTGGGTCCAAAAGTCTGTTCTTTATGTCTGTATCTCTGGTGCTGCCATGCAGATAAGTTTATCATTACCATCTTTCTTGATTCCATATATATGTGTTTCTATACAGTATTTGTCTTTCTCTTCCTGACTTACCTCGCTTTGTATAATAGGCTCTAGGTTCATCCACTTCAGAACTGACTCAAATGCATTCCTTTTAAGCTGAGTAATATTCCTTTGTGTATATGTACCACAATTTCTTTATCCATTCATCTCTTGTTGGATATCTATGTTGCTTCCATTTCCTAGCTATTGTAAATAGTGCTGCAATGAACATTGGGGTACATGTGTATTTGTCAGTTATGGTTTCCTCAGGGTATATGCCCAGTAGGGGGATTGCTGGGTTATATGGCAGTTTTATTCCTAGGTTTTTAAGGAATCTCCATTCTGTTCTCCATAGTCATTGTATCAATTTGCATTCCCACCAAAAGTGCAAAAGGGTTCTCTTTTCTCCACACCCTATCCAACATTTATTGTTTGCAGATTTAAAAAAATATGTATTTATTTTAATTAGAGGATAATTGCTTTACATATTGTGGTGTCCTCTGCCATACAACAACATGAATCGGCCATAGATATACATGTGTCCGCTCCCTCCTGAATCCCCCTCCCTCCTCATCCCATCTCTCCAGGAGTCACAGAACGCTGGCTTTGGGTTCCTTGTGTCATACGTTAAACTCCAACTGGCTATGTATTTTACCTATGGTAATGTATATGTTTCAATGCTATTCTTTCAAATCATTCCACCCTCTCTTTCTCCCACTGTGTCCAAAAGTCTTTTCTCTATGACTGTGTCTCCTTTGCCTCCCTGGACATAGGCACATCAGTACCATTTTTATAGATTCCACATATATATGGATTAATATACAGTATTTGTCTTTTTTTTCTGACTACTTCACTCTATATAATAGGCTCCAGGTTCATCCAGCTCATTAAAACTGACTCAAATGTGTTCTGTTTTATAGCTGAGTAATATTCCATTGTGTATATGTACCACAACTTCTTTATCCATTCATGTACCAGTGGACATCTAGGTTGCTTCCACGTCCTAGCTACAAATATTGCTGCAATGAACATTGGGATGCATGTATCTTTTTCAATTCTATATATGCATCGAACTGGATATATATGCATGTATCTCAGGATATATGCTCAGTAGTGGAATTGCTGGGTCATATGGAAGCTTTATTCCTAGATCTTTAATGAATCTCCATACTGTTCTGCATAGTGGTTGTATCAGTTTGCATTCCCACCAACAATGCAAGAGTGTTCCCTTTTCTCCACATCCTGTCCAGTGTTTATTGTTTGCAGATTTTTTGATGATGACAATTTGATGATGGCCATTCAGTGTGAGATGGTACCTCATTGTGGCCTTGATTTGCATTTCTCTAATAATGAGTGATTTTGAGCATCTTTTCATGTTTATTGGCCATCCATATGTCTTCTTTGGAGAAGAAGGTCTTCTTCTTTAGGTCTTCTGACCACTTTTTGATTGGGTCATTTATTTTTCTGATATTGAGCTGCATGAGCTTCTTGTATATTTTTGAGATTAATTCTTTGTCAGTTGCTTCATTTGCTATTATTTTCTCCCATTATGAAGGTTGTCTTTTCACCTTGCTTATATCCTTCATCATGCAAAAGCTTTTACATTTAATGAGGCCCTATTTGTTTATTTTTGTTTTTATTTCCATTTCTCTAGAAGGTGGGTTGTAGAGGATCTTGCTGTGATTTATGTCAGAGAGTGTTCTGCCTATGTTTTCCTCTAATAGTTTTATAGTATATGGCCTTTCATTTAGATTTTTATTCTGTTTTGAGTTTATTTTTGTATATAGTGTTAGGAAGTGTGCTAATTTCATTCCTTTACATGTAGCTGCCCAGTTTTCCCAGCTCCACTTACTGAAGAGACTGTCTTGTCTCCATTGTATATTTTTGCCTCCTTTGTCAAAGATAAGGTGCCCATAGTTGTGTGGATTTATCTCTGGGCTTCCTACCTTGTTGCATTGGTTTATATTTCTATTTTGTGCCAATGCCATACTGTCTTGATGACTATAGCTTTGTAGAAAAGTCTGAAGTAAGAAAGGTTGGATTCCTCTAGCTTCATTCTTCTTTCTCAAGATTTCTTGGGCTAGTCAGGGTCTTTTGCGTCTCCAGAAAAATTGTGAATTTTTTATTCTAGTTCTGTGAAAAATACTATTGGTAGTTTGATAGGAATTGCATTTATCTATAGATTGCTTTGGGTAATACAGTCATTTTCACAATATTGATTCTTCCAGTCAAAGAACATGGTGTATCTCTCCATCTGTTTGTGTTGTCTTTAATTTCTTTCATCAGTGTTTTATGGTTTTCTGCATACAGGTAGGTCTTTTGTCTCTTTAGGTAAGTTTGTTCCTCAGTATTATTATTACTTTTTGAAATGGTGAATGGGATTGTTTCCTTCACTTTCTGATTTTTCATTGTTAGTGTATAGGTGTGAAAGGGATTTCTGAGAATTAATTTTATATCGTGATTTTACAATATTCTTTGATTAGTGCTAATAATTTGCTGGTGGCATTTTATGGGTTTTCTATGTAAAGAACCATGTCCTCTGCAAACAGTGTTTTATTTCTTCTTTTCCAATCTGGATTCTTTTTATTTCTTTTTCTTCTCTGATTACTGTGGCTAGGACTTCCAAAACTATGTTGAATAATAGTGCTGAGAGTGGGCACCCTTGTCTTGGTTCTGGTTTTAGAAGAAATGCTTTTAGTTTTTCACCACTGAGAATAATGTTTGCTGTGGGTTTGTTGTATATGGCCTTTATTATATAGCATTAAGTTCCTTCTATGTCTACTTTCTGGAGAATTTTTATCATAAATAGGTGTTGAATATTGTCAAAACTTTCTCTGCATCTATGTGTGTGTTAGTCACTCAGTCATGTCTGACTCTTTGTGACCCCACGGAGTATAGCCTACCAGGCTCCTCTGTCTGTGGAAGCCTTCAAGCAAGGATACTGAGTGAAGTCGCTCAGTAGTGTCTGACTCTTTGTGACACCATGGACTGTAACCTATCAGGCTCCTCCATCCATGGGATTTTCCAGGCAAGAGTGCTGGAGTGGATTGCCATTTCCTTCTCCAGGGGATCTTCCTGACCCAGGGATCAAACCCAGGTCTTCTGCATTGCAGGCGGGTTCTCTACCATTTGAGCCACAGGGAAGCCCACTGATTCTCTGCATCTATTGAGATGATCATATAGATTTGTCTTTCAATTTGTTAATATATACAAATCACATTGATTGATTTGTGCATATTGAAGAGTACTTGAATCCCTGGGGTAAAGCCCACTTAATCATGATGTGTGCTCCTTTTATTATGTTGTTGGGTTCTGTTTGCTAGAATTTTATTAAGGATGTTTGCATCTATGTTCACCAGTGATATTGACCTTTTTTTTTTTTTTTTTTGGTGGCATCTTTGTCTGGTTTTCGTATCAGGGTAATAGTGGCATCTAGGAACCAGTTTGGGAGTTTTCCTTCCTCTGCAATTTTCTGGAAGAGTTTGAGCAGGATAAATTCTTCTCTAAACTTTTGGTAGAATGTGCCTGAGGAATCATATGACTCTGGGTTTTTGTTTGTTGGAAGCTTGTTTTTATTAGTTTTTCTGTGTTTGTGATTCTGTTCATATTTTACGTTTATTCCTGGTTCAGTTTTTTTTTTTTTAAGAATTTGTTTCTTCTGGTTGTCCATTTTATTGGCATAAAGCTGTTCATAGTAGGCTCTTAGGATATTCTGTATGTCTGTGTGATCTGTTGTTCAGTTCAGTTCAGTCACTCAGTCGTGTGCGACTCTTTGCAACCCTATGAATTGCAGCACGCCAGGCCTCCGTGTCCAGCAGAATCTCCCGGAGTTCACTCAGACTCATGTCCATCGAGTCTGTGATGCCATCCAGCCATCTCATCCTCGGTCGTCCCCTTCTCCTCCTGCCCTCAATCCCTCCAAGCATCAGAGTCTTTTCCAATGAGTCAACTCTTCGCATGAGGTGGCCAAAGTACTGGAGTTTCAGCTTTAGCATCATTCCTTCCAAAGAAATCCCAGGGCTGATCTCCTTCAGAATGGACTGGTTGGATCTCCTTGCAGTCCAAGGGACTCTCAAGACTCTTCCCCAACACCACAGTTCAAAAGCATCAATTCTTCGGTGCTCTGCCTTCTTCACAGTCCAACTCTTACATCCATAGATGACCACAGGAAAAACCATAGCCTTGACAAGACGGACCTTAGTAGGCAAAGTAATGTCTCTGCTTTTGAATAAACTATCTAGGTTGGTCATAACTTTTCTTTTAAGGAGTAAATGTCTTTTAATTTCATGGCTGCAGTCACCATCTGCAGTGATTTTGGAGCCCATAAGATAAAGTCTGACACTGTTTCCACTGTTTCCCCATCTATTTCCGATGAAGTGATGGGACCAGATGCCATGATCTTCGTTTTCTGAATGTTGAGCTTCTTTTTTTTTTTTTTTTAATGTTGAGCTTTAAGCCAAGTTTTTCACTCTCCTCTTTCACTTTCATCAAGAGGCTTTTTAGTTCCTCTTCACTTTCTGCCATAAGGGTGATATCATCTGCATACTTCTCCCAGCATTCTTGATTCCAGCTTGTGTTTCTTCCAGTCCAAAGTTTCTCATGATGTACTCTGCATATAAGTTAAATAAGTAGGGTGACAATATACAGCCTTGATGTACTCCTTTTCCTATTTGCAACCAGTCTTCTCCATATCCAGTAACTTCTCCTTCTTCATTTCTAATTTTATTAATTTGAGTCTTCTCCCTTTTCTTCTTGATGATTCTGGCTAATGGTTTGTCAACCTCGTTTATCTTCTCAAAGAACCAGCTTTTAGTTTTATTGATCTTTGTTATAGTCGCTTTCATTTTTTTTTTTTTCATTTATTCTTGCTCTGGTCTTTACAATTTATTTTCCTCTATTAACTTTGTGTTTTTGTTGTTGTTGTTGTTGTTCTTTTTTTTCTAGTTGCTTTAGGTGTAAGGTTAGTTAGTCACTTAGTCATGTCCAACCCTCTCCTATCCCATAGAATGTAGCCTGATGCAAAGAGCTGATTCATTGGAAAAGGCCCTGATGCTGGGAAAGATTGATAGCAGGAGGATAAGCGGGCAACAGAGGATGAGATGGTTGGATGGCATTACTGACTCAATGGACATAAGTTTGAGCAAGCACTGGGAAGAGATGGTGAAGGACAGGGAAGCCTGGTATGCTGCAGTCCTTGGGGTCACAGAAGACCGAAGGACTGAACAACAAGGTACATAAAAATGAGGAAAGCCTGTAACACCCCCCAATTCCCCAAATAACAAATCAAATACAAATTTAAAATAAGATCTTAAATCCTCCCTATTGAAAACCTATACCACCCATCATTCTCTCCTCTGTTTCCCCTTTCATAACTTCTTTTGGATTATTTGAATGTTGTTTAGTTTTCCATTTTGTTTTATCTATTGTAATTTTGACTATATTTTTTGTGTAACTTTTACAGTAGTTACTTTAAGGATTACAAAATACAGACTCATCTATTTCACAGTATATCTAGAATTAATATTTTGCTACTTGAAGTGGAATGTGGAAAACTTACCACCATACATGGACTCTATACTCCCCCTTTCATGTTGCTGTTTTCATATATATTGCATCTATTTACATCAACAGTAGCATCACATAATTCTATATTTTTTGCTTTCAACAGTCAAACATATTTTTAAGAACTCAAGAAAAGAACTGTCTATTATATTTTCCCATTGTTGTTCAGTCGCTAAATTATTTCTGGCTCTTTGTGTCCCTATGGACTGCAGAATGTCAGGCCTCCCTGCTCTTCACTATATCCTAGAGTTTGCTAAAACTTATGTCCATTTAGTTGGTGATGCCAACTAACCATCTCATCCTCTGTTGCCCTCTTCTCCTCTTGCCCTCAAACTTTCCAAGCCTCAGGAACTTTTCCAATGAGTCAACTCTTCACATCAGGTGGCCAAAATATTGGAGTTTCAGCATCAGTCATTTCAATGAATATTCAGGATGGATTTCCTTTAGGATTGACTGGTTTGATCCCCTTGCTGTCCAAGGGACCTTCAAGAGTCTTCTCCAGCACCACAATCTGAAAGCATTGATTCTTCAGTGCTCAGCCTTCTTTATGGTCTGACTCTCACATCAGTACATGACTACTGGAAAAAACATAGCTTTGACTATATGGACCTTTGTCAGCAAAATGATGTCTCTGCTTTTTAATATGCTGTCTACTTTTGTCATAGCTTTTCTTTCAGGGAACAAGCATCTTTTAATTCTGTGGCTACAGTCACAGATTGCACTGATTTTGGAGGCCAAGAAAATTGTCACTGTTTCCACTTTTCCCCCATCTATTTGCCATGAAGTGATGGAACCACATGTCATGATTTTAGTTTTTTAAAAGTTGTTTTAAGCCAGCTTTTTCACTCTCCTCTTTCACCCTCAATCAAGAGACTCTTTAATTGCTCTTTACCTTCTGCCATTAGAGTGGTATCATCTGCATATCTGAGGTTGTTGATATTTCTCCTGGAAATCTTGATTCCCACTCGCAACAGTTAAAACTGGACATGGAACAATGGACTGATTCAGATATTTGCCCATAATTTTGCTCTTTTTGTTGTTCCTTCTTTCTTCATAGTGTTCAAAGTTTCCTCATACCATTTCTTCTCTGTTTCAAGAAATTCCTTTAGTCATACTTTCAGAGCAATCTGCTGGCTGTGAATTCCTTTAGTATTTCATCTGAGAATACCTTTATTTCTCCTTTATTTATGAATAATATTCTAGTCAGATATAGAATGCTGAGTTAATAATTCTTTACCTTCTAGCACTTGAAAAAAAAAAGTGCCATTTCTTAAGCCCTCAATAGTTTCTAATGAGAAATCTGCAGTTCTTTGAATAAGTTTTCTCCTGTAACCAGTATGTCATTTTTCTCTGACTGCTTTCTAGTTCTCAAGTTTGATTATGATGTATCTGGACATAGATTTTTTTGGTTTTATCTTGTTCAGAGTTTTCCCAGTTTCTTGACTCTGCTTGTTAATATCTTTCATCAAACTTAGTAAGCAGTCAACCATATTTCTTCAACTGTTTTCATTACCACACGGTTTTTTCTCCATTTCTGGGACTCCAACGGTATGAGCATTAGCTCCTCTTTCTGTTTTACAGGTTCCTGAGGCTCCATTAATTTTTTCTGTCTTCTTGCTTTCTGTTACTCTCATTGGATACTTTCTATTGATCTATCTTGAAAATCACTAACTCATTGTTATCTTCATATTATTGAGCCTCTCTGGTAAGTTTTTAAATTTTGGTTATAGCATTTTATGTTTTAAATTTTCCATTTGGCTTTTCTCTGTTTCTTTGCTGATTCTTTCTGTCTTATACTGATTTAAGAATATTTAATTTTTTGTTTGAGCACCATAATAATAGCTGCTTTAAATACCTTGTCAGATAATACAAAAATATGTTTTACCTTGTCATTGGCATTTTATTTTTCATGTCTTTAATATAAACATATTTATTTTAATTGGAGGTTAATTACTTTACAATATTGTATTGGTTTTGCCATACATCAACATGAATCTGCCACAGGTATTTTAAAATTGTTTTTCTTCATATGAGTTGAGATTTTTGTGGTTATTCGTTTGCTGAGTAACTGGTTTTATTATAAGTATTTTTATTAATACATTATGTTATTTTGGCTCTTATGTATATTTTATTTATAATATTTATATATTTTTTCTTTTTTTAATATAAGTTTCTTTATTTTAATTAGAGGTTAATTACTTTACAATATTGTATTGGTTTTGCCATACATCAACATGAATCCACCACAGGTATACACGTTTTCCCCATCCTGAACCCCCCTCCTTCCTCCCTCCCCTTACCATCCCTCTGGGTCGTCCCAGTGCACCAGCCCCAAGCATCCAGTATCATGCATCAAACCTGAACTGGCGATTCCTTTCATATATGATATTATACATGTTTCAATGCCATTCTCCCAAATCATCCCACCCTCTCCCTCTCCCACAGAGTCCAAAAGACTGTTCTATACATCTGTGTCTCTTTTGCTGTCTCACATACAGGGTTATTGTTATTGTCTTTCTAAATTCCATAGATATGCGTTAGTATACTGTATTGGTGTTTTCCTTTCTGGCTTACTTCACTCTGTATAATAGGCTCCACTTTCATCCACTTCATTAGAACTGATTCAAATGTATTCTTTTTAATGGCTAAGTAATACTCCATTGTGTATATGTACCATAGCTTTCTTGTCTATTCATCTGCTGATGGACATCTAGGTTGCTTCCATGTCCTGGCTATTATAAACAGTGTTGCAATGAACATTGGGGTACACATGTCTCTTTCAGTTCTGGTTTCCTCGGTGTGTATGCCCAGTAGTGGGATTGCTGGGTCATAAGGCAGTTCTATTTCCAGGTTTTTAAGGAATCTCCACATTGTTCTCCATAGTGGCTGTACTAGTTTGCATTCCCACCAACAGTGTAAGAGGGTTCCCTTCTCTCCACACCCTCTCCAGCAGGCACTTCGTTAAGTCAAGTGAATGAAGGAAAACGGAGAAAAAAATCAAAGGATTTTCCAGCAGTGTCTGAATTTTACTTTTTGAGCTAAAACTAGTGGGTTTTTCCTGGATCTCTATCTCTATCTGTTTATCTCTCTCAGTACTCACTTTTGTTTCAGGCTTCATTGAATTCAAGCTACAAGATACCAGAGGAAAACAATGGTAAACTCATAATCAGTTCAGAGACATTTCAAATTCAGATGTTCTTTCCTTTTGCTCCTGCTGATATTTACTTTTCAGAGGCTTCAAATATCTGCTTCATGTATTATGCGCAAGTTTTATTGTTGCATCTATAGGAGGAAACGTGTTTATATGTTTAGTCCATCTTACCTGGAACTGGATTCCTTGACAGTTTGTATTGTATTTATAGGACAAGCATGAAGTATTGTGGTATAATGAAAGTGTTCCACGATTCAAAATCAGACTACCTATGTTTTGTCAATTGAGTGACCTTGGTAAAAGTTAAAACCCTTCCCCATATCTTGTTTTCTCAGCTGTAAAATTGAAATAACAAAAGATATATCTCAAAGTAGTGTTGGTAGGTTAAAGGAAATAAATAACAGAGGCAGAAGCTATATTGAGAAGCATAGAGTACAGATATTGAGAGACACAGATGAAAAGGAGACAAACAGAAATAAGTTGTAAGAAATGAGGGAAGACAGAAGCTACAGTTATAAAACATTCCTTTTCCATTTTCTACTAAACACACACATGTGCACACCCAGTGCAATAAAGTGTAGGTAAAAACAAAAAGAGAATAAATGAGTGATATGGGGCCCAGGTGGCTTCCCTTAGAGCTCAGTTGGTAAAGAATCTGCCTGCCATGCAGGAGACCCGGGTTTGATTCCTGGGTCTGAAAGATCCCTTGGAGAAGGAAATGGCAACCCACTCCAGTATTCTTGTCTGGAGAATTCCATGGACAGAGGAGCCTGGTAGGTTACAGTCCATTTAGTCACAAGAGTTGGACATGACTTAGCCACTAAACCAGTACCATGGGGTCCAGAATGAGTATTTCTCTAGCACTCTTTTGAAATATAACAGCCTATATATATGACTAAATTACTTTGCAATATGGGTATTTAAAAGGTTCCTCTTGCCTTTGGGTTAAGTAAGTCTTTCATCTTCATTCCATTTCTGAGTGTAATTAAAGTTTCATGAACCTTCCATACTAGAATGTAAGTTCCATGAGGACATGAATTTTTTGGTTCTCTATAAAATGCTTATTTTGTTTATTTACTTATTTTTAATTGAAGTATACTTGCTTCACAGAATTTTGTTGTTTTCTGTCAAACATCAACAAGAATCAGTCATAGGTAAACCCATGTCCCCTCCTTCCCTCATTTCCCTTCCACCTCTCTCCCCATCCCAGCATTCTGGATTGTCACAGAGCCCCTGTTTGAGTTCCCTGAGTAATACAGTAAATTCCCATTAGCTATCTATTTTACATTTTGTATTGTGAGTTTCCAGGTTACTCTCTCCATACATCTTGACCTTTCCCTCCTTTCTCCCTCCTCCCCCTCCCTGTGTCCTTAGGTCTGTTTTCTATGTCTGTTTCTCCATTGCTGCCCTGTAAATAAATTAATTGGTACCATCTTTCTAGATTACATATATAAGTATCAGTATAAGATATTTATATTTCTCTTTCTGACTTATTTCACTTTGGATAATAGGTTCACCCACCTCTTTAGAACTGACTCAAATGCATTCTTTTTCTCAGTGCCTTTCTTTTTTTTCTTCTTCCTTTGGGATCCCTATACCTCAAATGTTAGTGCATTTAATATTGTCTCAAAGGTCTCTGAAGCTATCCTCAATTCTTTTCATTCTTTATCCTTTATTCTGCACTTCAGCAGTTATTTCCACCATTTTATCTTCCACCTCATTTATCCATTCTTCCACCTCAATTATCCTGTTATTTGTTCCTTCTAGAGTATTTTTAATTTCAGTAATTGTATTATTTATCTCTGTTTGCTTATTCTTTATCTCTTCTATGTCCTTGGTGTTTGTATTAGCTGTGTTAATTGTTTCTTCCATTTTCTCCCTTCTATTTTCAAGTCTTCAGAGTATCTTTACTGTCATCATTCTGAATCCTCTTTCAGGTAGATTGCTTATTTCCTTTTTGTTTATTTGGTCTTGTGAGTTTCTACCTTGTTCTTTCATTTGTGCTATATTTTTCTGTAAGGAAATGTTGGTTCAGTGGTTTATGTTGAGGTGACTTGTGCCTGTGTTCTCATTCCAGGTTTCTTAGCCTGCCTCCCTGCAGGCTTGGTTGTTCTGCTCACCTAGACGTTGCTTTGTAGGAGTTGGCCCATATCTTGATGAGTTTTTGATGTATTTGTGTTGAGGCTGGCAGTCTCCCCATTATACTCCTCTGCCATCTTCTTCCACTCTAAAATGCTTATTGCATGCATCATTAATTCAGTTTATCTTAATTTAGAAATTTTTACAATTGGCCTTTGTTTACTTTCTTGATGTTTATGGAGGCTATCTTTTGTTGTCCAAATTAATTATGTAAATACATTTTTTAAATGTTTATGCTACCCTCAGAGACCAAAGTAAGACATAAAAGTCTTAAATATGTTTTAAGGATTTGCTATGCTAATTTTAAATGCTTTATTTAAAAATATATTCACTTAAATAAATGTTATATGAAGTCCTTTATAATTTGTAGCTTAATATATTGGCTATAAAACTACAAGTCATAAAACTGCATTTCTTTTAAAATAATTTTATATATATAGTCTTTATATCTTCAGATTCATGTCTCCAAGTAGTTAGAGAAGAACTTATTTATTATCTATCAAAAGAAAATTATGGAATGAACCTCAATTATAGCTGTAAAGTATAGCATGGTCTACTGTTTATGTGAATATGCAAATATATTTTTTATTCATTGACAATATGAATTATTTAATATTCCATTTACTCAAAACCAAAGTTCTTAATACTACTCAGAAAATTTAGCTTGTGAAATTTAATTTAACACCTACTTTTATTTTGTTTTGCATAGTTGTTAATCAATTATTTGAGGCTGCATCAATCCTTTCTGCCCAAGCTAATTCTTAAATTTCTTTATAAGATTGATCCAGTCACTGTTTTATCTTGAGTCTTCCATGCACCTCTTTCAAGTCTTGATTCAAAGTAGTTTTTCAATTAAATTTATATTAATTGATCAAGCCCATCAACAAATATTTATTAAGGTCTTCAACTTTGTCATAGTTATTTTTCTCAGTATTATATGAAAATTAGTGACTAAAGTCCTGCAAACATGTTAATAATACACTAATGGATTATCTCACTCTGATTAGAAACCAATTTATAGTTTCCAAAGTGGAATAGCTGATTGTGTTTCCTCTAAATGAGAGGGCCTTTACACAGAAAACACAAACTTACACTGTATTAGTGAAATAAAAGCAAATTCTAATTTCACCTATCTCAAAAGTAAATATGGAATCCTAGTCTTTCATTACTCCAAGAAGGTAAAACATATTCAGACAGCAAAAAAGGAGGGTGGGCATCTTTACAGGAATCTTCAGTTTGGAAGAGAATTTGGCCTGCTTTGTAGAGTTGGTCCAATCAGGGGAGAAACAACAATCCTTCCAGTGGGCCTCAGTAAGCATATCCATAAAAAATAGACTTGGGCCTCCGTAAGCATATCCACAAAACATAGACTTGGACCTCCAAGGGGAAAACAAGCCACAGGATCGTTTTCTTAAGTCTGAGAGTACTCATACTTTTTATATGGACTGCACATGCAAAATTCTTTTAACATTATTGTAAAATTATGTTGCTAAGTCAATCGTATTCCTACATTTAAAACATAGCATTTGCACCTAAGTTCATATCATTCTCTCATAATAAAAGTAAACTCAGCCAGATTTGAAGGACTATGGTCTTAAACTAATTTATATTAGGTAACAGGCTTCCCTGGTGGCTCACAGGTTAAAGCGTCTGCCTGCAATGTGGGAGACCTGGGTTCGATCCTTGGGTCGAGAAGATCCCCTGGAGAAGGAAAAGGCAACCCACTCCAGTACTCTTGCCTGGAGAATCCCATGGGCGGAGGAGCCTGGTAGGCTGCAGTCCATGGGGTCGCAAAGAGTCGGACATGACTGAGCGACTTCCTCCTTTATAATAACCGAAAGGAGAAGGTAAAACAGTAATAAATGAAAGAGGTACCCAGGTCTTAAAAAGGGATTATTCCAGAGACCAGTACCAATATTTGCTTTAACTTGTTATTTCTCTTTCTTGCTAAACACATTGATGACTATTCCTTCTTTAGCCATAATTACAGAAAGTATCCTATTCTCATGCTCCCCAAGTTAGTTATTCTGTTAAGAGCTGATGTAGAAATTATTTTTCGGTAACTGAAATCTACATCTTAAGTTTTTTAACCAGTTTGTTTGATTATTTTTTGGAGCCACAGGAATAAAAGAATGCAGGAATTACCCAAATTAAGCAAAACTAACTTTCAAATCCACTAATAAATTAATAAATTAGCAGGTCAATCAACTTTCAATTTGAAATGTGATCAAATATTGAGTATTTTGATGTTTGCTGCTTTAGTTGCCTTTCCACAGTAGCAAGTTTGTTAGTTACCAAAACCCCAGCCTACAACAGTGTATTATGATTTGGGGAATCTATAGTCAGACTATATGGGTTCAGAGTTTGGCTTTATAATGGCCTAATTGTATAATATTGGAAACGTTTCTGGAGTTCTCTAAGAACAATTATAAAAAGTTCAGAACAACTTATTCATAGTAAACCCTCAGTGAATGCTAATCATTCTCCCTCTTTTCCTGGCAAACTCTGATTCCTTTTTCAAGATCCACTTAAATGTAATATTTGTAAAGTTTTCTTCAGACTCCCGGGTAGACTTGGTGCTCACATTGCCTTTTGTGAATTATTACACTTTAGCAATTTCTAGGAATTCCCTGTGTGTCCAGTGGTTAAGACTCTGAGTTCTCCCTGCAAGAAGCATGGGTTTCATCTCTGGTTGGGGAACTAAATAAGATCCCACAAGCTATGTGTTGCAGCAAAAAAAAAAAAAAAAAAAAAGTTGGCAGTTCTTATGATACTGTGAAGGGTTAATAGGGTAGCAGAGATGTGCCTGCAAACGGGCCTCTCTGCTAGGGCTGGACGTCCTTGCAAATAAGGCGTTCTGCCAAAGAGTCTGGGCACAGACTTGAGTTTAATGGTCCCTTGCAAACGAGGGAGCATTCCCTTCTTGTGATAAAGAAGGAATAAAGGGTTTTGTACAGACTCTGCAGTAGACTAGGATTTTACTCCCCTTTGCTATACGATAACATGTATGCACCTGCGCTGTGCTGAAAAGGCTTATTCATGCAGTCTGGAATTCTGCCTAGGGGGCTTTTATAATAAATGGCAATTAGTTTTTTTGCCCAGTTCTGTTCCTCTGGCTGGAGTGTGCGTGTCGTCTGTCTCTTGTGTGTCTTGTTCTGTGTCATTTCACTCGTAATCTCCAACAATACTATGCTTGAATTATTTATTTGCATATCTGCTTTATCATTTGACTGTAAGTTGTTAGCAGCATATGTGGACTAGTTAATCATGCCTTCCCTGAACTTAAGAAGCTAGCATATACTTCAGATACCCTTTATCACATTATATGGCAATTTGTTATTTATCTATCTCTGTCTATTCCATTAGAATATGCACTGTATCTCCACTGATCATATAAGAACCTAGCACACAGTAGATGCTTAATAAATCCTGGTAGAATGCATGAATGAACTATATGTAAGCAGCAAGTGGGGTGAGATGAGGGCGTAATACTAGTGATAGCAGCAGGCATTTTACAAGCCATAAAATTTGCCATCTTTAACCCAGAAGCCATGATTTAAGACAATGGTTCTAGTTGCACATTATAATTACCTGGGGAACTTTTAAAAACTAATGGTGGCCAGAACTTACCCCCAAATGTTCTTATCTAATCAGTTTAAGAGGAGACCAGATATTCATAACTTTTTAAAAAACATTTTTATTGAGGTATAATTTGCATACCATAAAACTCACTCATTCAAAATGTACAACTTCAGTAGTTTTAATAAATTTATGAAGTTGACAGCTACTACCACAATCTAATTTTTGAACATTTCCATCAACCCACCCAAAAATCTATCCATTTGCAGACAATTCCTATCCCTACTCCCAGCCTGGGGAAACACTAATCCAATGTATCTATATAGATTTTCTTTTTAATATGATATAATTCACATACCATACAATTCATCCATTTAAAATGTGTAATTAAGTAGTTTTTAGTATATTCTTGGGTTGTGCAGGCATCACCACTATCCAATACCAGAACACTTTCATCACCCTGAAAAAGAAGCTCATACACATTGGAAGTCATTCTCCATTGTCTTTCCACCCCTTAGAAACTATGAAGCTATTTCTATATTCATGGATTTGCCTATTCTGGACATTCCATACCAATGGAATCTTTCAAGCCTTTTTTGTCTAGCTTCCTTCACTTAGCATATTTTCAAGGTTCACCCATGTTGCATCATGTATCAGTACTTCATACATTTTTATGGTTGAATAATATTGCTTTGTATGACTATAACACATTTGGTTTATTCATTCATAAGTTGATAATTAATTGTACTGTTACCACTTTTGAGCTAGCATGGACTTTTGTGTATACATTTTTGTGTGAATATTCGTTTGCATTCTCATTCTTCCTGAGTAGAGATTTGGGGGTGAAATTCCTGGGTTAAACAGTAATTCTATACTTAAGTTTTTGTGGAACCATCAAAATGTTTTCCAGGGTGACCATGCCATTTTACATTCCCACCAGCAGTGTAGGTTTAGTCGCTCAGTTGTGTCCAACTCTTGGCATACTGTGGACTGAGCCCACCAGGCTCCTCTGTCCATGGGATTTCCCAGGCAAGAATGCTGGAGTGGGTTGCCATTTCCTTCTCCAGGAGATAGTTCCTGCCCAGGGATCAAACCCGGGTCTCTTGCATTGCAGCAGACTCTACTGACTGATCCATCAGGGAAGCAGTCTGAGAGTGTTCCAATTTCTCAACATCCATGTCAGCATTTGTCATTTTGTTTGTTTTTTTTTTTTTTTTCTTATAGCCATTATAGTGAGTGTGAAGTTGAATTTCATTGTGTACTGATTTGCAATTCCCTAGTGACTAATAATGTTGAGTATCCTTTCTTATATATTTTTAAGCTTCAGAAATGTGTATTTTCTTCAGCCAGAAGTCAAGAATAACTTACTTAGAAAACGTAGTTTCAAAATTTGAAGGAAAGCACTGTGAGCCACTGCCTCTCTGAACTGGAGTTTGTTGGGATAAAGATCAACAATCTTCATGTGTGACGATAACTGGATGAGCTGCGATAAATAGATGCCTCCTTAGATTAAAAACATATGTAGTGAAAAAGAATAAGGGTGATCTCTTATACTCTTTCAGAATGTTGACTCAATAATGAAAGCATTGATGTACTTTGAAGAAAATAAGAGTAAGATACTAAAACTTGGTTTAGAAGTCTGGTGGGGGTAGCAGGTGAAGAGGGCTTGTAAGTGAAATAATGTGTGTGCCAGTGAGGTCCATGTGATGGGGATGACTTCTGGTCATGTCCTGGGAAATAGTGACAGATCCTTAGGCAAGATGACATGTAACTGACTCAAGGAGTAAATGAAATGAAAGCTATACCCAAGTTCTTAATGCAGATCAGAAACAACATGAAGTGCCTTTGCTGTGTGGTCCTGTAATTGAGCAAATGATGGGTAAGAGATGAAAGAGGAGTTTTTCTCCCACTTCAGTGTCATGATTGTTAAATAAAATCTTGGCTACCCATCTAAATGAAGCATAAAGATCAGTGGAAAGGTATCAATATCCAGGAATGGTGATTTCATGGGCTATTATAGAAATTTCAAGTGACCGAAAAGCCAGAATAAGAATGGCAGACAGAATGGTGAGAACCACTCATAAATGTGGGCACTCATGATTTATGAATGCATGCAAAACACCAAAGTCTCCTTGCAAGACAGATACTAGAAATAAGACACTTCCAAGACTATATTTTTAGTTAATGATCCATAGATTATTTTGTTACAAAGTCGCCCTCTTTTACTACCATGCTGATACCACTTGAATAATAGCTATGCTGTTTTATTTCAATTCATTTAGTCAAGGCAGATAGTCTACCTTCTAGTCTGTTAATCAGTAAGAACTATTTTCTTTCTCTTTGCTTCTTCCTTCTGTCTTCCTTGAAGTATTTCTATCTTAAACATCTGAGGTTAATTTAAATTTGTCTTTGCCTGTTGGGCTTTATCTTCCTGGTGCCTATTAGGTAACTCCCAATCATAAATACCACTCCAGACCACTCGTGTCTCCAAATCCAGGCTTTGATTAATTTTTTTTCTGGTTTTCAACAGACCTTTTCTGGACCATTCCCCCTAAGTATTCTCTGCTACAATTTTAAAGAATCTATTGATAATATACTTCAGCCACATCATGAATGAAATTGACTGTTGTGTGCTTGCTGGAGAATATAGTTACCATTTCTGTCATTTTTCCTGGTAGAAGGAGTTGCACTATTAATTTTAAATTTGACTAATAAGGAATTTTTTTAGAACAGCATTGTTGAAGGTTGAGATTTTCCAATATGAAAAATATAAGACCAACAATAAAATAAATAAACTGTAAATAGTGCTGATGACTATGTGTCAACCCAGGAAAATAAACAATCAGAAAGAAAACTTTCAAATACAAAGGACAACCTTTCAGATAAAGATTTTTCCTTCTCTAGTTGATTGTAGCCCATAAGGATAAAAATCTACCAAAGTTGATCTATCTATTGTTTGAAGTGAGTAGATATATTCTTGTGTAGGTGTGGATTGGCTTAATCATTCTTACTTTGTATTCTTATTCTGTTGACAGAAAATCATCCAAATATGTGAATTGAAGGAAAAGTTTAAATTCATTCTTGCATTCTATCTTATGTTTGATTGATTCATTTTCTGAATTCTTTGCTGAATCATATTATTTGAAAATTTTAAAAATACTTTTCACTTTCAAGGAGACATACATTTTGCTCATTAAGAGACTGAGAACTTGGGACTATCCAATAGGTGGGGACAATGTGTCTCCCTACTACTAAAGTATTTAATAAATATGGAAGCAGGAGTCCTTGATGAAATTACTCAACTGAGGAGTAAAGAGATCCCAGGTGACTTCCTCAAGGTCATATAGCTAGTTAAGCAGCAAAGCTAGTGCTAAGAACTGTGACATTCTTGACCCTTAATTAGAGTTTTCTTCCACAGTACATTGCCTATGTGCCTCCACATTTGTGAAAGATACTTAACTAGGTGGTGGTGCATTATCAGGCCTATGGTGAAAAAGTGAGCAAACTCTTCCATGTCTGAGCAGATAATCAAGTATGAGTTTCATTGTGGACAAGTAAGAATAAATGAATTTTCAAGAAAATTACCCAAAGTCCAAAATATTAGATATTATCATGACAAAAGATTGTTGTTCAGTCACTAAGTCGTGCCTGACTCTTTGTGACCCCATGAACTACAGCAGGCCAGGCGTCCCTGTCCTTCACTATCTCCCGGAGTTTACTCAAACTCATGTCCATTGAGTCGATGATGCCATTCAACTATCTCACCCTCTGTTGCCCACTTCTCCTCCTGCCCTCAATCTTTCCCAGCATCAGGGTCTTTCCAATGAGTCGGCTCTTCAAATCAGGTGGCCAAAATATTGGAGCTTCAGATTCAGCATCAGCCTTACCGATGAATATTCAGGGTTGATTTCCTTTAGGATCGACTGCTTTAATCTTCTTGCAGTCTAAGGGACTCTCAAGAGTCTTCTCCAGCACCACAATTCAAAAGCATCAGTTCTTCAGTGTTCAGCCTTCTTTATGGTCCAACTCTCACATCCACACATGACTACAGGAAAAAACCATAGCTTTGACTAGACAGACCTTTGTCAGCAAAGTGATATCTCTCTTTGTGTGTGTGTGTGTGTGTGTGTTTTAAATTAATTTATTTTTTATTTAAAGATAACTGCTTTGCAGAATTTTGCTGGTTTTTTTTTTTTTTTGTCACACCTCAACTTTTTAATACACTGTCTAGGTTGGTCATAGCCTTTCTTCCAAGGAGCAAGCATCTTTTAATTTCATGGCTTCAGTTACCATCCCCAGTGATTTTGGAGCCCAAGAAAATAAAATCTGCCACTGTTTCCACCCTTTCCCCATCTATTTGCCATGAAGTGATGATGCCATGATCTTAGGTATTTGAATGTTGAGTTTTAAGCCAGCTTTGTCAATCTCCTGTTTCACTCTCAATCAAGAGACTAGCTGCTCTTCACTTTCTGCCTTTAGAATGGTATTATCTGCCTATTTGAGGTGGTTGATATTCCTCCCAGCAATCTTGATTCCAGCTTGTGATTCATCCAGCCTGGCATTTTGCACAATGTACCTTGCATATAAGTTAAATAAGCAGGGTAACAACACAGTATCGACATACTCTTTTACCAGTTTTTAACCAGTCCTTTGCTCCATGTCTGGTTCTAATTGTTGTTTCTTGATCTGCATACAGGTTTCTCAGGGGATAGGTAAGGTCGTCCGGTACTCCCATCTCTAAGAATTTTCCAGTTTGTTGTGATCTACACAGCCAAAGACTTTTGTGTAGCTGATGAAGTAGATGTTTTTCTGGAATTCTCTTGCTTTTTTTATGATCCAACGGGTGTTGGCAATTTGATCTCTGGTTCCTCTGCCTTTTCTAAATCCAGCCTGTATACCTGGAAGTTCTTGGTTCATATGCTGGTGAAGGCTAATTTGAAAGATTTTGAACATAATTTTGCTAGCATGTGAAATGCATGCAAATGTGTGGTACTTTGAACATTTTTTGGCATAGCTTTTCTTTGGGATTGGAATGAAAACTGACCTTTTAAAGTGCTGTGGCCACTACCAAGTTTTCCAGATTTGCTGATATATTGAGTGCAGCACTTTAACAGCATCATCTTAACCAATACAATATTGTAAAGTAATTAACCTCCAATTAAAATAAATTTATATTTATATTTAAAGATTTAAAATAGCTCAGCTGGAATTTCAACACCTCCACTAGCTTTGTTTGTAGTAATGCTTCCTAAGGCTCACTTGACTTCACATCCAGGATATCTGGTTCTAGATGAGTGACCACACCATCATGGTTATCTGGGTCATTAAGAGCTTTTCTGTGTAGCTCTTCTGTGTATTCTTGCCACCTCTTCTTAATTTCTTCTGCTTCTGTTAGGTCCTTGCTGTTTCTGTCCTTTATTATTCCCATCTTTCCATGAAATGTTCCCTTGGTATCTCCAATTTTCTTGAAGAGATCTCTATTCTAGGGAATCATTATAGAAATTTAGACATTATTAAGAAATATTGGGGCTTCCCTACTAGCTCAGTGAGTAAAGAATCTACCTGCAATGCAGGAGAACTGTGTTCAACTGCTGGGTCAGGAAGATCCCCTGGAGAAGGAATCCACTCTAGTATCTTTGCCTGGAAAATCCCAAGGACAGAGGAGCCTGGCGGGCTACAGTCTACAGGGTTTCAAGAGTCAGACATGACTTAGCAACTAAACCACCACCAAGAAATGTGTGTCAGAAACCAACACAATATTACAAAACAGTTATCTTTCAAATAAAAATAAATTTTAAAAAAAGACTTGAGGGAAAAATAGAAATGTATTAGTTGGAAACTAAGTGTCCATCAATGGAAGAATGCATAAAGAAAAGAAAATGTTGTATACATACATATACCACAATCAAATATAAGTCAGCCATAAAAGAGGAGGAGGTTTTGTTATTTGTGACAACATAGATAAGCTCTGAGGGCATTGCACTAAGTTAAATAAGTCAGGCAGAGAAAGACAAATACTGTATGGTCTCACTTATATGTGAAGTCTAAAACAAGAACAACAACAAAAGCAAAACAAACAAACAAAAAAACCAATCTCATAGATACAGAGAACAGCATTATTGTTAGTTACCAGAGGCGGGAGGTGGGGGTGGAGGTGAGTGAAATGAGTGAAAGAGATAAAAAATTACAAACTTTCAGTTATAAGATAATTCATGAGAATGTAATGTACAGTATTATGACTATCATTAATAATACTGATATGTATGTTTGAAAGTTGAGAGTAGATCTTAAAAGTTCTCATCATAAGATAAAAATGTATATCTATATGTATTGACAGATGTTAATTAGACTTATTGCAGTGATCATTTCGCAAAATATACAAATATTGAGTCATTATGTTGTACACTTGAAACTAATAATAATAATGTTTTGTGTTAATTATATCTCAACAAAAAATCTGAGAATAGATTGCTTTAAAAACATAATAAATACATTGGAAAAAACTGCAAAGAATTAATATCATCTAATACAAAACCATAATGTAAATACCTGGAACACTGTGTCTTAGTTTAGTTACTCTATGTCAAGAAAAACAGAATAGAAACTTCCAGGAAAAGTTAGAGGGTAGATAAAAGAAAATTATTTAAGGAATAGAGACTACCATAAGAAATATTTCCAGGATAGAAATATACATTATGGGTAGAAATAAGACAAGTATTTATTAAATTTTATGAGTTTATAGTTTAGGTGAACATATTCTATTAGAACTGGAAACTTGAAGATATAGTTTTAGGATTCCTTTTTTTAAAACCAGATATTTAATATGTTGAATGAACTATTTCCTGGCCTTATATTCCCTGTCCTTGCTCCAGTCCCCTCAGGGGCACATTCATTGAGGACTTAAAAAGTAGGCAGCTTTAAAGAGCCACCATAGTAATGAGGTATAACATGAGTGCAAACATACCATTTGGAGGATCAGAGAGTAACAGACGGTCCCTGACTTTCACACCCAACTTCCTCCGAAAGTTAGTATGACACATGATATGTGAATATGGGTTTTATGGTATGATGACACATGTGTGACTTAGCTAAAACGGATAGACTGATTCCACAGATGTAATAGTGCTCAGATTTTATGCTCTATCTATTGAAAATGATAATTTCACACTGTAACAGTATAAATAGAAATGTGATTCACATTAAGTACCTGATTTCAGGTACTTTTGGTAAATCCATCACATTTGCAACAGTTACAAAATTTTTGCCCTCTGGAAAGTGGGAGGAATGGGATGTGGTGTGGCCACCTCTCATCCCCATATTTATGGTAAGAGCAGTAAAATAATTATAAAAAGATTTATCCTTCTACACTATTTGTTCTCTTAGTGATAATACAGGAAAAGGCTAATTTGGTGGCTAGGGGCATGGGGGGGCGGTGGTTATTCTGTCTCCTAAGTGACTAATTCCCAGAGAGGGGAGGGAGGATCTAAGAAGAAAAGTGAGGCTTTCGTGTTAGAGTTCTCCTTAAGCTCTAGAGGCTTCAGGAAGGACAGTAGAGGGAATTTTATTGACCAGCTCTGTTAAACAGAGCAGAAAAACAGACATAGTTTAAGACCAGGATCCCTATCCAGGAATAGATAGTGCAAAGGTGGAGAGGTGGAGAGGTGGAGAGGTGGAGCCAGTGAGACATTTATCAGAAGCCTGACTTGAATGAGGGAATAAGAGACTTAGGGTATCAACACTCCAGTAGATTTAACCCACTTCCTCTCCCCCAGTCCACCTAATGCTCCTCTGCACCTTTCATAATACAGAGGAAGGGAGGCTGAGGAATCATAAAGCTGGAGGAATAACTTTTCCAGGCATCTTCCATGCACATGTTTTTACTCGTAAAGGGGACCAAATGCTATATTTCCCCATTTAATTTATAAAATAATAGGTCCTTATTAAAGAAAACTGGGACAACACAGGAAAAAACATAGACAAATCATCCATAATTCCTCTGCCTAAAGACAAATGTCACTTCAGTCATTTTTCATCCACATGCATAGGTATTTAAAACCATATAGTAATCTGAACATGCTATCTTGTTCTTTGCTTTTTCAATTAACAATAGTTCATAAATATTTCAATGCCAATACATATTACATTTCAAGATTTTAATAACCATGTAATAAAACTATATCAGACTTTTGTCAATAGATTTCCTATTGTTAAACATTTACTAAGATATTATAAACATAGCTTTTATAAATATTCCTATAAAGAAGTCTTTGTGCCTTTCATAATTAAGCCCTTAGAATAAATTAACTGATGTGAATAAAATGGTATATATTATTTTGTTAAAAAGATTTTTAGTTTATCCTTTGGAATTACACAAAATTAAAACGGTATATACTATTTTGTTAAAAACGATTTTTGTTTTACCCTTTGGAAATGCACAAAATTGCACATCTACTATTAATGTATGAGTGTGCCTACCTCACTGTACCTTTCCCCAAAATACAGATTTTGTTCTTTGAGGAGAACATACAGATTTACTGAATTGGACACTACCCCATTAGATGTTAGTACTACTAACAATAGCTACCATTTGTTGAATGTGTTTTCTAAAGAGCATATTTTTCTCCTAATTTTAGAAATCATCTTAAAGAAGAAGACAGATTAATGAGATACTACTATACACAGATGTATCGTGGTAAACATATATCACAATGTATACTAATTATATATGTTCACTACGAGAAATGGCCCAAGATGGAAGCTGAATTTGAAGGTTAAAGTTACTTCAGGGAAAGCTTCCTCCATAAGGAATAGTCATTATTATCATCACCTTTACTAAATAGTCACCAGGCACATTCTGTTAAATTAAGTGCTTCATATGCTTTATTTAATGAGAAAGGAAATAAATGGCTATCTATTAGTTTTTCTACACCATGGAAATTGCTGTTTTTAGGAACTGCTGAAAGAACTCAATTCTAAAGACAGTATTTATCTAGTCTCTCCTTTTTCCTAGTGCTTTATCTCTAGCATAATTTTATTAACTTCTTAAAATCACTGCAAAGGCAATTACTTTGAAAGAGGTCAAGGCTTATTTGATTCATTTCAGCACTGACAGTTTTAAACACATATATAAATATAATATAATATAAATATATATACACACAATACACACAAATATAATCAAATGTTGGGCTTAGTCAGAAAAAGCTTGAAAGAAATCTATTCTAAAAACTAAAACTCAACCTCACAAATGGGTGAAAGGTATTTTTATTACCATCTCTATTTGGTTTGTAAAAGCTATTTGAGAATGATTCTTATCTGTTACCATAACATGGATTGAGTAGAATGGTTGACCATAAGGATACTGAAAATTGAGCATTAAGAAATTATATTTTCAAGTGAAAAACTTATCTTTGACTCACTTACTATTAAAGTTAACACCAAAGGTCATTCACAGGTACTTCTATATATCTAGATATTTTCTCATTTCTCTAAATTTTGAACTAAAACATTATATCTCTTCAATGTCCAGAATAACTCCTGAAACAGCTCACTAAATTTTGAGAAACTGACATATTCTCTTACTGGCTAAAAGATGAACACATAATCTGTGTAAAAGTTAGCAAATAAATTTTTTATTAAGGAACTAGGCAGGGCACTATTCTTTAGGGTGAGTTTCTAAATTTAAAATTTGCCTTTGTTCTACCAAATAAGTCATTAAAATCTTGTTTATAGTTGGAACACTCTACCACATTAAGGGAGATTTCCAGACAAAATGTTAGTAATTAGCTGATGGTGTACCACACCCAAGCATGTTATCAGCCACTTTTTTCTAGGTTTCTGCTAGCAGTCACACATAGACATTTATCTCAGATAGGTACAATCATAGTCATGTATTTTATGAAAAGCCAGGCCGAGTCTCTCTTTTTTTAAGATTACTTGATCTCAAGACTTAGCAAAGACCTTTTTTAAAGTACACCCTTAGATGAAAGGAGACAAACCTGGATTATCAGTTGAATAATGAGGTCAGTTCTCAAATACTCCTGTTCATAGGAAAAAAAAAAATATGATGCAGATTCAAAAAAAACCAGAAGATAGTTAGAGAGGTTCTCTAGATAAGTGTGAATAACTTAGGGTAAGACAATTTTAAGAAACTGAGGGTAAACTTCAGTCAATTGTATGTGGGATCCTATAACTGAGACCAAAAGATGATGGGGTCCCTGGAAGTCAGGGAAGAATTAGAAATGTATGCATTTGTGCATTTTTTTTATTAGAAGGATTAAGATACCATGATTTGAGTTTTCAGTGGTGGCCTGGGACCAAATGGAATAGAATAGCCTGCTACCTAGCTTTGGGACCATATTTTCATTATATATTTCTTCATGTCCCTGGCATTCATCCTTATGACACACTCAGTCTTAACACATTCTTGTTTGATTGGGACTCATTTACAGATGAATTAAGTTCAAGATAAATAAAGTCATTTTCAGATACAAGACATTATACATCACTCTAGAAATTGGAGAAGAGAATTACAGGGAGAAGAAATAATATTACTGCACTATGGAAATTGTATGGCCAAGAAGAAACTTTAGGTTTTCCTTTAATTTCTATAAAAACTTGCCTTTGTTATTCTAAAGTCCATCATTTTTGTTTATGAAATATCTAAGACTTCAATTATTTTTTACTTTTATTTCATAACAGAATTGGTCTCTCCAGTGTCCATTCATCATCAACTATAGTATCTTTGTCTCCATTATGTCTCACAGTTTTTTCTTGATTATTTTGATACTTTTTTGTTATTTATTGCATAATTTTCACATAGTTTTGGTGTCTCACTTTTTACTTTGGTAACTTCCCCCATTCCAATGTTTTCCTCTCCTATAACCATAGATTTTGATTTATAATGTTTCACAGAATCAAATTTGTTTAATGTGCTTATGTGGTTGAATAATATTAGATTTATTTTATCTTTTTAAATTACCTCACAACCCATATTCTATCTTGATTGTAAATAAAAGTGAGATGATGACACTGTGTAAATATATTTTAAAAATTGCTCTTATCTTGGGAACATTCTCAAAAAGATCTTCATGACCCAGATAACTACAATGGTGTGATCACTCATCTAGAGCCAGACATCTTGGAATGTGAAGTCAAGTGCGCCTTAGAAAGCATCACTATGAACAAAGCTAGTGGAGGTGATGGAATTCCAGTTAAACTATTTCAAATTCTAAAAGATGATGCTGTTAAAGTGCTGCACTCAGTATGCTAGCAAATTTGGAAAACTCAGCAGTGGCCACAGGACTGGAAAAGGGCAGTTTTCATTCCAATTCCAAAGAAAGGCAATGCCAAAGAATGCTGAAACTACCGCACAATTGCATTAATCTCACACGCTAGTAAAGTAATGCTCAGAATTCTCCAAGCCAGGCTTCAGCAATACGTGAACCGTGAACTCCCTGATGTTCAAGCTGGTTTTAGAAAAGGCAGAGGAACCAGAGATCAAATTGCCAACATCCACTGCAAAAAAGCAAGAGAGTTCCAGAAAAACATCTACTTCTGCTTTATTGACTACACCAAAGCCTTTGACTGTGTGGATCACAACAAATTGGAAAATTCTGAAAGAGATGGGAATACCAGACCACTTTACCTGCCTCCTGAGAAATCTGTATGCAGGTCAAGTAGCAACAGAACTGGACATGGAGCAGCAAAATGGTTCCAAATTGGGAAAGGAGTACATCAAGGCTGTATATTGTTACCCTGCTTATTTAACTGCTATGCAGAGTACATCAAGCAAAATGCCAGGCTGGATGAAGCACAAGCTGGAATCAAGGTTGCCGGGAGAAATATCAATAACCTCAGACATGCAGATGACACCAGCCTTATGGCAGAAAGTGAAGAGGAACTGAAAAGCCTGTTGATGAAAGTGAAAGAGGAGAGTGAAAATGTTGGCTTAAAGCTCAACATTCAGAAAATGAAGATCACGGCATCTGGTCCCATCATTTCATGGGAAATAGATGGGGAAACAATGGAAATGGTGAGAGACTTTATTTTGGGTGGCTCCAAAATCACTGCAGATGGTGACTTCAGCCATGAAATTAAAAGACACTTGCTCCTTGGAAGAAAAGCTATGACTAACCTAGACAGCACATTAAAAAGCACAGACATTACTTTGAAGACAAAGGTCTGTCTATTCAAAGCTATGGTTTCTCCAGTAGTCATGTATGATGTGAGTTGGACTATAGAGAAAGCTGAGTGCTGAAGAATTGATGCTTTTGAACTGCAGTGTTGGAGAAGACTCTTGTAAGTCCCTTGGAGTGCACGATTGAACCAGTCAATCTTAAAGGAAATCAGTCCTGAATATTCATTGGAAAGACTGATGGTGAAGCTAAAGCTCCAATACTTTGGCCACCTGATGTGAAGAACTGACTCAACTGAAAAGCCCCTGATGCTGGGAAAGATTGAAGGCAGGAAGAGAAGGTGACAACAGAGGATGAGATGATTGGATGACATCACTGACTCAGTGGAGATAATCTTGAGTAAGCTCTGGGAGTTGGTGATGGACAGGGAATCCTGGCGTGCTGCAGTCCATGGGGTCACAAAGAGCGGAACATGACTGAGCGACTTAACGGAACTGAACTGAGAGCATTCTCATTTAGAATCCATTTTTGCTTAGGTAATTGCCAACAACATATTTATTCGTCTTGACCAGTGAAAAACAAGACAGGACAAAAAGAGAGCTAGGAAAGCAATGCCCAAAAGCAGCTTATATCTTTGAAGCAGCAAAGGGAGTGAAGCCTAAGACAGAAAAGACAATAGCAAGATATCACAGACTCCCCTTGTAACTCAACTAATATTAGTGAGCCCCATTTTAACTCAACTCAGACAAATTGAGTACAAAAAAACTTACTAACTGGACTGCTGAACCACTGTCAGTAATCTTGAGGAAATCATGAAAATAGGTAAAGATGCCTAAAACCTGGAAAGTTTCATTCTGGAAATCATTTGACAGGTATATTTTGCCTTTATCCTTAAAAAATGTCAACAGTATAATATTGTAAATGACTTATGCATACTTAGAAGAGCTCTAGGAGACAAGTCATACCAAGACAAGCTCTTGGTTACAAGTCATACCAAATGAGTCTCATTTTCTTTCTTGATAGTGTGACAAGATAGATAAAAAAGAGAATACCTTAGATATAGTATATAATATTCTCTACAAGTCATTTGACAAAGAGTCTTATAATATCCTAGTCAATAAGATGAGAAAATGAAAGTTGGAGTGAACAACTGAACATAAACAGGGTTAATTTTTGCTATTCTGAAAAGACCATTAAAAAGTTGTGCTACAGAACTCTGTTCATGATCTTGTTCTCTTAAGCATTTTTAGTATTATTTGGATGAAAATGCAGAAGGCAAGTTTATCATGTATGTAAAAGTAACAGGGGCTTCCAGGATGGCTTAGTGGTAAAGAATCCACCTGCAATACAGGAGACACAGGAGATATGGGTTCAGTCCCTGGGTCTGAAAGATGGCCTGGAGGAAGAAATAGCCACTGACTCCAGTATTCTTGCCTGAAATATTTCATTGACAGAAGGAGCTTGGTGGGCTACAGTCCATAGGTTTGCAAAGAGTCAGGCATGACCGAGCGACTGAGCACACAAAAGTTACAAATCTGGTAATGATAGTTAACATTTTGAATGACAAACAATATTGTAAAAGATGTTGAATATTTATTTAGATCAAAATGGAACTTTATGGAAATTCTAGAAAAATGCATCCACCCCAGAAAAAAGAGAGAAAGAAAAACAGTATGAAATTAATAAAAAGTAATGTAATATGCACAAATGTAAAGTTCTGCGTTCAATTTAGAAAATCAGAGAACTGAAAGAAAATCCTGAGAGCAATTAATGGGGAAAAAGATAAAGAATTGTACTGAACACAAGCACCCTTTGAACCAGCTAATACAACAAAATGAAGCAAAGCAAAATAGTGAATAGAATCTTGGGTGGCACTAGTAAGAGCCTAAAGTCCAGGTCTGTAAAATCAGTGTAATAACAATGATGATGATGATTATACCTTACCTATGAGGCTCTTGCAAGAATTTAATGAGAAAATCCATGTAAAACACTTAGCACTAGGTTAAATATAAACATTCAATACACTATTATTAGTTATTAACAAGAAATAAAATAGTCTTACTTTACTTGTGTCAAATTACATCTGGAAGAGTATGCCCATATGAAAGGTACTGAGGAGGATAAAAATACTGGAACCAAAAGGAGGACTGGAGAAAACTTGCAGTGTAAAAGATGAAATACGATAGTCTTTCAAAATACTAAGGATTGAAACTAAAAGTGAACATCACTCAGTCGTGTCCAACTCTTTGCGACCCCATGGACTGTACAGTTCATGTTATTTTCTCCAGGCCAGAATACTGGAGTGGGTAATCTTTCCCTTCTCCAATGGATCTTCCTAACCCAGGGATCAAACTCAGGTCTCCTTCATTGCAGGTGGATTCTTTACCAGCTGAGCCACCAAGGAAGCCCGCTAAGGGTTAGTAAAGAAGAATTAAATTTACTCTTCATGACTCCAGGTATTACCAATAGGAGAAAGAAACTGGTATTACCATAAGGAGGCTCATTTTTTGTTCTACAAGGACAAAATTTTTAATAATCAGAGTTATTCCAAGTTGGAATGAATTACTCAGGTGGCTATAAGTTTGTTGTCACTTGACATAGTCAGGCAAATGCTAGATGACCACCTGGCAGGGAACTCTGTAGAAGGGATTCTTGCCTGTATTATATTTATGTATTCATCCATTTATTAATTCCATCATGAAACAGATATTTAAGGAGCCCCTACAGTAGGTCAGCATTCTGATAAGTTCTAGTGGACATCTAAGGTTCTTTTCAAGTAAATGATTACATGATTATGAAGAAACAGGTTATCTTAAGCTTTCACACAGAAACATCTAAGCTCAATATACAGGCTATTAGAACTTACTTCTCCTCCCCACCCCCAACAGCCCCTAACATTACTTACTGCAAGAGTAAATATCTACTATCTTATTCCATGGTCTGCACTGGAAACCAATGCCTTATGAATCACATTAAGTTGAAGGCTTTGCCATTTCATCAGCTTGACTGTTTTTTCCCAAATCAGCTGTGCCAGAAGTGCCACCCATAGTTTTCAACTCAAGTTTTGCTGCCTCATGTTGAAATGGCATTTTCTTTTCAATGTAAACATTTTGAGAAACACTGTGAGAAGATTTCATTGAATCAAATGTACCAGAATAGCTATGCTTAGCCTGCTAGGTGAGATCCTTTGCTGAAACAATATTAAAACAAAAACACTCACTCTTTGTAAAAGGAGAGCTATAAACAATATTCACACACTGTGTTCCAGATGAAGTAGTCTCCCTGCTGCAGTCAGCAATATTTCCTGCCAAATTCACTGACTGCCTTAGCCTGACCTTGAGTGGATAAATGATATAATCCTCCATGCCACACCTCACCAACCTCTGCTAGTCAAGAAAGGCATGCTTCTTTCCTAATTACATCACAAATGCAACTTACTGTACTAAAACAGCAAAGTATTTGAATTAAAAATCACTTGTCCAAGACTTCGTAGCTAACAAAGCAAAACAACCCCCCTCAAAGTCTCAAACACACAAGGGAAGAACACAGCATGGGGTCATTAGTAAGAGCAGCTTGAACACACACAAAATGCCCTAGGAGGAACAGGATGATAGCACAGAGGTGAGAAGACTGTGACAAAAATATTCAGTGGAATGGGAGCATAATAAACAGCTTGGGCAGACATTCCTAAGAAGAGAGATTGGAAGTAGTTTGAACGTTGGCGAATGTTCTTTTTCCAAAGGAGGCAAGTAAGAAATTTAACAAATTTTAATGTAAGTATAAAACATTAAAATAAATATAAAATAGTGTGAACAGTTCACGCCTTCCCTCCCCACCACACTCCCAGACTGTTTTCTATGCAGGACACACATAAGTAGTAAAATAATGGCTATTGTCATTCTTCTCTACTTGCTTGGAATAAGTTGTTCCTTGCCCTGGTGGAGTGCAAGTCTATTCTAAAATACTTGCAAGTCTATTCTAATACATTTTTTAAAACTGGGTATACATTTGTATCCACTCAGAAACATCTGTATCCACTCAGAAACATCTGTGTTGTCATCATTTCCAAGAGAAGTGGGAATGTTAAAAGGGTATCAATTTAGAAATATTAAAATACATCAACAAAGTAGAACTTTCTAACATAAAATGAAGTGACTTAAACACTGCCCCTTATTCTGTCCCTTGTACCAAAGGCTGAATGATGCCATCATTCTGTTCCAGAAGGAATATTAGGATGATATAATAGAGCTGTCCTTGGTGGGAAGGTAGCATGCCTGGCATAACTTTGCCTCCTTGAGTGGACAGTAAACAAACAGAAGGAAGTATAATCAATCACAGCTACATAGAGCTTCATGGCCAACAGAGATGAGAAAGGTTAATGGTTAAAAAGTTACAAAATTCATATAACATGAAAATCAGCAGTGTGTATCCTTCTCTCAAAGACTAAAGAAATAGATTATGAGTTTTGAAATGTTGGTTGTTGAGGGCTTTTAAAAGGGCCTTGATTCAAAACATCAAATAACATGGTAATACTTAAAAATGGGTAAAATGCTTGAACAAATAATTTACAAAAGTACAAATAACTAGTGAATATATGGAAAAAATCATCCTCACTGGAAATCAAGGGTAACAATTACTATTTCCACACAATGACTATAGAGAAAGTATGACATGTGACAGAGAAAGTAGAGAATTGAAGGAGAAATTCTTTGGAGAAACTTGAGGGATGCGATATGTGGTGGACTTTGGGTCCTAAAAAAATAGGAGAGAATAATATAAAGAGCACAGGCAAAGGGATTATTTAGATTGGAACAGGAAAGAGACAACAGGAAGATGTAAAACAGGGAAAAATGTGTATGAATATAGATAAGTGCAAGTATGGAGTGATTTAGTTTTCCCTGGTGGCTCAAACAGTAAAGAATCTGCCTGAAATGCAGGAGACCTGAGTTCGAGCCCTGTGTCTGGAAGATCCCTTGGAGAAGGGAATGGCAACCCATCCCAGTATTCTGCCTGGAAAATTCTATGGACAGATGAACCTGGCAGGCTACAGTCCATGGGGTCACAAAGAATCAGACATGACTGAATAACTACACACATACACACACACATACACAATGATTTGCTTAGAGAGTATAGCTTAATGACTTATGAAGGAGGTGAGATAGTTTGCTGAGACTGGACGCATGGGGGTTTGCAGGTGACTTGAAAGGAGGGATAGATAGAAGTAAGTATCTTGTGGATGGATGTCAGATAGTAGATGAGATGGTGGATGGTGCAGTATGGAATGAAGGATGAGGGAAGGAAAGACCAAAGGAGTCTGGCAACCTGACAGAAAAGCAATGGGGATTCAAAAGACTAGAGACATTCATAAGGTGGAATATAAGTGTTGCAGAAGGGAGGAAAGGAGATAATGGAATGGTTAGAGGTTATTATAGTCATAGAGTAGGATAATGAGGTATAAAATTTTAGGAGTCAAGCACTCCCAGGCAAAGGTGAGTCCATGGTTTGACCAGCAGATATGGAGGTAATCAGGAGAGTTGGGAAATAGTGAAAAAATAAAGGGTAAATTTTAAGAGTAGATACAGGATAACTTCAAAATATATCTCAAATCAGACCATTTCTCACCAATTCCACTACAACTACTAGGTCCTAGCTACCATTAGCACTAACCTCTTAAAAAACAACAAAAAAAGTTGATCTCTTAGATTTCTTTTATGCCCACACCTCATCCCCCGCCCTAGTCAGCTCCTCACACATTGCCCAGAATATTAATATTATATGAGCTCATGATCCTTCCCTCCTTTTCTCAAAATCCAACTTTCTACTGCCTTCCCATTATAGTTACTTGTCTATAACTCTTACATGATTGGGCACTCCACTTTTCCAACCTTATCACCTGGCACTTTTCCTGTCCTGGTCGTGCTTCAACTGCATTGGGTTCCTTGCTGTTCTAAGAGCATAATATGCATGCCTTAGAGGCCAAGGGCCTTTGGGCCTGTGGACTTGTTCTCTCTGCCTATAATGCAACCTCGCAACCATCTGCAGATCTCCTCATGATTCTTCCTCTTTATTTAAAATCTAAATTTATTTATTTTTGTGGGAGGGGGGTTCATGTTTGGGATCGCATGTACACCCATGGTGGATTCATGTCAATGTATGGCAAAACCAATACAGTATTGTAAAGTAAAATAAAGTAAAAATTAAAATAAAAAAATCTAAATTTATTTATTTTAATTGGAGGCTAATTACTTTACAATGTTGTATTGGTTTTGCCATACATCAACATGAATCCTCCATGGGTTCTTCCTCTTACTTCATTCAAGTTTATGCTAAAATCTCCAAGGGAGAGGGTGGGATGATTTGGGAGAATGGCACTGAAACATGTATACTATCATGTAAGAAATGAATCGCCAGTCTATGTTTGATACAGGATACAGGATGCTTGGGGCTGGTGCATGGGGATGATCCAGAGAGATGATATGGGGTGGGAGGTGGGAGGGGATTCAGGATTGGGAACTCATGTACACCCGTGGCGGATTCATGTCAATGTATGGCAAAACCAATACAGTATTGTAAAGTAAAACAAAGTAAAAATAAAAATTAAAAAAAAAAAATCTCCTCACAGAGAAACCTTTCCTTAACTATCCTACTTAAAATGATAAGCCTCCGTCTTTCCCTACCTCAATACATTGCATTATTTTTCTCATAATGCTTATCACTCACCGAGATATTTTATGTTTATTTGGTTGTTCATTCCCCTGCTCCACCCTCCATCTGGAATTTATGCTCTTCAGGGATAATGACTTCATATGTCTTGTTCCTTGTTTGTAACACAGAAAAAAAAAATCGGAGGCACAAAGTAAGAGTCAAAACAAACACTGGAACACTTGCTCGATGCAGAGCTTTATTCTAAGTGCTGGAGCTGCAAAGATGAATACGATGTAGTCCTTACTATAAGCAACAGCAAGGAACCAAAAGGATAACAGAGTTGAGTACAACGCCTGGAGAGTGGCAGAAAACAAAGCAGTTGTTAAGATAGTAACTAAAGACTAAGGCATGGCTACTGATTTATCAGTTCAGTTCAGCTCAGTTCAGTCGCTCAGTCGTGTCTGACTCTTTGTGACCCCATGAATGGCAGCACACCAGGCCTCCCTGTCCATCAGAATCTCCCAGAGTTCACTCAAACTCATGTTCATCGAGTCAGTGATGTCATCCAGCCATCTCATCCTCTGTCGTCCTCTTTTCCTCCAGCCCCCAATCCCTCCCAGCATCAGGGTCTTTTCCAATGAGTCAACACTTCGCATGAGGTGGCCTAAGTACTGGAGTTTCAGCTTTAGCATCATTCTCTCCAAAGAACACCCAGGTATGATCTCCTTTAGAAAGGACTGGTTGGATTTCCTTGCAGTCCAAGGGACTCTCAAGAGTCTTCTCCAACACCACACTTCAAAAGCATCAATTCCTTGGTGCTAGGCTTTCTTCACAGTCCAACTCTCGCATCCATACATGACCACTGGAAAAACCATAGCCTTGACTAGATGGACCTTTGTTGGCAAAGTAATGTCTCTGCTTTTCAATATGCTATCTAGTTGGTCATATCTTTTCTTCCAAGGAGTAGGCGTCTTTTAATTTCATGGCTGCAGTCACCATCAGCAGTGTTTTTGGAGCCCCCCCCCCCCAAATAAAGTCTGACACTGTTTCCACTGTTTCCCCATCTATTTCCCATTAAGTGATGGGACCAGATGCCATGATCTTTGTTTTCTGAATGTTGAGCTTTAAGCCAACTTTTTCACTCTCCTCTTTCACTTTCATCAAGAGGCTTTTAGTTCCTCTTCACTTTCTGCCATAAGGATGATGTCATCTGCATATCTGAGGTTATTGATATTTCTCCCAGCAATCTTGATTCCAGTTTGTGCTTCAGTGAGCCCAGCATTTTGCATGATGTACTCTGCTATGAGTTAAATAAGCAGGGTGACAATATACAGCCTTGATGTGCTCCTTTCCCAATTTGGAACCAGTCTGTTGTTCCACGTCCAGTTCTAACTGTTGCTAGTTGACCTGCATATAGATTTCTCAAGAGGCAGGTCAGTAGGCCTGTTATTCCCATCTCTTTAGAATTTCCCACAGTTTGTTGTGATCCATACAGTCAAAGGCTTTGGCATACTCAATAAAGTAGAAATAGATGTTTTTCTGGAGCTCTCTTGCTTTTTTGATGATCCAACAGATGTTGGCAATTTGATTTCTGGTTCGTCTGCCTTTTCTATATCCAGCTTGAACATCTGAAATTTCTTGGTTCATGTACTATTGAAGCCTGGCTGGAGAATTTTGAGCATTACTTTACTAGCATGTGAGATGAGTGCAATTGTGTGGTAGTTTGAGCATTCTTTGGCATTGCCTTTCTTTGGAATTGGAATGAAAACTGACCTTTTCCAGTCCTGTGGCCACTGCTGAGTTTTCCGAATTTGCTGGCATATTGAATGCAGCACTTTCACAGCATCATCTTTTAGGATTAGAAATAGCTCAACTGGAATTCAATCACCTCCACTAGCTTTGCTCATACTGATGCTTCCTAAGGCCCACTTGACTTCACATTCCAAGATGTCTGGCTCTAGGTGAGATATCGTACCATTGTGATTATCTGGGTCGTGAAGATCTTTCTTGTACAGTTCTTTTGTGTATTCTTGCCACCTCTTCTTAATATCTTCTGCTTCTGTTAGGTACATACCATTTCTGGCCTTTATTGAGCCCATCTTTGCATGAAAATTTCCCATGGTATCTCCAATTTTCTTGAGGAGATCTCTAGTCTTTCCCATTCTGTTCTTTTCCTCTATTTCTTTGCATTGATTGATGAGGAAGGCTTTATTATCTCTCCTTGCTATTCTTTGGAACTCTGCATTCAGAGGCTTATATCTTTCCTTTTCTCCTTTGCTTTTCGCTTCTCTTCTTTTCACAGCTATTTGTAAGGCCTCTTCAGACAGCCATTTTGCTTTTTTTTGCATTTCTGCTCCATGGGGATGGTCTTGATCCCTGTCTCATGTACAATGTCACGAACCTCTGTCCATAGTTCTTCAGGCACTCTGTCTAGCAGATCTAGTCCCTTAAATCTATTTCTCACTTCCACTGTATAATCGTTAGGGATTTGATTTGGGTCATACCTGAATGGTCTAGTAGTTTTCCCTACTTTTTCAATTTATGTCTGAATTTGGCAATAAGGAGTTCATGATCTGAGCCACAGTCAGCTTCCAGTCTTGTTTTTGCTGACTGTATAAAAATTCTCCATCTTTGGCTTCAAAGAATGTAATCAATCTGATTTCAGTATTGACCATCTGGTTATGTCCATGTGTAGAGTTGTCTCTTGTGTTGTTGGAAGAACGTGTTTGCTATGACCAGTGCATTCTCTTGTCAAAACTCTATTAGCCTTTTCCTTGCTTCATTCTGTACTCCAAGGCGAAATTTGCCTGTTACTCCAGGTGTTTCTTGAATTCCTACTTTTGCATTCTAGTCCCCTATAATGAAATGGACACCTTTTTTTGTGTGTTAGTTCTAGAACTTCTTGTAGGTCTTCATGGAACCATTCAACTTCAGTTTCTTCAGCATTACTTGTTGGGGCATAGACTTGGTTTACTGTGATATTAAATAGTTTGCCTTGAAAATGAACAGAGATTATTCTGTCATTTTTGAGGTTGCATCCAAGTACTGCATTTTGGACTCTTTTGTAGATTGTGATGTCTACTCCATTTCTTCTAAGGGATTCTTGTCCACAGTAGTAAATATAATGGTCGTCTGAGTTAAATTCACCCATTCCAGTCCATTTTATTTAGCTGATTCCTAAAATGTTGGTGTTCACTTTTGCCATCCCCTGTTTGACCAATACCACTTTGCCTTGGTTCACAGACCTAACATTCCAGGTTCCTACACAATATTGCCCTGTACAGCATCCGACTTTGCTTTCATCACCAGTCACATCCACAACTGGGTGTTGTTTTTTTTTTAGCTCAGTCTCTTCATTCTTTCTGAAATTATTTCTTCACTCTTCTCCAGTAGCATATTGGACACCTACCAACCTGGGGATCTTTCAGTGTTCTATTTTTTCACCTTTTCATACTGTTCATGGGGTTCTCAAGGCAAGAATATTGAAGTGGTTTTCCATTCCCTTCTCCAGTGGACCACATTTTGTCAGAACTCTCCACCATGTCCTCTCTGCCTTGGGTGGCCCTACACGGCATGGCTAATAGTTTCATTGAGTTAGACAAGGCTGTGGTCCATGTGATCAGATTGGTTAGTTTTCTGTGATTGTCGTTTTCAGTCTATCTTCCCTCTGATGGGGAAGGATAAGAGGCTTATGTAAACTTCCTGATGGGAAAGTCTGACTGAAGGGGAAACTGGGTCTTGTTCTGTTAGGCGGGGCCATGCTCAGTAAATCTTTAATCCAAAAATAATGATATCACTTATATGTGGAATCTAATAAATGGGTTCAAATAAACATGTCTGAAAAACAGCAGTATACTGACCAATATAGAAAACAAACTTATGGTTTCCTGGGGGTAAGAGGTGTAGGGACAGTTGGGAAATTGGGATTGACATATACACATTACTATATATAAAATAGATAACTAATAAAGACCTACTGTATAGCACAGGGAACTCTACTCAATACTCTTTAATGACTTACACCAGAAAGGAATCTTAAAAAAGAGTGGATATATGTGTGTGTTTAACCAATTCACTTTGATGTACACCAGTAACATTCACAACATTGTAAATCAACTACACTCCAATAAAAATTAAAACAAAATCATGTACTATGAGGGCAGTTTTCCAAAAGGAAAACACTATGAATTTTAACTGTATGTTACGCATGTCATAATTTTGTCCAGATAGACTTCAACTTTCCTCAACAACCAACCAATGGACTTCCACATGCAGAGCTTCCTGCCTAGACCTCATTAGGAAATGAGATGCAATGGAGAAACCAAGGACATTAAGGGTGTGTCTGCATCAAGCATTGTGAAATAATTAATTACTGCTGCTTCTGTGATTATGAGAATTCTAGGTGACATTTATGCCAGCCCAGTAAAGCTTATACTGTGACATTAAAAATACCTAAGCTATTACCCCTTATCCAATATAATTTTTCTCTTCTCTCTCTCTCTCCAAAATACCAAAAAATGAATTACAAAAGTCCCTAACACATTTTCTTAGAGCTTTGGAGTCCTTAGTCTCTAAGATGCTCCCTTGGTCACCGAGGATTTTCATATTGAATGATAAACCTGGTCCAATTGCCAAGACACTTCATGATGGGAATACCTGAAAATATTGAATGTAGGCAACAGTTGAAAACAGGGAATGTGTCACAATTTTAAGACTTGAGTATAAACCCAGATACAGGAATCAGAAAGCATCAAATCAATTAAATCATCTGCTGCTTCATTTTCTCTGCTGAGTTGCTCGATTTTAGAGCTTAAATCTTGTAGTCTCTTAACTTCGTTTTAGATGGAGTCTCTGTTTTGTAGATACATTGAGTTGGCCCCAAAGTTTGTAAGATGGTACAGAAAAACCTGAATGAAATTTTCAGCTAAACCAATAGAAGAAAACTACTGATTGAAGCTGTGCTAACTTTTTGAAAATTTTTTGCCCCCTGAAAAGAGAAATGACCGAAATCACAGAAGATGATATAAAAGCTTACATGAACAGAGTACTTACCACATTCTAAGTTCTTGTACTATGCATAACTCTATGTCTAATTTAATCCTCAAGACAATTATGTAAGGTAGATAATGTAATTATTTGCATTTTACAAATAAAGAAACCAAGAGTAAGCAAGGTTAAACTGATTTTCCAAAGCTACACAACTTTAAGTGTCAGAACTAGAATTCAAACCAAGACCTATTTGAGACTTAGGACAATACACTGAAAAAGCATGTCTCATAAGTCAGAATGATTCAATTAAAAATTAGTGCTTATATATGGTGTTATTATAAATGAACCTCAAAGAAGTCACCTTCTTAGCATAATAGCCATACCAAACTATTAAATTATAGAGTAATGCAAAACCTGACCCAGACTACCCACTCAGATATGAGGTATTGTTGACAGTCATTAAAAAAATTATTTTTAATTAGTAGATAATTGCTTTACAATGTTGTGTTGGTTTCTGCCATACAACAGTGTGAATCAACTATAAGTATACATATATCCCCTCCCTGTTGAGCCTCCCTCACACCCCCTCATCCCATCCCTCTTGGTCATCACAGGGCACAGAGCTGAGTTCCCTGGGCCATACAGCTGCTTCCCACTAGCTACCTATTTTACACATGGTAGTGCATATATGTCAGTGCTACTTTCTCATTTCACCCCCTCCCTCCTTCCCTAACTGCATCAACAAGTCCATTCTCTACATCTGCATCTCTATTCCTGCCTTGCAAATAGGTTCATCAGTACCATTTTTCTAGATTATATGCATTAATATACAATATGGGCCAGTTCTTCAGAGCACTGCTGCTGCTGCTGCTAAGTCACTTCAGTTATGTCTGACTCTGTGCGACCCCATAGATGGCAGCCCACCAGGCTTCCCTGTCCCTGGGATTTTCCAGGCAAGGGTACTGGAGTGGGGTGCCATTGCCTTCTCTGCTTCAGAGCACTAAATACAGTCATATCCCACTCCAGAAACTTTCTTCCTCCTCTTTTAAGAATCCAATTTCAATTTTTATAGAGACCACATTCTAACACTTTGCTTATTGTATATGCTTCCCTCCTCTTTTCAAATAAAATCTGTCAATGAAATGAAGAAGGAAGAAAATAATTCCAACATTCTTACACTAAAGTGTTGAAATCAACAACATGTACCTTTCATCAAAGTTAAGGCCTTGTTGATATATATATATATTTTTTTTTGGTTGCACTTGGTCTTCATCGTGGCACACAGGTTCTTAGTTGCAGTATGTGGGCTTTCTCTAGTTGTGGTATGCCAGCTTAGTTACCCGGGTGCATGTGTGATTTTAGTTCCCCAACCAGGGATTGAATCCACATTCCCTGCATTGGAAGTCAGATTCTCAACCACTGGCCCACCAGGGAAATCCTTTGATATTTCTTTTTAAAGTGTTATGTAGAGTAATCTGTTTATTTTTCTATTACCAATTATAATGATTAAATTGAATTAAGTTCTCCTTTGATTACCCTGAAATCACTAATATTTATCAGAAAAAAAATGACCATGTTTGTTAATTTGTATGCACAGCTAGCTTTTATTATTATTATTTTTTTAATTTCTTACATATTTCATGGTGGAACACTTCTTATACTTTAAGGTTCAATTCAATATTTGTGTTCATAAATGACTACCCAGCACAACAGATGTAAAAATAATAATCCATGTACAAAATATTGCTAACAATACTTCAGTCATCTTTTTGTTTTTTAACTTGAACAATATCCTAACTAATAAAAAAGGCAAAATTCTATAAACAAAGTTTGTCTCAATATGAAGAGTTTTAGTCCTGATTAGTATAGTGATTCTGAGTCATCAATTGCAAGCTAAATTATCATTATCATCATCACTGTGCGGGATGGTTCCAGGAAACTCCTTGAGGAATAGTGCCTAATCAATGCAGATAAGTTCTTCAAACACCCTCTTAATGGTGACCTGAAGGATGCAATGAGTGGAGTTATAAGCAATCTGATTCAATGGCACAGATAAGCTATGTTTCATTTTCTCTACCTTGTGATATAAGACCTGAGTCAAATATTGTCTTTTATAAAGAATTTTACCATAACTTATTTCTTAAGGCCAGCAAGTCAAAAAGTCATATGTTGATGCAATTTGAGCAAAAGTTGAGGCAATCACATACTAAACAAAATGTGGCTAATATTAAAAATGACTTATTTTTCCTCCAGGGGAAAAAATGGTGAAGACCTGAGAGGTGAAAGACATCATTAGTGGTGTGGTTGCCAGATAGGAATAGATGGGTTGAGGAGGAAAAAAATAATAATAATCACTGCACATTGATGAGGAGAGGAAAAGTAAGTTCCAAACTTATTCTGTGCCAAGGAAGTAAAATTTATCATTTTTGTACAATTCTCTCTAACTAGTAGGGTACAAATGTAACATATATTAGGTAACAAAACTGAGATAAGTTTCAAAACCACTAAGTACTTTTCTGATGAATCAAATACTTGTAAAAATTCATGCACATACAAGCTATATTCTTACAATCATGCAACACGTCTATTTCATTAAAGAATACTTAAAGAAAGCTCTCCAAGCTCTCCAATGGATAATTTCTTTATCTATTCATCCATTGACAGACACTTAGGTCAGCCATTTTTTGATTATTGCAAATAACCCTGCATTGAATATAGTGGTGCGTGTATCTTTTCCAGTTAATGTTTTGTTTTCTTCACATAAACACCCAGAAGTGGAACTGCTTGATCACACAGTAGCTCTTTTTTCTGTTTTTTTTTTTTTGAAATCTCTGTAATATTTTCCACAGTGGCTTCACCAATTTATCAACAGGGCACAAGGTTTCCCTTTTCTCCACATCTTCACCAACAACTTTTATTTCTTGCCTTTTTGGTAAGAGCTATTTGACTTTCATTTCCCTGATGATTAGTGATACTGAGCAGCTTTTTGTACACCTGTTAGTTATCTGTATGTCTTCTTTGGAAAAATGTCTAAATAGATCTGCCTATTTTTGCCTGGAGAATCCCAGGGACAGCAGAGCCTGGTGGGCTGCCGTCTACGGGGTCGCACAGAGTCAGACACGACTGAAGCGACTTAGCAGTAGCAGCAGCCTATTTTTAATTAGTTTTTTTTTAACAAAGCATAATATTAGTATCCATAATTGGTGTTGGTTGCAATTAATACATTAATTAATTGTACAATGACTATGGCTGGGTCAATATCCTAACACTGCTTTAAGTTGTCATTTGGTCCGTATAACAATAGTTAACATTATGTGCTAAAGATGGAAAGCCCTGAGATGATTTGATAAACAGATTTTGTAACTCCAGAAAAGGTCTCTCTAGCATTTCACTGCTTACATTTTTTTTTCCTTTATGTTGACAAATATTTAACTTGAATTTAATTAAGGTTATAGTAAAAAGAAAGCCAAGACACAAGAAAGTGATAAAACAAATTCAGAAGGTGGAACATTCTATGTAAGAAATGACAGGATCTTTTCAGCAAGTCAAAATATTGAAAATTAAAAGAAATGAAACAAATACAAGAAAATCATATTGGATTGGATCTTAATTCACACTGTTCTAAAGAATTCACATTAATTCACATGTTCTAAAGAACATATTCTTGACAACTGCAGCTGAATATGATTATTAATATTGTTTTTATAGCTAAACTCAACACATTATTCAGATTTTCTCAGTTTATTCCTAATGTCTTATTTTGCTCCAGGAAACTACATATAATATATGTTTTTCAGGCCCTGCTTTGAGATTCTCTAACTTCAGGGGAGTTGTTTGTTGCATAATGTATTCTAATCAAATATAGTACTAGAAAAAAAAAAAGAATTTTACCATGAAATGTCTATATTCTACTGAAGGCAATGTGATTGAAACCATTTTTGTGTTTTCATTTTGTTCATTAATTTTGATAAAATAATTTGCAACATTTGATTTTCTTTTTAAAATGATTATTTGAACCATTTGTCAAGCACTTTTCTCAAAGGCAAATGGGTGTCTTCATGATACCCCTTGGTTTTATTTTCTCAGTACCCATGAGTTCTGTCATGGTGACAGCACATGTATTTTTTTATGCTTTATGTATGGCCCATAGTATGTACTTGATAAAAAACTTGTTGAATGAATAGATAAATAATCTATTAAGTATTCAGATGAAAATATACATTATGGTAGATGTGTCACTCTGTGCAAATTGGCTAGTCTATTAGTTGTCTACATGTTAGTATCTTGAATCTTTTTCTTACTCTGTGCATTCTCCATATATTATCTTATATATTCTCATAATTGGAGCAGTTACCTCAGTTTATGACCCTCAAATCTCTATCACTTACCCCAGATATTTCTCCTAGGTTCCAGATCAACTATCCAATTGCTTACCGAATATTTCCACTTGGATATTTATCAAACATTTCATATGCAACACATCCATATTTGAACTTATCTCTATCGCCACATTTCAAATTTGTTTTTCTGTGTTCCCCATCCCAATAAATGCCACCACTGTCTATCTAATTCTACAATTCATAATTTGGGTGTCATCTTTGATTCCTCCTTCATTCTGATCTCCTACATTATCAGATTGATTCTATAGGCCTAATGAGTCTTCAATTTGTCAATTTCTTTCATTTTTCCCAGTGTGGAATGGAATGGCCTGTTTTTATTATTAAACTTTTTATTATTTTGTATTGAAGTATAGCCAATTAACAATGCTGCGATAGTTTCAGGTGGACAGCAAAATGATTCAGCCATACCTATATGCATATCCATTCTCCCTCAAACTCCCCACCCATCTGGGCTGCCACATAACATGGAGCAGAGTTCCCTGTTCTATACAGCAGGTCCTTGTGGATTCTCCATTTTAAATAGAACAGTGTGTGCATGTTCATCCCAAACTCCCTAACTATCCCATGTAACCCTTGTAATCTTTGATGTAATCTTTGATTCTTTTTTCTCCCTAATCTGCTGTATTTAATCAACTACTGAATCAAGTTGATTCTATCTTCTTTTATAGATAAATCTTCAATTTATCAATGTCTTTTCATATTCATTGTCACCACTTTAAATCAAATTACCATCACTTCTTATATGGACTGCTGCAACAATCACTTAACAGGTCACCTTTCATACAGGCCATCCTTACTGTAGCTTTGCTTCTCCCTAAATTCATTTTCTACACTGTAGCTAAACAGAAATATTCAGCGAATAAATTTGAAAAGCATTTTACTATACAATAACTTATATACCAGTTCATATGTATCCAACAAGTTTCAGTTTTATTTTCTTCTATTTTGACTTTGGTTAAGTACAATTTTCATGCTTACAAAGTATCTCAGACTTCACTTACCCTGGTACTTATATTATATCATAATTGTTGATTTACTGGAACAATGAACTGGTTCCAGACTGGGAAAGGAGTATGTCAAGTCTGTATGTTGTCACCCTGCTTATTTATCTTATATACAGAGTACAAAATGAGAAATGCCAGGCTGGATGAAGCACAAGCTGGAATCAAGATTGCCAGGAGAAATATCAATAACCTCAGATATGCAGATTATACCACCCTTATGGCAGAAAACAAAGAGGAACTAAAGAGCCTCTTGATGAAAGTGAAAGAGGTGAGTGAAAAAGTTGGCTTAAAACTCAACATTTAAAATCTAAGATCATGGCAACTGGTCCCATCGTTTCATGACAAATAGATGGGGAAACAGTGGAAACAGTGAGAAACTTTATTTTCTTGTGCTCCAAAATCACTGCAGATGGTGACTGTGGCCATAAAATTAAAAGACACTTGCTCCTTGGAAGAAAAACTATGACTAACCTAGACAACATATTAAAAGCACAGACATTGCCGACAAAGGTCCATCTAGTCAAAGCCATGGTTTTTCCAGCAGTCATGTATGGATATGAGAGTTGGACCATAAAGAAAGCTGAGTGCTGAAAAATTGATGTTTTTAACTGTGGTGTTGGAGAAGACTCTTGCGAATCCCTTGGACTGCAAGGAGATCAAATAAGTCAATCCTAAAGGAAATCAGTCCTGAATAGTCATTGGAAGGACTGATGATGAAGCTGAAGCTCCAATACTTTGGCTACCTGATGCGGAAAACTGACTCATTGGAAAAGACTCTGATGCTGGAAAGGCAGGAGAAGAGGATGACAGAGGATGAGATAGTCAGATGGCATCACCAACTCAATGAACATGAGTTTTAAGCAAGCTCCAAGAGTTGGTGATGGACTGGGAAGTGTGGTGTGCTGCAATAATGGGGTTGCAAACAGTAGGACATAATTGAGCAACTGAACTGAACTGATCGATTTACTAATCTGCATACCTTCATAGACTGTGAGCTCCTGGAAGGCAGAGGCTTATTTCATATACCTGTCACCTAGCCAGTGCTTGACACATAGTAAGTGCTTAATAATTATTTACTTTGTGAATAAAAGAAGGAAGAAAGTTTGAAAAATGGAAAGGAAGGAGGGAGGAGGAAGGAATGAAAGAGAAAGAGAGAAAGAAAGAGCAAAATTAATCCATCTAATTATTCTTTAAAACGTCATAGGAGGCTGAAAGGCAAAGTAATGGATTATTTAGAAGTCATGGATATCCAGAGTGTATACTTTATTAGAATCAATCAGTTGGAGCAGAAACAAGGAAACTGGCAATGCCTTCAAAAGAGTATTTTCATGTTAAATTTATGAATAGGACTGGGATTAAAGATGGGTAAGTATTCTGAAGAAAATGACTTTTTTTTTTGCTGGGGGCATAGGTTTTATTTATCGTGTTTTTCTTATTGTGTTTTGTTTTTAACTCCAAGTCAAGGCAATGGATGCAAGGTCTTATGATATAGCAAGCAAAGGTGTGTCATATGAGCTGTATCATGATAGTCATCCTTTTGGTCTGGAGACATGAGTCGGCCTGCTTTTTGTCTCCATCCAGAAAGGATTAGTCCTAGCTAGGTTCCTAACAATCTAAGATGTCATAAAGCTGATTGATTTTGAAATCTGTTGAATGATTCATGTGGGCTATAATGGCTTTTATTTGTTCTATCATTTTACATGGTTATTCTGTGATTGGCAAATTGTATATTTAAAGTATGTTTTCTAAGCAAGGACCCCTGATGATTTTAGTAAACATGTTTAAAGATCGTATCTTAAAGTCTGACAGACAAAGCCAGTAATATGTCATGATATCCGTTAGGGGTATGTCAGAGACAAGTGGGAATGAAGGAGGAAGAGAATGACAGATTTAACTCTCTTTTCTCAGTGGAAGCACAAATTCTCAACTGCAGGACTTCCAGGGAAATCCCTGTTTTAACTCTTTCACTTCCAGAAAGCAAATAAGACAGTTACTTGTTTATTTTACTTGGGGCAAAGGGATTTAAAATTATGCAGTTTTATTATCATAAGGATAGCCTTGTTTCTTTCCTTTTTGTTACTCCTGGTCACACAGCATTCTGTGGAAAGAATATCTGAAAATATTAAACTTGGAGCCTCAAGATGGCTTTGTTCCACCAACAAAATATGTCTGCAGTGAGCACTCCTTACAAAACCACAGAAAAAGTATTCACCAGGCACTAGAAAATGGCAGTTTCTACCTATCCATAAAAATAATTCAAGCAGAGAAGACCAATGAATATGAATAAATAAATTTTAAAAATGAAAACAATAGGAATTTGGCATCTGGATTATTCTGATCATACAGATTCTCTACACTTTTAATATCAAGAAACAAAATTAGAAAGTCTCTTTCTTAAACTTTTGTTTGAAAACATTTCTGATTTATTTTCTGACTACAAATATTTAAGCACCATTTTCAAACTCAAAAATACATAAACAGTAAAACAATACTCACTGTTAAAGTTTTGGTTCAACTGAAAAGTTCAGCTATTTAACCAGTAAGTCTTTGTCTTGCAAAATGTTTCAATTCCTTTTTCCCAAAGTGTGGTTAATCTGACAGGAGGGACTGAGAAGTGGGAAGGATGTTTAATGAGTAAAGTGAAAGAGAAAGAGAGAGATTGAGAGTTTGCTGAAGAAGCTGAGTTTCCCTTCATGTTTTCTTAGCATTACTTTCTGCTTACTATTTTTCATCAAAATCCATCACCATTTAAAGTAACAATCTATAAAGCTATAAAGTTTCTTTTTTATTTTAAAGTACTTTTTTTAGCATAACACAAATACTGTGAGAACATATTCTTTTTTATATTTAAATTTATTTATTTTAATTGGAGGCTAATTACTTTACAATATTGCATTAGTTTTGCCATACATCAAAATGAATCTGCCATGGGTGTACACGTGTTCCCCATCCTGAACCCCCTTCCCACCTCCCTCCCCGTAGCATCCCTCTGGGTCATCCCAGTGCACCAGTCCCAAGCATCCTATATCCTGCATCAAACCTGGACTGGCGATTTGTTTCTTATATGATATTATACATGTTTCAAAGTCATTCTTCCAAATCATCCCATCCTCTCCCTCTCCCACAGAGTCCAAAAGCCTGTTCTATACATCTGTGTCTCTTTTGCTGTCTCGCATACGGGGTTATCTTTACAATCTTTCTAAATTCCATATATATGTGTTAGTATACAGAATTGGTGTTTTTCTTTCAGGCTTACTTCACTCTGTATAATAGGCTCCAGTTTCAACCACCTCATTAGAACTGATTCAAATGTATTCTTTTGAATGGCTGAGTAATACTCCATTGTGTATATGCACCACAGCTTTCTTATCCATTTGTCTGCTGATAGGCATCTAGGTTGCTTCCATGTGGTGGCTATTATAAACAGTGCTGTGATGAACATTGGGGTACATGTGTCTCTTTCAATTCTGGTTTCCTCAGTGTGTATGCCCATCAGTGGGATTGCTGGGTCATAAGGCAGTTTTTTTTTTTTTTCCAGTTTTTTAAAGGAATCTCCAGAGTGTTCTCCATAGTGGCTGTACTAGTTTGCATTCCCACCAACAGTGTAAGAAGGTTCCCTTTTCTCCACACCCTCTCCAGCATTTATTGCTTGTAGACTTTCGGATCACAGCCATTCTGACTGGCATGAAATGGTACCTCATTTCACATGGGTTTTGATTTGCATTTCTCTGATAATGAGTGATGTTGAGCATCTTTTCGTGTGTTTGTTAGCCATCTGTAAGTCTTCTTTGAAGAAATGTTTATTTAGTTCTTTGGCCCATTTTTTGATTGGGTCGTTTAGTTTTCTGGACTTGAGCTATAGGTGTTGCTTGTATATTCTTGAGATTAGTTGTTCGTTAGTTCCTTCATTTGCTATTATTTTCTGCCATTCTGAAGGCTGTCTTTTCACCTTGCTTATAGTTTCATTTGTTGTGCAGAAGGTTTTAAGTTTAATTAGGTCCCATTTGTTTATTTTTGCTTTTATTTCCAGTATTCTGGGAGATGGGTCATAGAGGATCCTGATGTGATTTATGTTGGAGAGTGTTTTTCCTATGTTCTCCTCTAGGAGTTTTATAGTTTCTGGTCTTATGTTTAGATCTTTAATCCATTTTGAGTTTATTTTTGTGTATGGTGTTAGAAAGTTTGCTAGTTTCATTCTTTTACAAGTGGTTGACCAGTTTTCCCAGCACCACTTGTTAAAGAGATTGTCTTTAATCCATTGTATATTCTTGCCTCCTTTGTCAAAGATCAGGTGTCCATAGGTACGTGGATTTATCTCTGAGCTTTCTATGTTGTTCCATTGATCTATATTTCTGTCTTTGTGCCAGTTCCATACTGTCTTGATGACTGTGGCTTTGTAGTAGAGCCTGAAGTCGGGCAGCTTGATTCCTCCAGTTCCATACTTCTTTCTCAAGATTGCTTTTGCTATTCGAGGTTTTTTGTATTTCCATATAAATTGTGAAATTATTTGTTCTAGCTCTGTGAAAAATACCGTTGGTAGCTTGATAGGGATTGCATTGAATCTATAGATTGCTTTGGGTAGTATACTCATTTTCACTATATTGATTTTTCTGACCCATGAACATGGTATATTTCTCAATTTTCTGTTTAGTTGATCTATCCATAGGTGTGAGTGGGGTGTTAAAGTCTCCCACTGTTATTGTGTAATTGTTAATTTCCCTTATCATGCTTGTTAGCATTTGTCTTACATATTGTGGTGCTTCTATGTTGGGTGCATATATATTTATAATTGTTATATCTTCTTCTTGGATTGATCCTTTGATCATTATGTAGTGTCATTCTTTGTCTCTTTTCACAGCCTTTGTTTTAAAGTCTATTTTTTTCTGATATGACTATTGCTACTCCTGCTTTCTTTTGCTCTCTGTTTGCATGGAATATCACTTTCAGTCTGTATGTGTCCCCTGTTTTGAGGTGGGTCTCTTGTAGACAACATATATAGGGGTCTTGTTTTGTATCCATTCAGCCAGTCTTTGTCTTTTCGTTGGGGCATTCAACCCATTTACGTTTAAGGTCATTATTGATAAGTATGATCCCATTGCCATTTACTTTATTGTTTTGGGTTCGAGTTTATACACCCTTTTTTGTTTCTTGTCTAGAGAATATCCTTTAGCATTTTTTGGAGAGCTGGTTTGGTGGTGCTGAATTCCCTCAGCTGTTGCTTGTCTGGAAAGCTTTTGATTTCTCCTTCATATTTGAATGAGATCCTTGCTGGATACAGTAATCTGGGCTGTAGGTTAATTTCTTTTATCACTTTAAGTATGTCGTGCCATTCCCTCTTGGCCTGAAGAGTTTCTACTGAAAGATCAGCTGTTATCCTTATGGGAATCCACTTGTGTGTTATTTGTTGTTTTTCCCTTGCTGCTTTTTTTTTTTTAAATTTATTTATTTTTTTAATTTTAAAATCTTTAATTCTTACATGCGTTCCCAAACATGACCCCCCCTCCCACCTCCCTCCCCACAACATCTCTCTGGGTCATCCCCTTGCACCAGCCCCAAGCATGCTGCATCCTGCGTCAGACATGGACTGGCGATTCAATTCTTACATGATAGTATACATGTTAGAATTCCCATTCTCCCAAATCATCCCACCCTCTCCCTCTCCCTCTGAGTCCAAAAGTCCGTTATACACATCTGTGACTTTTTTCCTGTCTTGCATACAGGGTCGTCATTGCCATCTTCCTAAATTCCATATATATGTGTTAGTATACTGTATTGGTGTTTTTCTTTCTGGCTTACTTCACTCTGTATAATTGGCTCCAGTTTCATCCATCTCATCAGAACTGATTCAAATGAATTCTTTTTAACGGCTGAGTAATACTCCATTGTGTATATGTACCACAGCTTTCTTATCCATTCATCTGCTGATGGACATCTAGGTTGTTTCCATGTCCTGGCTATTATAAACAGTGCTGCGATGAACATTGGGGTACATGTGTCTCTTTCAATTCTGGTTTCCTTGGTGTGTATGCCCAGAAGTGGGATTGCTGGGTCATAAGGTAGTTCTATTTGCAATTTTTTAAGGAATCTCCACACTGTTCTCCATAGTGGCTGTACTAGTTTGCATTCCCACCAACAGTGTAGGAGGGTTCCCTTTTCTCCACACCCTCTCCAGCATTTATTGCTTGCAGATTTTTGGATCGCAGCCATTCTGACTGGTGTGAAGTGGTACCTCATTGTGGTTTGCTGCTTTTAATGCTTGTTCTTTGTGTTTGATCTTTGTTAATTTGATTAATATGTGTCTTGGGGAGTTTCATCTTGGGTTTATCCTGTTTTGGCCTCTCTGGGCTTTTTGGACTTGGGTGACTATTTCCTTTCTCATTTTAGGGAAGTTTTCTACTATCATCTCCTCAGGTATTTTCTCATGTTCTTTCTCTTTTGTCTTCTTCTTCTGGGACTCCTATGATTCGAATGTTGGAACATTTAATATTGTCCTGGAGGTCTCTGAGATTGTCCTCATTTATTTTAATTCATTTTTCTTTTTTCCTCTCTGATTCATTTATTTCTACCATTCCATCTTCTACTTCACTAATCCTATCTTCTGCCTCTGTTATTCTACAATTTGTTCCCTCCAGAGTGTTTTTTATCTCATTTATTGCATTATTCACTATATATTGACTCTTTATTTCTTCTAGGTCCTTGTTAAACCTTTCTTGCATCATCTCAATCCTTGTCTCCAGGCTATTTATCTGTGCTTGCATTTTTATTTCAAGACTTTGGATCATATTCACGATCATTATTTGGAATTCTTTATCAGGTAGATTCCCTATCTCTTCCTCTTTTGTTTGGTTTGGTGGGCATTTATCCTATTCCTTTCTGCTCAGTCATGTCTGACTCTTTGTGACCCCATGAATCACAGCACACCAGGCCTCCCTGTCCATCACCATCTCCCAGAGTTCACTCAGACTCACGTCCATTGAGTCAGTGATGCCATCCAGCCATCTCATCCTCTGTTGTCCCCTTCTCCTCCTGCCCCCAATCCCTCCCAGCATCAGAGTCTTTTCCAATGAGTCAACTCTTCGCATGAGGTGGCCAAAGTACTGGAGCTTCAGCTTTAGCATCATTCCTTCCAAAGAAATCCCAGGGCTGATCTCCTTCAGAATGGACTGGTTGGATCTCCTTGCAGTCCAAGGGATTCTCGAGAGTCTTCTCCAACACCACATTTCAAAAGCATCAATTCTTCAGCAGTCAGCCTTCTTCACAGTCCAATTCTCACATCCATACATGACCATAGGAAAAACCATAGCCTTGACTAGACGGACCTTAGTCGGCAAAGTAATGTCTCTGCTTTTGAATATGCTATCTAGGTTGGTCATAACTTTTCTTCCAAGGAATAAGCATCTTTTAATTTCATGGCTGCAGTCACTATCTGCAGTGATTTCAGAGCCCCCCAAAATAAAGTCTGACACTGTTTCCACTGTTTCTCCATCTATTTCCCATGAAGTGATGCTGGGTATTCCTCTGTCTCTTCATTTTGTTTATATTGCTGAGTTTTCCTGTGGCCCTTCTGTATTCTGGCAGTTTGTGGATTTCTCTTTATTGTGGAGTTTCCTCGCTGAGGGTGGGGTTGTATCAGTGACTTGTCAAGGTTTCTTGGTTAGGGAAGATTGTGTCGATGTTCTGATGGGTAGAGCTGGATTTTTTCTCTCGAGTGCAATGAAGTGTCCAGTAATGAGTTATGAGATGTCAATGATTTTGGAGTAACTTTTTACAGCCTGTATATTGAAGCTCAGGGCTGTGTTCCTGTGTTGGTGGAGAATTTACATGGTATTTCTTGCTCTGGAACTTGTTGGCCCTTGGGTGGTGCTTGGTTTCAGTGTAGGTATGGAGGTGTTTGTTGAGCTCCTGTTAATTAATGTTCCCTCGAGTCAGGAGTTGTCTGGTGTTCTCAGGATTTGGACTTAAGCCTCCTGCTTCTGGTTTTCAGTCTTATTTTTGCAGTAGTCTCAAGACTTCTCCTTCTATACAGCACCGTTGATAAAATATCTAGGTTAAACATGAAAAGTTTCTCCACAGTGAGGGACACCCAGAGAGGCTCACAGAGTTACATGGAAAAGAGAAGAGGGAGGAGGGAGTTAGAGGTGACCCAAATGAGATGAGGTGGAATCAAAACAGGAGAGAGCAAGCTAGCCAGTAATCACTTCCTTATCTGTGCTCCACAGTCTGACCATTCATAGATGTTCATGGAGTTATACAGAGAAGAGAAGAGGGAGGAAGGAGACAGAGGTGGCCAGGAGGATAAAAAGGGGAAAATCAAAAGGAGAGAGACACATCCAGCCAGTAATCAGTTCCCTAAGTGTTCTCCACCATCCGGAACACACTGTTGATTGACAGAGTTGGGTAGAGAAGAGAAGGGGAGGGAGGAGACAGAGGCGACCTGGTGGAGAAAAAGGGGAGTCCAAGGGAGAGAGAGCAGTGAAGCCGGTAATCTTGCTACCAAGTGAAAATGGGTACTGAAGATTGGGTTCTTAAAGGTACAAAATTGATAACAAATATCAAAAAGCAAACATTGAAAATCTAGAGTACAGGTTGTATTTTCAAAAATACAATATTAAAGAAAAGAAAAAAAAAACAGGACAAAGTCACAAAAAGTATTATATATATATATATATATATATATATATATATATATATATATATGAAGTTTGCTTTAAAAAAATAGGGTCTTTGTTTTTGCAAAGTAATAGTAGGTTATAAAAATGAAAATTAAAGGAGTAATAGAGTATTTAAAAATTGAAAAAAAAAGAATGATAATAAAAATAGTAAAAATATATCTAGGACTCTCTCTTGTGTTGTTGTGGGCAGTGTGGGGTCAGTTCATTTTCGGATAGTTCCTTGGTCCGGCTTATATTTCTCATGATCTATAGGCCCCTTCCTATGTAGTTGGTACTAACAACAGGCTTTTAAACTATTGCACCTGTCACTTCCAAGGCTGTTCCCTCTGTTTTAGCTTCTTCTGTCTGTTCATCTCTTCAGTGCCTGATTTCCACCCTGACACAAAAGGGGTGGTGGTGGACACGTTTTTAGGCTCACTTGTTCAGTTGTGCTGTGGGGAGGGAGGGACGCTGCAAACAAATAACACTGGTGTGTGCTCACAGTGTCTCAGTCACATTGGGCCAGTCCCCACTCACGGCGTGTGTGCTTTCCTTGCCCACACTGCTCAGGCTCTAGGTTGCTGCGCCGAGAACTGTCTGAGGCTGGTCCTGGGCTGCATGCACCTCCCAGGCTTAAGCCGCTCAGGTTCAGGCACTCAGGTAGTCCCCAGAGGTGCAGACTCCATTGGACTGGCGTTTTATGCCCTTCCCAGGTCAGAGCAGCTCAGGTGATGAGGTGTTTGGCGAGCACGGTCACTGTGACTTATTGTCTCCCCTGTCTGTGCCACTGGGTTTTCTGGGTGTACAACCAGAGCACCGTCTCAGGCAGATGTTGACCATCCAGAACTCCAAAAAGTCGTAGTTAGCAAAGAAGCCTGCTTGCAGTTTGGTAGATAATGCCTCTCTAGGGCTGCAATTGCTCCCTTCCGGCTCTGGCTGCCTGTCACCTGAGGGGGATGGTCTGCAGCTGGCTATCTCTGTTCAGTCTTTTGTTCTGTGAGTGGACCTGACAGTGTCTTCAGTTCAGTTCAGCAGCACAGTCGTGTCTGACTCTGCAACTCCATGAATCGCAGCACGCCAGGCCTCCCTGTCCATCACCATCTCCCGTAGTTCACTCAAACTCACGTCCATCGAGTCCGTGATGCCATCCAGCCATCTCATCCTTGGTCGTCCCCCTCTCCTCCTGCCCTCAATCCCTCCCAGAATCAGGGGCTTTTCAGTTGAGTCAGTTCTTCACATCAGGTGGCCAAAGTACTGGAGCTTCAGCTTTAGCATCATTTCTCCCAAAGAAATCCCAGGGTTGATCTCCTTCAGAATGGACTGGTTGGATCTCCTTGCAGTCCAAGGGACTCTCAAGAGTCTTCTCCAACACCACAGCTCAAAACCATCAATTCTTCAGCACTGAGCCTTCTTCACAGTCCAAATCTCACATCCATACATAACCACAGGAAAAACCACAGCCTTGACTAGACGGACCTTAGTCGACAAAGTAACGTCTCTGCTTTTGAATATACTATCTGGGTTGGTTGTAACTTTTCTTCCAAGGAGTAAGTGTCTTTTAATTTCATGGCTGCAGTCACCATCTGCAGTGATTTCAGAGCCCCCCAAAATAAAGTCAGCCACTGTTTCCACTGTTTCCCTATCTATTTCCCATCAAGTGATGGGACCAGATGCCATGATCTACGTTTTTTGAATGTTGAGCTTGAAGCCAACCTTTTCGCTCTCCTCTTTCATGTTCACCAAGAGGCTTTTTAGTTCCTCTTCACTTTCTGCCAGAAGGGTGGTGTCTTCTGTATATCTGAGGTTATTGATATTTCTCCCGGCAATCTTGATTCCAGCTTGTGTTTCTTCCAGTCCAGCGTTTTTCATGATGTACTCTGCATATAAGTTAAGTAAGCAGGGTGACAATATACAGCCTTGACGTACTCCTTTTCCTATTTGGAACCAGTCTCTTGTTCCATGTCCAGTTCTAACTGTTGCTTCCTGACCTGCATACAGATTTCTCAAGAGGCAAGTTAGGTGGTCTTGTATTCCCATCTCTTTCAGAATTTTCCACAGTTTATTGTGATCCACACAGTCAAAGGCTTTGGCATAGTCAATAAAGCAGAAATAGATGTTTTTTCTGGAACTCTCTTGCTTTTTTCATGATCCAGCAGATGTTGGCAATTTGATCTCTGGTTCCTCTGCCTTTTCTAAAACCAACTTGAACATCAGGGAGTTCACGTTTCACGTATTGCTGAAGCCTGGCTTGGAGAATTCTGAGCATTACTTTACAAGCATGTGAGATGAGTGCAATTGTGTGGTAGTTTGAGCATTCTCTGGCATTGCCTTTCTTTGGGATTGGAATGAAAACTGATCTTTTCCAGTCCTGTGGCCACTGCTGAGTTTTCCAAACTTGCTGGCATATTGAGTGCAGCACTTTCACAGCATCATCTTTCAGGATTTGAAATGGCTCAACTGGAATTCCATCACCTCCACTAGCTTTGTTCATAGTGATGCTTTCTAAGGCCCACTTGACTTCACATTCCAAGATGTCTGGCTCTAGATTAGTGATCACATCATCATGATTATCTGGGTTGTGAAGATCTTTTTTGTACAGTTCTTCTGTGTATTCTTGCCAACTCTTCTTAATATCTTCTGCTTCTGTTAGGTCCATACCCTTTCTGTCCTTTCTCAAGCCCATCTTTGCATGAAATGTTCCCTTGGTATCTCTAATTTTCTTGAAGAGATCTCTAGTCTTTCCCATTCTGTTGTTTTCCTCTATTTCTTTGCATTGATCACTGAAGAAGGCTTTCTTATCTCTTCTTGCTATTCTTTGGAACTCTGCATTCAGATGCTTATATCTTTCCTTTTCTCCTTTGCTTTCCGTTTATCTTCTTTTCACAGATATTTGTAAGGCCTCCCCAGACAGCCGTTTTGCTTTTTTTTGCATTTCTTTTCCATGGTGATGGTCTTGATCGTTTTCTCCTGTATAATGTCCTGAACCTCATTCCACAGTTCATCAGGCACTCTATCTATCAGATCTAGGCCCTTAAATCTATTTCTCACTTCCACTATATAATCATAAGGGATTTGATTTAGGTCATACCTGAATGGTCTAGTGGTTTTCCCTACTTTCTTCAATTTAAGTCTGAATTTGGCAATAAAGAGTTCATGATCTGAGCCACAGTCAGCTCCAGGTCTTGTTTTTGGTGACCTTATAGAGCTTCTCTATCTTTGACTGCAAAGAATATAATCAATCTGATTTCAGGGTTGACCATCTGGTGATGTCCATGTGTAGAGTCTTCTCTTGTGTTGTTGGAAGAGGGTGTTTGCTATGACCAGTGCATTATCTTGGCAAAACTCTATTAGTCTTTGCCCTGCTTCATTCTACATTCCAAGGCCAAATTTGCCTGTTACTCCAGGTGTTTCCTGACTTCCTACTTTTGCATTCCAGTCCCCTGTAATGAAAAGGACATCTTTTTGGGTGTTAGTTCTAAAAGGTCTTGTAGGTCTTCATAAAACCATTCAACTTCAGTTTCCTCAGTGTTACTGGTTGGGGTATAGACTTGGATAACTGTGATATTGAATGGTTTGCCTTGAGACGAACAGAGATCATTCTGTCATTTTGAGATTGCATCCAAGTACTGCATTTCAAATTCTTTTGTTGACCATGATGGCTACTCCATTTCTTCTAAGGGATTCCTGCCCGCAGTAGTAGATATAATGGTCATCTGAGCTAAATTCACCCATTCCAGTCCATTTTAGTTCGCTGATTCCTAGAATGTCAACATTCACCCTTGCCATCTCTTGTTTGACCACTTCCAATTTGCCTTGATTCATGGACCTGACATTCCACGTTCCTATGCAATATTGCTCTTTACAGCATCGGATCTTCCTTCTATCACCAGTCACATCCACAACTGGGTATTGTCTTTGGTTCGGCTCCATCCCTTCATTCTTTCTGGAGTTATTTCTCCACTCTTCTCCAGTAGCATATTGGGCACCTAATGACCTGGGGAGTTTCTCTTTAGGTATCCTATCATTTGCCTTTTCATACTGTTCATGGGGTTCTCAAGGCAAGAATACTGAAATGGCTTGCCATTCCCTTCTCCAGTGGACCACATTCTGTCAGGCCTCTCCCCCATGACCCGCCCATCTTGGGTTGCCCCGAAGGCATGGCTTGGTTTCATTGAGTTAGACAAGGTTGTGGTGCTAGTGTGATAAGTTTGACTAGTTTTCTGTGAGTATGGTTTCAGTGTGTCTGCCCTCTGATGCCCTCTTGCAACACTTACCATCTTACTTTGGTTTCTCTTACCTTGGGTGTGGGGTATCTCTTCACGGCTGTTCCAGCAAAGCACAGCAGCTGCTCCTTACCTTGGATGACGGGTATTTCCTTACCGCCACTGTTCCTGACCTTCAACGTGGGATAGCTCCTCTAGGCCCTCCTGTGCCTGTCCAGCCACCACTCCTCGGGTTGCTCCTCCTGGCCGCCAGCCCTGGCATTGGGCTCAGGGTGGCTCCACAAGGTCACTGTCCCTGGCTTCGGGCACGAGGTGGCTTCTCCTGGCCGGCATTGATCTCGGACACGGGGTGTCTCCTCCTGGCTGCCACTGGCCTTGGATGCAGGGTGTCTCCTCCCGGCCACCACTGACCTCGGACGTGGGGTAGCTCCGCTCGGCCACCGCCCCTTACCTCAGATGCCGGGTAGCTCCTCTAGGCCATTCCTGCGCCGTCGCAGCCTGGCACTCTAGGCTGCCCCCCCGACCTCGGACGTGAGGTAGCTCCTCTTGGCCGCGCTTAGTGAGACGGCTCATAGCCACCTGCACTTAGTGTCTTAGGTTAGGGCTTTTCACGTGGTAGCTATCCCACAGTCTGGTTTGCGAGCCTAAGTTAGTTCACTCAGATTGCCCTTGGGGCATTCAGACCCAGTCCTTATTCTAATCAATGCAGCCTGCGCCTCCCTGCCCAGCTCCTGCTTACTAGTGGTAGGTGCAGGTGTCCGTGCTGCTTCTTCGCCGGGGAGTTGCCGTTAGGCACGTAATCTGTGGGTCTTAATTATTTATTTATTTTTCCTCCCAATTATGATGCCCGCTGAGGTTCCAAGGCTCGCCACAGACTTGGCAGTGAGAGTGTTTCCTGGTGTTTGGAAACTTCTCTCTTTTAAGACTCCCTTCCAGGGACGGAGCTCCATCCCTACCTCTTTTGTCATTTCTTTTTTTTTTTGTCTTTTATATTTTTTCCTACTTCCTTTCAAAGACAGTGGGCTGCTTTTCTGGGTGCCTGATGTCCCCTGCCAGCATTCAGAAGTTGTTTTGTGGAATTTACTCAGCGTTTAAATGTTCTTTTGATGAATTTGTGCAGAAGAAAGTGGTCTCCCCATCCTATTCCTCCGCCATCTTAGGACCACTCCCCTGAACATATTCTTATTGTAGAAAATTTAAACACTGCAGACATATATCCTGTAAAAAGTGGCAGGTCTGTTAGACATGCTCACCCCATCCGAATCCACTCTCCAGTAGGAGTTATTGCCAGCAGTTTGGTGTTTATTGTTCCTATCCATTTTAGAAAGCATTTTTGAATCTTAAAAAGTATTATACTTCCAAAAAGCAAGGATCATGTTTATGTGTTCTTTTATTTTTAGCCAGAACTTCATACACTGCAATCCCACTGTAAAGCTTTTTGTTTCATTTTGCAGAGGAATTTTGCTTGAGACACATTTACATTAGTTTCTCAGGCAATGAAGTACCAAGAAGACCTCCACAGAAGGCTGTTTCAATTATCAAACCATTTTGTTTGGATCCAGAAGAACAATGGGCTATTGTATGCCTCAATATAAATGTTATGAATTAAGTGTGCACAACACATATTTTGATTGATACCAGAAATAAATTCTTCTCAGTATGTCTACTCAGGCAGAGCATAGAAGAGCAATTACATAATGACTTTCATCAATTCTCTATGAATGCTGGTTCTTAAATTAAATGACTTAATCCCTCATTTAATGAGCTGCTGGCAGGAGGAATTTACAAAAAGAGACTTGCCTCAAGTCTCTTTTACTTTACTGTAGCTGATCAGTTCAGTTCAGTTCAGTCATTCAGTCATATCCAACTCTTTGCGACGCCATGAACTACAGCATGCCAGGCCTCCCTGTAAAGCACCAACTCCCAACGTATACCCAAACCCATGTCCATTGGATCAGTGATGCCATCCAGCCATCTCATCCTCTGTCATCCCATTCTCCTCCGGCCCTCAATCTTCCCCAAAATCTTTTCCAAAGAGTCAGCTCTTTGCATCAGGTGGCCAAAGTACTGGACTTTCAGCTTCAACATCAGTCCTTCCAATGTATACCCAGGACTGATCTTCTTTAGGATGAACCGGTTGGATCTCCTTGCAGTCTAAGGGACTCTCAAGAGTCTTCTCCAACACCACAGCTCAAAAGCATCAATTCTTCTGTGCTCAGCTATTTTATAGTCCAACTCTAACATCCATACATGACTAAAGGAAAAACCATAGCCTTGACTAGACGGACCTCTGTTGACAAAGTAATGTCTCTGCTTTTTAATATACTATCTAGGTTGGTCATAACTTTCTTTCCAAGCAGTAAGCGTCTTTTAATTTCATGGCTGCAGTCACCATCTGCAGTGATTTTGGAGCCCCCCAAAATAAGTTAGCCACTATATCCACAGTTTCCTCATCTATTTGCCATGAAGTGGTGGGACCAGATGCCATGATCTTAGTTTTCTGAATGTTGAGTCTTAAGAAAGCTTTATCACTCTCCTCTTTCACTTTCATCACGAGGCTCTTTATTTCATGGTGGTGTCATATGCATTTCTGAAGTTATTGATATTTCTCCTGGCAATCTTGATTCCAGCTTGTGCTTCCTCCAGCCCAGCTTTTCTCATAATGTACTCTGCATATAAGTTAAATAAGCACAGGTGGCGGCAGCGAGCGGGTGCACTAAGCATGGCCAAAGGAGCTACCCCACGTCCGAGGTCAGGGGCAGCGGCCTAGAGTGCCAGGCTGCGATGGTGAAAAGAACGGCCGAGAGCAGCTCCCCTGTGTCCGAAGTCAGGGACGGCGGACAAGAGGAGCTACCCTGGGTCCGAGGTCAGTGGCAGCTGGGAGGAGCTACCCTGCATCTGAGGTCAAGGGCGGCGGCCAGCAGGAGACACCCTGCATTCGAGGTCAGGGGCGGCGGCCGAGAGGAGCTATCCCACGTCCAAAGTCAGTGGCGGCTGGGAGGAGACACCCTGTGTTCGAGGTCAGGGCGGTAGCCGGGAGGAGCTACCCCGTGTCCGAGGCCAGTGGTGGCCGGCAGGAGACACCCTGCATCCGAGGTCAGGGGCGGCCGGGAGAAGTCACCTCGTGCCCGAGGCCAGGGGCTGTGACCCTGAGGAGCCACCCACGCTGGAGGCCAGGGCCGGCGGCCTGAAGTAGCAACCCTAGGAGCGGTGGCTGGACAGGCACAGGAGGGCCTAGAGGAGCTAGCCCACGTTGAAGGTCAGGAACGGCGGCAGGAAGGAGATATACTATTGTGTATACTATTGTATTTCTTGTGCATGTTTTATTTGGTATTATTATTTTTTAAGATCAATAAAGCAAAAATAAAGGGAGAACTGATGGTAAACCTAGAAGTCAATTAATAAAATATGACTGCTTCTTTCCAAAACAATGCCAGCATGCAAAATTATACTTTCAAGACTTGACTCACTATGGCAGATTATACTATTTCAGTAGTAAATTTGCCCCCCATTAAAAAAAAAAAACACTTTCAGAACTTAAAGTGACCCTTTTATGTAGTTTCAAAAAACACCTTGGGAAGTTGTTCTAAAATATTTTCAGTCAGTTGGTGCATTTGATGGGGCAAAGGAACCACTCCCTCCATTTGCTCCTGCTTTTCTGCAGAAAATGCAACCAAATCTACAGTATTAGAGAAATCTCTACTTTTGATGAGATGTAGTGATATTATATATGCATTTTTATTAAAATAAGAAATTCTAAATGCATAACATTAACTTAATATGAATAATTATATCATTTTTATTAATGGTATAAAGTAGCCTGTAGGGTCATATGGACCATGAATTGCAAAACAAAGTCCTTTGTCAGAGTGATCTCTGAAGTGTGACCTACTGGGAATGATCACATGGGCATGGAGCCAGGCAAACCTAGACTTGAATTCTGAGCCACTCAGTGACTGCAAAACCATAGGTGAATCACTTAACCTTTCACAGCCTGTTACCTTTTTTCAAAATAAAGGTGTAATACCTACCTTGTTGTGTTATTGTGAGCATTAAGTGAGAACATGTATGGAAAGAATGAAGTGTTTAGCATTAAATAAACATTTCTTTTTTCCCCTCTGCTTCCTTTCTTTTTTTCCCTCACTCCTTTTCTTGTTTATCCCTCCTTACTTCTCTACTTTGTTTCTTCTTTCCCTTCTTTTTTCTTTTGTCATGGCATTTGTTTTCTTTCTAGCTGGCTCTGAAGAAATTGTTTAAAAGTTTCCTTTTAAAGAATCTACACAAAATAATTTGTGTTGGAGAAGACTCTTGAGAGTCTCTTGGACTGCAAGGAGATCAAATCAGTCAATCCTAAATGAAACAATCCTGAATATTCATGGGAAAGACTGATGCTGAAGCTGAAGCTCCAATATTTTGGCCACCTGATGCAAAGAACTGATTCATTGGAAAAGACCCTGATGCTGGGGAAGATTGAAGGCAGGAGGAGAAGGAGACAACAGAGAATGAGATGATGATGGACATGAGTTAGAGCAAGCTCCGGGAGTTGGTGATGGACAGGGAAGACTGGCATGCTGCAGTCCATGGAGGTGGCGAAGGGTCAGACATGACTGAGCGACTTAACTGAACTGAACACCCGATGACTCCATTTCTGAATACAGAAATTCACAAGAATGTGATCACAACATTCAAGCTGGCTCATTTTGTATCCAAAACTTTTTTCATCATCTTCTGCCACAACTTTCCCCCCCCTCAAGTATAGCTGAGCTTTGATAATTCAAATCAAGTCTCATGTAAAAACAGGTTATTCAAAGTTGCATCATTACAAATATTGGGTTTCCCAAACACTTCCTCTCAATTCTTGCTTTTTTATGTTAAATTATATTTTGATGATTAGTTTTTGGAAGACAAAGCATTATTTGCAGAATTATACCTGATTTGATATTTGAATGCTCGACAGTTCTCTGGGGGTAAGAGTTGTGAACCTGGAAAATGTCTGCAATTTCTACTTTATATGCACGTGATGGTAGCAAAATGTTAATGGAAAAATGTTAGCTTCAGTGTTTCTCACATTCACTGTGTTGTGGTAAATATGATTTAGCATGAACTCACATTGTTACTGGAGCTGTGCCTACAGAAACTGCCCTGGTAATGTGTTTGCATGGTACTTAATTAAGTGTATGTTGCAACTTGTTCCTATTATGCATTCCAGTTTGAACAATGTGCAATAGCCAAACATAAAATTAAGACCTACATTTTCCATTATGTATGTCAAACCTCCCTGATTTTAAGAGTAGTCGTGACTCGCAAATTATAAAACAATAAAAAAGTCAACATAAAACACAAAAGTCAAAGGCGCCTGGGAAGTACTAGATAAAATGAACAGGTGAGATTTGTTAGTTACTTTGAGTACTACTAGGTTACCTGGGAAATCAGAGTCTCTTCTAGCCAAGCCATAGCAAAGAGAGCTTTCTTATCAAAGAGTTAATGCCATGCCCTGAGATATGAGCTGTGGCAGTTAGAAAGTGCTCTCACTTGTCCAGACCACTCTAATTTAATACAAGGAAGCTATAGAGAACAAACAGCACCAAGTAACATCTACCTCCTGGAAACTAAAGTTCCAGAAATGGAGCTAAGCACAGATGAAATGTAAGGACCAAGTGGGGCAAAATAGTAATAAACAGAGTGGTAGAAAATAAGGAGAAAATCATAAGGGCATTTGACTATTTGGATGACTTGTATTTTTACTTTGAAAGTTATATCATTTGAGAGTTGTGAGAAGGGAACCACATGCTCTGATTCCTGTTTTGAATAAATTATTCTGGCTTGTTTGTTGAGAATACACTATAGTGAAGACAAGGGCAGAAGAAAGGAAATCAATTTGTAAGGTGTAATTTTATAGGCAAGAGATTATGATAGCTTGGATAAGAAGAGGTGGTGAGAATATGTCACATGCTTCCCTGGTGGCTCAGCTGGTAAAGAATCTGCCTGCAATGCAGGAGCTTCAATCCCTAGTAGGAGAACTAAAATCCCATATGTTGCGTGGTGTGGCCCAAAAACCAAATCAAAACAAAAGTCTACAAATAACACATGCTGGACAGGGTACGGAGAAAAGGGAACCCTACTACACTGCTGGTGGGAATGTAAATTAGTTGAGCCACTATGGAGAACAGTACAGAGGTTCCTTAAGAACTAAAAATAGACTTGCCAAGTGTGTGTGTGTGTGTGTGTGTGTGTGTGTGTGTTAGTTGCTTGTTTGTGTCTGACTCTTTCAACCTCATGGACTGTAGCCCACCAGACTCCTCTGTCCAGCAATCACACTTCTGGACATATGTTTGAATGAAACTATAATATGGAAAGATACCTGCACCCTTCTATGTTCATCATAGTGCTGTTTACAATAGCCAAGACATGGAAGCAACCTAAATATTTATCACCTAATGAATAGAGAAAGAAATGTGGGCATATATGGACTTTAGTATCAAAGACAGTGGTTATAGGGAATTCCCTAAAACGCAGTATTGGGGCCCTTCTATCTAAAAATAATTTAAGTTAGAAGCAACTTCAAGTAGGTTATTTGCCTGTGATGATATCATGGCATGATATTATATCAGTAGTCATTGCTACTAATTAGAATATATAAGCCAAATATGGAAAAGGGCATGGAAACCCACTCCAGTATTCTTGACAGAAAAATCCCATGGACCGAGCAGCCTGGTGAGCTACAATCCATGGGGTTGCAAGGAGTCAGATACAACTGAAGCCGCTGAGCACGGCATGAGCCAAATCACCTTTGCTTCTTCCTAAAGTGAATTTAAAATAATATTTCCATAATTAATAGCAAACAATATGAAATCTAGACATTTTGTTTTAGTCATACTCTCAAATCACACATGTCACATTTTCCAGGCTACTACACTAGACAGTGCAGAGATTTTGAATATGTGAATATGAAATTTAACAAAGGTCCATGTAGCCAAAGCTATGGCCTTTCCAGTAGTCATGTATTACTGGATGTGAGAGTTGGACCATAAAGAAACTAATGCTTTTGAATTGTGATATTGGAGAAGACTCTTGAGAGTCCCTTGCATAGCAAGGAGATCAAAGCAGTCAATCCTAAAGGAAATCAGCCCTGAATATTCATTGAAAGGACTGATGCTGAAGCTGAAGCTCCAGTACTTTGGCCACCTGATGCAATAAGTGAACTCATTGGAAAAGACCCTGATGCTGAGAAAGATTGAGGGCAGGAGAAGGTGGTGACAGAGGATGAGATGGTTGGATGGCATCATTGACTCAATGGACATGAGGTTGAGCAAACTCTGGGAGACAGTGAAGGACGGGGAGTCTTGGCGTGCTGCAGTTGATGGGGTCACAAAGAGTCGGACATGACTGAGCAACTGAACAACAACAATGACTTCCTGGTAAATGTGTATATTGGAAATAGGTAAAGTGGGAAATAATGTCCAAATCATTTAAAATGATTCCCTAGGTATGTATACAGCCTGTGATGCACACACTTTGTAGCAGATGAATTGAATCATTAGATGTCATCATACCAGACAAAAGCTATTTCTCTAGATTTTGGATAAGAATTTTGAAGCTTGAGCAGGAGCAGGTGGGGAGAAGTTTGGAGAACACGGTGAGTCAGTACTACTGGCTTCCTAAGGAAGTTATATAACACAATTTGTTGGTTGTTCATAGGTTGACTGCTTCTACAACTTCCTTCTTAGTCAAAGATGAAGACTGTACAGGTTCTTTTCAGATTTAACTAAATTGAAGTTATTGCGTATGAAGAACCAAATTCTTTGGATTATGTGTTCCTAAGAGAAAGGAATCTTGCCCCAAGCATGCCTCAACATTAACTATTAAACATTTAACCCTTTGATGTCCATTTTATATTTTCCACACAATTGTATACTTGAAAGTAAGAAGATACCTTGGGCTATTGTATATATATAGAGAGAATATTTATAGCAATTTTCCCCAAAATTAATCTCAACAACAGTGGGTAATTCTAATGTGATGTGATTTTTTATCTTTCCATATTTCCTGATAACTACTGCAAAGTACCCATAGTATATGGTGTTGAAAATGTCATTGGTAGAGTGCCATTTTTAAAAAAGTTTATTCTCTTTAAAATGTAAATTCCATGTGAGGAAGTAGCATTTTAAATTGTTAATTGTCATTTATGCTTTGATATTTTAGTCTCTGGAGCCTGGGGGTGATGTTGCTATCAAGAATAAAAAATGCAAAAACTTGTCAAAGATAGAGATCATCCTTCACAATTTTACTTTGCAATACGTCACAATTTTGAATATTTTCTCTTTGCATGATGTTATAGACCCATAATTAAATATCCACCTCATAAGACTATCATGGGAATAAGAGATTATCCATGTAAAGCACCAAGCATTGTATTTGGCAAAGAGTAAATTCTCAGTTAGCAATAAAAACTCCTTAGCCATTTAACAACCAATAGCAACTGGGAATCAGTAGAGTGTGCCTAATGGAGTTAAGAGAAAGGAGAAAATAATCTCGTATGCATTCATAGCATATTTTTCCCCAAAGATCTTTAAAACACTTTCATTTTAATTAGTGAGGCATCAATGTGAGGTAAGAGGAGTTTTCACTTTCAAGGTATGAAAAGTAACTAGGCAATTCATTCAAGGTTATAGAATAAATCACTGGCAAAGTCTGAAGGTCTTATAACTCTTATTCATATATCCTATTATCTATGCTAAACTGCTTTACAGAGGCCCAAATTCTGGAGGTATATGGGCTCTTATATATTTTCAATTTTATGAAAATAAACTAGGCCTTATGATGCAATCAGGCAAATGATTTCATTCACTGTAAGTATAAAACTGATAGCAGCAATAAATATAATGATTTAATAGTTAAATCTAAGAAACTGAATTTTAAAAGGTAAAAATAAACATAACACATTAACACTATCTCTAATTTGATGCAATCAAATGCTGAGGCAGAAGATGCTGTGTAGGAAAGGAAAATGGGTGTCAGTGTATTGGTTACCTGTGGCTGTCAATATAAATGAATAATTTTCTAGAAATAGTTATTTTATTTTTTCAAACAGTTGAGTTGACTCATTGGAAAAGACTCTGATGCTGGGAGGGATTGGGAGCAGGAGGAAAAGGGGATGACAGAGGATGAGATGGCTGGATGGCATCACCGACATGAGTCTGAGTGAACTCTGGGAGATGGTGATGGACAGGGAGGCCTGGCGTGCTGTGATTCATGGGGTCACAGAGTCGGACACGACTGAGTGACTGAACTGAACTGAACTGAACTTATGCTTAAACAACTGTAGACTGATTGAGCAGAATAACCTCAGAAACACGACTTATCATTTCCCACCCACAATTTGTTTGTAACCACTAATTAGACATCATGGTGATCGCAGAGTTGGAAAGGTCACAAAAACTAGTCACGAGCTGGAGATGGGGCTTTTCAGAGCTATTTGCTTATGTTGAAAAGTTTGTTCTTTCATTTTTAGTTAGAGGAACACACAACATTAGAGTGGAAATTTTTATTAATAGTAATGCTTTCAAAAGGTCAACTGTTCTTCATAAAGCCTCTAGTATTCACATATGAACCTTGCACAGATCAGTTTTTACTGGGGTGGAATTATAGTGTCAAATCAGGTAGTTGATTAATGGTCACATGCCAAGTACCACTTCTGCTAAAAGTGTATTTACTAAAAAAAAAAGGGGGGGGTCACTCCCTGTACTAGAGTCCTTCCTACACAAGAAAGCCAAATGTATCAATGTATTGATTCATATATTTTGCCATTTCTCCAAATTACTGATACATTGAGATCTACTTTAAGCTCAGTGTTTACCAACTGATGCATTTCCCAAACACATTCAAAATAAATTATAAACTGTTATACTTTTAAATTTCAGTTTACCATTGTCTTCTTTCTCTAAGACACCTTTTTTTGAGATAACAAAACAATAATTCTAGTCAAGACTAGACGACTAAAAGGTTTATGTGTTTTTGTTTTATTTTTGCTTACTCAATGAGGGTTACATCACTTAAAAATAAGTATATGGGTTATACATAAAAAGAGATACTGTACATACATGTATTTCAAAAAAGGAGGCACAATTAAACTTATGCTTCAAATTAATCCTGCTGCTGCTGCTGCTAAGTTGCTTCAGTCATGTCCGACTCTATGCATCCCCATAGATGGCGGCCCACCAGGCTCCCCCGTCCCTGGGATTCTCCAGGCAAGAACACTGGAGTGGGTTGCCATTACCTTCTCCAATGCATGAAAGTGACAAGGCAAAGTGAAGTCGCTCAGTAGTGTCCAACTCTTAGCGACCCCATGGACTGCAGCCTACCAGGCTCCACCGCCCATGGGATTTTCCAGGCAAGATTACTGGAGTGGGGTGCCATTGCCTTCTCCACAAATCAGTCCTAGGTTTCAGCTATTTTCAACTGGGTATTATGCAGATATTTAGACAAAGAACCTGCTTTGACAAATTGCTTAAAGCTTGTTACTACAGTGAAAAGCTAGTACAAGGGGAAAAAAAAAAACACACCTCTTTCAATTAGTTATATTGTTTTCCATATGCCTATTGCATATTCACATCATTCTGTCACTATTTTGTTTTCAGGAGGAGTTTAAGGCAACATAATAATAAAATAGAATTATTCCATCAAGTTCCAGGTTCCAAAATACAATAAAGCCATACATTACTTTATACACCTCAAACTTGAGGTATGCACTGATTCATGTAGAGGTTGAAATGAACCTTATTTATAAAGAAAGTATCTGCTTGGGAGAATAGAAAAACATAAATGATCAAATTGATTATGTCAATTTTCAAGAAATCATCTGCTTACTTACAACTTAAAATATTGTCTCTCCCTCCCCTATTTCTCCAGCACTTTATATTTATTTCAACCATCACTTTATATTTGGTTATTTTATGATGACTGTTCTCATAGATGTCTCCCTAGTAGATTATAAACTCTTTGTCATAGGGAATAGTGTCTTATTTTTTACTATTTTATATTTTTAGTTAAAATAACTATTTACAATGTGCTAGGCATTGTTCTAAATTTTTTCACATTTACCATCTCATTTTTAAGCTTCACAAGAATCTGTCCAGTAGATATTATCAAGAGCTCTATTCTTGAGATAGGGAAAATGAAGCTTGAAAAAGTTAAATGAAGAGCTGGTTTGAAGCCTCAGCAGTCTGACCCGAGTGCCTCACCAGGCTTTGTAGCCACTTTTAATTGTTTGGATCCCACTTGGGAGGCAAGGGTGAAGGGGAAGAAAGGACCACCTATTAGGTCTAAATAAGAGCAACGCAAGAATACCATATGGGTCTTGTGTAGACAGAAAGTAGTTTATTCCCAAATAGGTATTTAGTAACCTTAATTCACTTGAAAAACCCTCAGGTAGAGGTAACAAGAATAAGTCATTTTCGGGGATAGACCAAGCCTTAAGATTAAAGTGCTGCGATAGCGCACAAGTGAGGCCAATAGGAGCTACCACATGTCCAAGGTCAGGGGCAGCAGCTGAGAGTGCCAGGATGTGATGGCGCAGGAACGGCTGAGAGGAGCTACCCCACGTCCAGGGTCAGGGGCAACGGCCAAGAGTGCAAGGCTGCGACAGTGCAGGAGCAACCGAGGGGAACTACCACACATCTGAAGTCAGGGTTGGTGGCTGAGAGGAGCTATCCCATGTCCAAGGAGTACTGACTGTGCGGGTGCAGGAGGGCCTAGAGGAGCTACTCCAAGTTCAAGGTCAGGAAGTGGTGGTGGTGAGATACCCCTCGTCCAAGGTAAGCAGCAGCGGCTGCGCTTTGCTGGAGCAGAAGTGAAGAGATACCCCACATCCAAGGTAAGAGAAACCCAAGTAAGATGGTAGGTGTTACAAGAGGGCATCAGAGGGCAGACACACTGAAATCATACTCACAGAAAACTAGTCAATCAAATCACATGGGCCACAGCATTGTCTAACTGAATGAAACTAAGCCATGCCCTGTGGGGCCACCCAAGATGGGCAGGACATGGTGGAGAGGTCTGACAGAATGTGGTCCACTGGAGAAGGGAATGAATGGCAAACTACTTCAGTATTCTTGCATTGAGAACCCCATGAACAGTATGAAAAGGCAAAATATAGGATACTGAAAGAGGAACTCCCCAGATTGGTAACCCAATATGCTACCAGAGAAGAGTGGAGAAATAACCCCAGAAAGAATGAAGGGATGGAGCCAAAGCAAAAACAATACCCAGTTGTGGATGTGACTGGTGATAGAAGCAAGGTCCCATGCTGTAAACAGCAATATTGCATAGGAACCTGGAATGTCAGGTCCATGAATCAAGGCAAATTGGTAGTGGTCAAACAGGAGATGGCAAGAGTGAACGTCAACATTCTAGGAATCAGCAAATTAAAATGGACTGGAATGGGTGAATTTAACTCAAATGACCATTATATCTACTACTGTGGGTAGGAATCCCTTAGAAGAAATGGAGTAGCCATCATGGTCAACAAAAGAGTCCAAAATGCAGGACATGGATGCAATCTCAAAAATAACAGAATGATCTCTGTTCGTTTCCAAGGCAAACCATTCAATATCACGGTAATCCAAGCCTATGCCCCAACCAGTAACACTGAAGAAGCTGAAGTTGAACAGTTCTATGAAGACCTACAAGACCTTTTAGAACTAACACCCAAAAGTTGTCCTTTTCATTACAGGGGACTGGAATGCAGAAGTATGAAGTCAAGAAACACCTGGAGTCACAGGCAAATTTGGCCTTGGAATGTGGAATGAAGCAGGGAAAAGGCTAATAGAGTTTTGCCAGGAGAATGCACTGGTCATAGCAAATGCCCTCTTCCAACATCACAAGAGAAGATTCTACACCTGGACATCACCAGATGGTCAACACCAAAATCAGATTGATTATATTCTTTGCAGCCAAAGATGGAGAGGCTCTATACAGTCAGCAAAAACAAGACCAGGAGCTGACTGTGGCTCAGATCATGAACTTCTTATTGCCAAATGCAGACTTACATTGAAGAAAGTGGGGAAAACCACTAGACCATTCAGGTATGACCTAAATCAAATCCCTTATGATTATACAGTGAAATTGAGAAATAGATTTAAGCGACTAGATCTGATAGATAGAGGGTCTAATGAACTATGGACTGAGGTTCCTGACATTGTCCAAGAGACAGGGATCAAGACCATCCCCATGGAAAAGAAATGTAAAAAGGCAAAATGGCTGTCTGGGGTGGCATTAAAAATAGCTGTGAAAAGAAGAGATGGGAAAAGCAAAGGAAAAAGGGAAAGACATAAGTATCTGAATGCAGAGTTCCAAAGAATAGCAAGAAGAGATAAGAAAGCATTCTTAAGTGTTCAATGCAAATAAATAGAGGAAAACAACAGAATGAGAAAGAGTAGAGATCTCTTCAAGAAAATTAGAGATACCAAGGGAACATTTCACCCAAAGATGGGCTTGATAAAGGACAGAAATGGTACAGACCTAACAGAAGCAGAAGATATTAAGAGAAGGGAGCAAGATACACAGAAGAATGGTACAAAAAAGATCTTCACGACCAAGATAATAACGATGGTATGATCACTCATCTAGAGCCAGGCAGCCTGGAATGTGAAGTCAAGTGGGCCTTAGAAAGTATCACTAAGGACAAAGTTAGTGGAGGTGATGGAATTCCAGATGAGATATTTCAAATCCAGAAAGATGATGCTGTGAAAGTGTTGCACTCAATATGCCAGCAAATTGGGAAAACTCAGCAGTGGCCATAGGACTGGAAAGGTCAGTTTCATTCCAATCCCAAAGAAAGGCAATGCCAAAGAATGCTCAAAGTACCACACAATTGCACTCATCTCACATGCTAGTGAAGCAATGCTCAAAATTCTCCAAGCCAGGCTTCAGCAATACATGAACCATGAACTTCCAGATGTTCAAGCCAGTTTTAGAAAAGGCAGAGGAAGCAAAGATCAAATTGCCAACATCTGCTGGATCATCAAAAAGCAAGAGAGTTCTAGAAAAACATGTATTTCTGCTTTATTGACTATGCCAAAGCCTTTGACTGTGTGGATCACAATAAACTGTGGAAAATTCTGAAATAGATGGGAATACCAGACCACCTGACCTGTGTTTTGAGAAACCTATATGCAGGTCAGGAAGCAACAGTTAGAATTGGACATGGAACAACACACTGGTTCCAAATAGGAAAAGGAGTACGTCAAGGCTGTATATTGTCTCCCTGCTTATTTAACTTATATGCAGAGTACATCATGAGAAACGCTGGGCTGGAAGAAACACAAGCTGGAATCAAGATTGCCAGGAGAAATATCAATAACCTCAGATATGCAGATGTCACCACCCTTATGGTAGAAAGTGAAGAAGAACTAAAAGCCTCTTGATGAACGTGAAAGAGGAGAGTGAAAAAGTTGGCTTCAAGCTCAACATTCAGAAAACGAAGATCATGGCATCTGGTCCCATCACTTCATGAGAAATAGATGGGGAAACAGGGGAAACCATGTCATACTTATTTTTCTCGGCTCCTAAATCACTACAGATAGTGACTGCAGCCATGAAATTAAAAGACGCTTACTCCTTGGAAGGAAAGTTATGACCAACCTAGATAGCATATTCAAAAGCAGAGACATTACATTGCCAACAAATTTCTGTCTAGTCAAGGCTATGGTTTTTCCAGTGGTCATGTATGGATGTGAGAGTTGGACTGTGAAGAAAGCTGAGTGCTGGAGAATTGATGCTTTTGAACTGTGGTGTTGGAGAAGACTCTTGAGAGTCCCTTGAATTGCAGAGAGATCTAATCAGTCCATCCTAAAGGAGATCAGTCCTAGGTGTTCTTTGGAAGGAATGATGCTAATGCTGAAACTCCAGTACTTAGGCCACCTCATGTAAAGAGTTGACACATTGAAAAAGACTCTGATGCTGGGGAGGGATTGGGGGCAGGAGGAGAAGGGGACGACAGAGGATGAGATGGCTGGATGGCATCACCAACTCAATGGAAGTGAGTTTTAGTGAACTCTGGGAATTGGTGATGGACAGCGAGCCTGGCGTGCAGCGATTCATTGGGTTGCAAATAGTCGGACACGACTGAGCAACTGAACTGAACTGAACTGAACTAAGATTAAAGTGCTTCAGAAGGGCAACAGAAATGTAGAGTCTCTGAATTTGGAAGATCACACGGACTTCAATATAACTTTTAACCTCAAGCATGGAGCAGACACGTTTTCAAGAAAGTTACTAGAAAGAGGTTCTCCAGAATTCAGTTTTCTTTTTAAAATCTTATATTTTGTAATGTATTTATATTCAGTTCGGTCCAGTTGCTCAGTCGTGTACGACTATTTGTGACCCCATCAAATGCATTATGCCAGGCCTCCCTGTTCATCACCAACTCCCAGAGTTCACTCAAACTCATGTGCATTGAGTCAGTGATGCCATCCACCTATCTCATCCTCTGTCATCCCCTTCTCCTCCTGCCCCCAATAACTCCCAGCTTCAGGGTCTTTTCCAATAAGTCAACTCTTTGCATAAGGTGGCCAAAGTGTTGGAGTTTCAGCTTTAGCATCAGTCCTTCCAATGAACACCTAGGACTGATTTCCTTTAGGATGGACTGGTTGGATCACCTTGCAGTCCAAGGGACTGCCAAGAGTCTTCTCCAATACCACAGTTCAAAAGCATCAATTCTCCAGCACTCAGCTTTCTTCACAGTCCAACTCTCACATCCATACATGACCACTGGAAAAACCATAGCCTTGACTAGATGGACCTTTGTTGGCAAAGTATGGTCTGCTTTTGAATATGCGCTCTAAGTTGGTCATAACTTTCTTTCCAAGGAGTAAGCACCTTTAATTTCATGGCTGCAGTCACCATCTGCAGTGATTTTGGAGCCAAAAAAATACAGTCTGACACTATTTCCACTGTTTCCCATCTATTTCTCATGAAGTGATGGGACCAGATGCCATGATCTTCGTTTTCTGAATGTTGAGCTTGAAGCCAACTTTTTCACTCTCCTCTTTCACGTTCATCAAGAGGTTTTTTGGTTCCTCTTCACTTTCTTCCATAAGGGTGGTGTCATCTGCACATCTGAGGTTATTGATATTTCTCCCAGCAATCTTGACTCCAGCTTGTGCTTCTTCCAGCCCAATGTTTCTCATGATGTACTCTGCACAAAGGTTAAATAAGCAGGATGACAATATACATCCTTGACATACTCTTTTTCCTATTTGGAACCAGTCTGTTCTTCCATGTCCAGTTCTAACTGTTGCTTCCTGACCTGCATACAGATTTCTCAAGAGGCAGGTCAGGTGGTCTGGTATTCCCATCTCTTACAGAATTGTCCACAGTTTATTGTGATATACATAATCAAAGGCTTTGGCATCGTCAATAAAGCAGAAATAGATGTTTTTCTGGAACTCCCTTGCCTTTTCGATGATCCAGCAGATGTTGGCAATTTGATCTCTGGTTCCTCTGCCTTTTCTAAAACCGGCTTGTACATCTGAAAGTTCACAGTTCACGTATTGCTTAAGCCTGGCTTGGAGAATTTTGAGCATTACTTTACTGGCGTGTAAGATGAGTTCAGTTGTGTGGTAGTTTGAGCATTCTTTTGCATTGCCTTTCTTTGGGATTGGAATGAAAACTGAACTTTTCCAGTCCTGTAGCCACTGCTGAGTTTTCCCAATTTGCTGGCATATTGAGTGTAGCACTTTCTCAGCATCATCTTTCAGAATTTGAAATAGCTCAACTGAAATTCCATCACCTCCACTGGCTTTGTTCATAGTGATGCTTCCTAAGGTCCATGTGGCTTCACATTTCAAGATGTTTGGCTTTAGGTTAGTGTCAATGATCACACCATTGTGATTATTGGGTCGTGAAGATCGTTTTTGTACAGTTCTTTTGTGTATTGTTGCCACCTCTTCTTAATATCTTCTTCTTCTGTTAGGTCTGTACCATTTCTGTCCTTTATTGAGCCCATCTTTGCATGAAATGTTCCCTTGGTATCTCTAATTTTCTTGAAGAGATCTCTAGTCTTTCCCATTCTGTTGTTTTCCTCTATTTCTTTGCAGTGTTCGCTGAGGAAGGCTTTCTTATCTCTCCTTGATATTCTTTGGAACTCTGCATTGAGATTCTTATATCTTTCTTTTTCTCCTTTGCTTTTTGCTTCTCTTGTTTGCTTTGTGCTTTATCATGAATTTTGCTGTTAGGTAGTTATAATAGAAAAAGGAGTCCAGAATGGCAGTGGCTAAAAGACAAGGGAAAAGTCCAAGTAAATAGAACAATAAACAGCATTCCTGACTAGCCCAATTTACATATGGCAGGCCCAGAGGGAAGAAAATACATATAAAAAGTGGAGCCAAAGGGCTGTGGGCCTCTCTCTCCCCCACTTACGTGCTCTCTGTCTCTCTCTGTCTCTGTCTCTCTCTCTCCCTCCCACACGTACACATGCTCACTCTCTCTCTTCTCTTTGCTTCTTTTGGGTTGGCTTGCCCTCATGCCTCGAGGTGTATTTTCCTTTAATTTCTAAATAAAACTGATCTATCCAAGAAGAACACAGACTGTCTGAGAGCTGTGACATGCTGAGGGCTTTAATGTCTGTCGCTTCAAATCTTTGCTGTGATGAGACAGAACGGAGGTGATTACACTCCCCTGACATCTACGGTGCCTTGACTCGGATTTAACCTGGCTGAAACAACCTCTCGTAGCCCTGCAAGGAGGAGGCCAAGCACAGCAGGAGCCCAACTCGGCGAACGCTCCTGCAGTAGAAAAGGAACACAAAGAAAACCCGTTGCAGGGGAAGTGACAAGAAGCCCATCATACTGGAAACCAAAAACAAACTCTGAAGAAAGCTCACGCAGCTCAGTCTCAGATTTGAGAAGACCTCCAGTTAAGGCAGGAGGTCCTCACTCCGATGGCTGGAGGGACGTATGCCTAACAAAATCTTAATTCCTTTACAATCTCCTGTTTCTTATTTCCTCAAACCCCCTGTGAACAGGCGTGCAGCAGTGGGCACAATTAAGGGACTCTGGAGAGGCTACTCCTCAGTATGTCCCAAAGGCACTATCTGCTGAGCCCCACTAGCTGTTATCCAAGCCAGTGGGGGTTCTTCTGTCCTTAATCTTCTTTGTGCCAAGGATCAGGCCAATGAAAACTGTAAGCATAAGTCAGGTATTTAGCAGATTTTCCAGAGGGCTATGAAGGGTATTCCTTGGCACATTTTTTCCACTGCTTTCATCTCCAGTCCTTCAGCTCCTTTCTCCCGGAACTCAAGCCTGGCCAAAACCCAGGATGCTTGGCTTCAGGACCTAATGAAGCTCAGGTTTTGATGTCTCATTGCAAAAATTTCAGTGAGAGACACAGCAATTGGTAAGAGGTGGATTTGTTAGGATTCAGAGAGAAGCCTACAGGGTGTGGGCCATTGCAGAGGGCAAGGGTTTAGGCCATGGAATGTGGCCTGGCTAGGTTTTGTGAGCTGGGTGAATTCATATGCAAATGAGTGGGAGGATCATCCCAACCGTTGGGGAACCACCCTCTCCTCTGTCTTTTGACTGTGCCTTGGAGCTGTCCTGCGACCTCTGGGCGTGTCATTTAGCATACAGACTGGGATTAATTTACTTGAATTTGACTTGTCATTTTGGACCCAATTGATTTTAATTGGTTTATGTTATGCCCTTGTGCTATGTCATTCTTTCAAAAGTTGTGCCCTGACCCCTTCCCTCCTGTTTCATGTTCTTTTCCTGAGCCCCGTTCAGGCCCACAATGTTGCCTCTACAATCTTCTGAAGGGGCAACCAGATAATAGCTAGCCCTTGGGAGGGAAACACTGTATAATATCCAATCCCTCTAGATATTCAGGCCTTCATCTTCCATGTTTCCTACAACATGTGCAACATCAGCATCTCTCAGTGAACCCACTAGGGCAGGTAACAGGCACACAATGCCTGCTAGAAGTCCATCAGTTGGCATCCCTTCAAAGGCAATTGGGCTTCTAGGGATAATGTTTGCCACTTTGGGAGTTGGCCCTGCAGGCCATTTGGGCCCAAACCCCTACCACCCATCTCCTACAGTTACAATCTTACCTCTGGATCAAATCTCCACTCCACTTTTATGGAATACCTGATATGTTGTTTATTAAAAAATTTGTTCTTAAGCCAATTACTAACTTCTATAACCAGGACTCTGACCCTTTATAGGCAACATTGGTCCACCCAGGCTATTATTAAAACACTTTAATGACCCTAACAGGACCAGATAACCCACTCATTTGTCATTACTTCTGTTATTACCTAAAGTGGGTCTATGACAATGTTTATCAGTGGAGACACCCTAACCTGCTCTTATGGAGGACTAGGGGAAGAAATCAGTGATTTACAATCCTTTAGAGCAATAAGAGGATGACTTATGACTGTTTCACTGTTTCCCAGTCTCAGGGCACAGGCTTGAACTGCTTTACACCAGGGTATCTATTCCCATCTGCGGTGAACAAACTGGCAATGAGTTAAAATTACAACCCCTTAATCCTACCCAGCACTGGTCACCTTGAAGACATTGGGGGCACCTAACTCCAGTCTGGGGGTCCCAGGAGGTCAACCTGCCTTGACCTACCTAGGGATCTCATCCTCAAAAGGTTGTCATGCCTCAATCTGCTCAGGGACCCAATTCCCAGGAGGCCATCATGCCTCAACCTGCCCGGGGTTCGATCTCCGGGAGGCTGTCACACTTCAGCCTGCCTGGGGGTCTGCACCCTGACCCGGCAATACCTGGCTCTCAGGTTGCAACAGTACTGGGTAGGATAAGCTTCAGAAAGACTCATCCCAAAGGAAGTCCACCCATGGAAATAGAAGGAAGCCTATTACTTGTGGGACTGTGCCCAGTCTCAGCAATAACTGAGGAGCTCAAAGAGACTCCATTGCCTTTCTGGAAAGGCTAAAAGAGGCGCTCTAAAAGTTTACCAATCTGGACTTAGACTTACAAGGAACAGGTGATTTTAAAGGACAAATTCCTGTCCCAATGTGCATCAGATATCAGAATAAAGTTACAACAGCTATAGCAGCAGGACCCTCCTTCCTCTTTAGATGAGATGGTCCAGACATCTACCAATACTTTTTATAAGAGAGAACAGGAGAAAGAGGCCAAGGCCAAGAAGAGGGAGAAAAGGAAAGAGACAAGTTATGCCCAGATGCTGGCCTCCCTCCTGGGAAGTCCTATGGCGAACCCCAAGTCCTTGAAGGACAAGGCATGAGGTAAATGCTTAATCTGTAGACAGGCGGGGCATTGGGCCAAAGAATTTCCAAACCGTGATAAGTCTCCCAAATGCCATCAACTCGGACACTGGGCAGCACTGTGCCCTCAGGACTCAAGAGCCTCAAGGTCAAGCACCAAGCCTTCCCTCATGATGGTTCAATAGGACTGAAGCAGCCCACTCCAGCCAGCCCACCTGTCACAGATAACCATCATGGGGCTGGAGCCAAGGGTGCAACTGGATGTGGCAGGTAGGCCTGAGAATTTCTTGGTTGACACGGGGGCTGCATACTCTGCCTTGACCTCCTACTCCGGAGCTTTCTCCTCCCTAAACTGTACCATTTGGGGTGCTACAGGAAAAATAGTTACAAAAAGATTCACCTGAGCACTTTGTTACTGGGATGGACAATTATTTTCCCACCAGTTTCTGGTGGTCCCTGAGTGTCCTATTCACTTATTGGGAAGAGATATACTCCCTAAACTGGGGAACATGCTTGTGATGGGAAGTTTTTCAGCCCTTAGTGCCCTACAGCTTCTGGTTACTACTGAAGAACCCATTACACCGTCTCCAATAGAGAGGGACCAAAATCTATGGGAAGACAAAATTAACCCCCAAGCGTGGGACCAGGAGACTCCTGGACGAGTCCACCAAGCTGAACTGGTCATCATTATCTGAGATCCCACTCTGCTCCCTAACCAGAAACAATATCCCCTTAGAGGAGAGGCTCGGGAGGGATTACAGCCTCTAATAAAGAAATTCCTTGCTTGTGGGATATTGGTCCCCACCAGTTTGCCCTATAACACCCCAATCCTCTCAGTAAAGAAAAAGGATGGAACCTGGTGAATGATTCAAGATCTTTGGATCATAAATGAAACTGTAGTTCCCCTCCATCCCACAGTACCCAATCCCTATGTAATGTTGGGAGAAATCCCACCCAGTGCCAAGTGTTTTTTTTTGCATACCACTGACTAAAGAATCCCTATATCATTTTGCCTCTGAGTGGGAGGCTCCAGAAGAAAAACACAAACAGATGACTTGAACAATATTACCCCAGGGGTTCAGAGATAGCCCCCACCCGTTTGGACAGGCCCTTAGCCAGGATCTCCTAGATCTGGACCTGGGACCTAAGGGAAAAATATTATAATACATAGATGACCTACTAATTTGCTCTCCAGATGAGTAAAATGTCCAACAACATGCAATTCAGGTTCTAAACTTTTTGGCAGAGAGGGGATATAAAGTCTCCCGTGCTAAGGCACAGATGATTGAGACAAAGGTCACTTACATTGGAGTTCAGATTGCACATGGGTCCAAGAGGCTGTCCTCTGATAGGGTACGAGGAATCTCCCAGTTGCCCTCCTCCACAACTCAAAAACAATTGCAAGCTTTCCTGGGGATAAGATCTACAACTGGATATTGTAGAATCTGTATACCCAACTATTGTCTAATTTTCCAGCCCTTATATGAAAGCTTAAAGGGAAAGGATGATTCAATCCCACTTATGTGGGAAACTCCTCAAAAGAAGGCAGAGGCTACACTAAAACAAGCCTTAAATCAGGCACCTGCCTTGAGGTTGCCAGACCCAGAAAAAGCATTCCAACTTTATGTCCACAAAAGAGAGGGAATAGCCTTGGGAGTGTTAACTCAAAGATTGGGATCTAAGCCTCAGCCTGTAGCTTACTTATCCAAGAGGCTTGACTCAACCGCACGAGGTTGGCCTCTCTGCTTTCAAAATCTTGCAGCTATTGCCATCCTGATAGAAGATGTTTTAAAACTCTCCTTTGGGGACAAACTAACTATTTTTACCAGCCACCAAGTAAAACAACTTCTAAATGGGAGAGGTCATTTATGGATGTCTGATCAAAGAATCCTCTGATATCAAGCAGTGCTGATAGAAAATCCAGGCCTTACTATCCCCTTGTGAGGTTCTTAACCCAGCCACCCTCCTGCCTACCCCCAAAGGCTCTCTCCCCTTTCACTCTTGCCTAGAAACCTTGGTTGGGCCACTGGGCAAAACCCCAAGAGGAATTCTCTAAAGATATTCTGACAAATCCTTAGGAAATCTGGTATGCTGATGGTAGCAGCTTTGTCTTGGATGGAAAAAAGAGAGCAGGATATGCAGTTGTCTCCAGTTTTGAGACCATAGAAGCTAAGCCTGCAGCACCAGGTACTTCAGCCCAATTATCTGAGCTCACAGCCCTGACTCGAGCTTTAGAGCTGGGAAAAGGAAAAAGAATAGCCATTTACACTGACTCCAAGTATGCCTTTCTGGTGCTACACACATGCTGCTATTTGGAAAGAAAGGGGCCACTTGACCACCCGAGGGTCCCCGATCAAATATGGTGATCAAATTCTTAGACTCTTGGACTCTGTCCATCTGCCCACTGAGGCTTCAGTCTCCCACTGTAAAGGACACCAAAAAGGGAGCACGGAAGTGGCACAAGGGAACCAAGCAGCCAATCAGGCAGCAGCTGCTGCTGCTGCTAAGTCGCTTCAGTCATGTCTGACTCTGTGCAACCCCATAGATGGCAGCCCACTAGGCTCTCCCATCCCTGGGATTCTCCAGGCAATAACACTGGATGGGGTTGGCATTTCCTTCTCCAATGCATGAAAGTGAAAAGTGAAAGTGAAGTCGCTCAGTCCTGTCTGACTCTTAGCAACCCCATGGACTGCAGCCTACCAGACTCCTCCACCCATGGGATTTTCCAGGCAAGAATACTGGAGTGGATTGCCATTGCCTTCTCTGGATCAGGCAGTGAAGAGAGCAGTATTACAGAACAGTGACCTTAATAGAGGTTGCCACCATAGTTCCACAGACTAATTTGCCAGAAACTCCTTCATATACTGAAGGTGAGACTCTTAAAGCTAAGAGTGAGGGCTTTCAAGAAGATCATATGGGGTGCTTCCAAAAGGAAGGACTCCTTTTTCTGCCTGGTAACCTCCAATGGAAGTTGGTTAACTCCTTACATGCCACCACTCATTTAGGGGAAAAGGCCCTCCAAAAATTACTAGAAAGGTCCTTCAGAGGAACAGGCCTCCAAATTACTATAAGGCAAGTAGTCTCCTCTTGTCCCACTTGTCAATTAAACAACTCCCAAGGAGCTTGAAGACCCCAGCTGGCCCAGCCCATCCAATGACGTGGGGCCTACCCAGGAGAGGACTGGCAGATGGACTTCACTCAGATGCCAGTTTTTCAAGGGTATAAATACCTACTAGTCATGATAGATACATTCACAGGATGGATTGAAGGCTTTCCCACCCGGACTGAGAAGGCTGAGGAGGTGGTAAAAAAAAAAAAAAAAAAAAAAAAAAACTGTTCCATGAAATCATTATGAGATTTGGTCTGCCCAGGTCATTACAAAGTGACAATGGGACATCATTTACTTCTAAGGTCACCCAAAGGGTCTCTAAAGCATTGGGCATTACTTATTATCTCCATTGTGCCTGGAGGCCTCAGTCTTCAGGAAAAGTAGAAAGAGCCAACCAATTTTTAAAATCAGCAATAAAAAGGTAACCCAGGAGACCTCCCTGGGATGGAAGGACGCTTTACCAATAGCTCTCCACACCCATATTGCCCCTAAGGAACAGATTGGTCTTAGTCCTTATAAGATGCTATATGGGGAACTTTTTGTTTATGTCAATGACCTCTTCCTAGATCCAGAGGCTCAGAACCTCCAGTCTTATACCATGGCCATTGGGCAATTCCTACAGGATATACATTCATGGGGATGTGAACCAGGACCCAACAGATTCTAAGGAGTCACCACTATATGCTCCAGGGACTCAAGTCCTAATTAAAGTCTGGAAAGCTGGTCCCCAAAGGCTCAACTCCAGTCCACATGGAAGGGCCCCTACCCTGTAATACTTTCTACTCCCACAGCAGTCAAGGTACCAGGACATGACTCCTGGATTCAATACTCACGAGTCAAGCCACGCAAGAAAACAGAAGAGGACATTCAGTACACCTGTGAGCCCCTGGGAGATCTCAGATACCTATTCAGAACTACAAATGAGTGCCATTCTAATGAATACCCCCAAAATCTAGTTTCTGGGGATAAGATTTCTCAGGACAGCTCTAAAGAGCCAACACGGCTTGGCAAGTGTTGTACTCCAAAACAGACAGGAGATAGATCTTCTGATCCCTGAACAAGAAGGGATTTGAGTCTTCCTGGAGATGGGAATTTGGAGTTGGCTAATGCCCCTACCAGTCCTTGTTATGCCACATTGATGTTGCTTATTATTGCTCCATGTATTATCAACTGTCTAACCTGTTCTGTCTCTGCCCAGATCAACAAGCTACAACACGTATTGCCAGTTCAACAAGGATATGTAAAATTACAGCCAACCACGGAAAATATCACTCACCCCTAGATGAACACCACTATAAGGACTCAGGCCTGAGACTAGCAAGAGGGGGAAGCCCAATACCCCTAACCATCCCAGTTCAGCAGGAAGTAACCAGAAAGACCTTGACACACCTATTCCCAAAAGAATTGGGCCTCCCATCTCTTGAGGGGGGAATATTAAGTAGTTAGAATAGGAAAAAGTAGTGAGAATGGTGGTGGCTAAAAGGCGAGGGAAAAGCCTGTGAAAATAGAACAAAGGAAGGTCTGAGGACTGGAGTGAGGACCTTGGATAGAACAAACAGCATTCCTGACTAGCCCAATTTACATAGGGAAGGCCCAGGGGGAGGGAAAAAAAAAAATATATATATATATATATATATATATATATATATATATATATATATATAAAAGAAGAGGAGCCAAAGGGTTGGGGATCTCTCTCTCACCCGCTTGTGCACTCCCTGTCTCTGTCTCTCTTCTCTTCATGTCTTTTGGGTTGGCATGCCCTCATACTTCGAGGATGTGTTTTCCTTTATTTTCTAAATAAAACTGATCTATTCAAGAATAATAACATGTGCCAAAGGCTTTAACGTCCGTCCCTTCAAATCTTTGTTGTAATGAGACAGAACCAAAGGGATTATACTCCCCTGACACTTCATTTAACTTAATTTCTTTGCATTGATCACTGAGGAAGGCTTTCTTATCTCTCCTTGCTATTGTTTGGAATTCTGCATTCAGATGTTTATATCTTTTTTTTTCTCCTCTGCTTTTCACTTCTCTTCCTTTCACAGCTATTTGTAATGCCTCCTCAGACAGCCGTTTTGCTTTTTTTGCATTTATTTTCCATGGAGATGGTCTTGATCCCTGTCTCTTGGACAATGTCACAAACCTCTGTCCATATTTCATCAGCCACTCTATCTATCAGATCTAGGCCCTTAAATCTATTTCTCACTTCCACTGTATAATCATAAGGGATTTGATTTAGGTCATAATGGTCTAGTGCTTTTCCCCACTTTCTTCAATTTAAGTCAGAATTTGTCAATAAGGAGTTCATGATCTGAGCCACAGTCAGCTCCTGGTCTTGTTTTTGCTGACTGTATAGAGCTTCTCCATCTTTGGCTGCAAAGAATATAATCAATCTGATTTCGGGGTTGACCATCTGGTGATGTCCATGTGTAGAGTCTTCTCTACATATTGTGTTATTGGAGGAGGGTGTTTGCTATGACCAGTGCATTCTCTTGGCGGAAGTCTATAAGCCTTTGCCTTGCTTCATTCTGTACTCCAAGGCCAAATTTGCCTATGACTCCAGGTGTTTCTTGACTTCCTACTTTTGCATTCCAGTTCCTTAGAATGAAAAGGACATCTTTTTGGGGTATTAGTTCTAAAAGGTCTTGTAGGTCTTCATAGAACCGTTCAACTTCAGCTTCTTCAGTGTAGCTGGTTGGGGCTTAGGCTTGGATTACTGTGATATCGAATGGTTTGCCTTGGAAACGGACAGAGATCATTCTGTCATTTTGAGATTGCATCCAAGTACTGCATTTTAGATTCTTTTGTTGACCATAATGGCTACTCCATTTCTGCTAAGGGATTCCTGCCCGCAGTAGTAGATTCATTAGTAGTAGTCCAGTCCATTTTACTTCGCTGATTCCTGGAATGGACGTTCACTTTTGCCATTTCCTGTTTGACCACTTCCAATTTGCCTTGATTCATGGACTTGACATTCCAGGTTCCTATGCAAGATTGCTCTTTACAGCATTGGACCTTGCTTCTATCACCAGTCACATCCACAACTGGGTATTGTTTTTGCTTTGGCTCCATCCCTTCATTCTTTCTGGAGTTATTTCTCCACTGATCTCCAGTAGCATATTGGGCACCTACCAACCTGGGGAGCTCCTCTTTCAGTATCCTATATTTTGCCTTTTCTTACTGTTCATGGGGTTCTCAATGCAAGAATACTGAAGTGGTTTGCCATTCCCTTCTCCAGTGGACCAGATTCTGTCAGACCTCTCCACCATGACCCACCCATCTTGGGTGGCCCCACAGGGCATGGCTTAGTTTCATTGAGTTAGACAAGGCTTTGGTCCTAGTGTGATCGGATTGGCTGGTTTTCTGTGATTATGGTTTCAGTGTGTCTGCCCTCTGATGCCGTCTTGCAACACCTACCTCTTACTTGGGTTTCTCTTACCTTGGACGTAGGGTATCTCTTTACAGCTGCTTCAGCAAGGCACAGCCACTGCTCCTTACCTTGGACGAGTTGCCCCTCCTGACCTTTAACGTGGAGTAGCTCCTCTCGGCCCTCCTGCACTGTTGCAGCCTGGCACTCTCGGTCGCCTCCCCTGAACTTGGGCGTGGTGTAGCTCCCCTCGGCTGCGCTTCTTCACGGTCTGTTGCAGCCACTGTGTGTGTCCAACTCTGTGACCCCATGGACTGCAGCCTACCATGCTTCTCTGTCCGTGGGATTTTCCAGGCAAGATTACTGAAGTAGGTTGTCATTTCCTTCTCCAGAGGATCTTCCCAACCCAGGGATCAAACCCAAGTCTCCCACATTGAAGGCAGACGCTTTACCATCTGAGCCACCAGGGAAGTCCTGGTAATAGTAGTACCAAATGTCATAAAACTGATGTGAGAATTAGCCAAGGTATACATGTAGAACCGTGTCTGACACACAGTAAACACTTGAAAAATTTTAGCTGTTTTCATTTTACGCAGGTGGACATATGCACCTTGTGGAGGTGGATAGACGGTGGAACAAATTAAGATAATTAGTAATAAAACTTGACCTCAGAATCAAAGGTCAGGTGACCACTAAGTTTTTCAGATCTTTTCTCCCCACCTCTTTCTTGGGAATCACAACTTTATTGATTTAAATTTGAATTACTTAATCAAAGTGAAGTTTTTATAATAGTTAATGGAGAAATATCTGAATTATACAGCTTAATTTTATAGTTTCCATGTCTAGTTTGAGAAATATTTTGTTCAGAATATACATTGCTGACCATAAGTGCACATCACTGTCTATCTCTCTTTAAGAAATTATCACTAGAAAGCACATATCCCAGTATTGATATAATTGCATTAGTGGATTCTTTTGTAGTGAGGTTCTTCATAACTTTCCATAGTTACAACATGTATCTATTAATTATATTATTATTTTTTAGAAGCAATATTGATAGAATACTGTCTTTGATATCTTTCACGTAAGAAATTCAATACATGAACTTTTTCATAGCTAACTGAATCTTATTGAGTCATTTTACTTGTCTGGATCACAGTTTCTCCATTTGTAAAATGAAGAAATTTAAACTAGAGTAGACTCTATTTTTTCAACTTACAAACTTCTAAATTCAATTCATACATTCACTAATATGTATTTCAGAGCCTACTGCATGAAAAGCATTGGTCTGGCTGCTATAGGTATATTTTTTCACAATTTCCTGTCAATATTTTATTTACAACAGTGGGAATCAGGCATCTTTAGCAAATCTCAGTATAAAAGCCATCACTAAATTTTGTGAAAACATTTTCTGAAATTAAACTAAAAAATTTTACTCTTTCCCCCTCCTCACCAAGCATTCAGCACAAGTTTATATTTATACAAAGGGAAACATTTACCAACTCCTATTTTCTGAGATCATGCTGTTATTCTTTTGAAGTATTCTAAATAAGACTCTTGAGAGTCCCTTGGACTGCAAGGAGATCCAATCAGTCCATTCTAAAGGAGATCAGCCCTGGGATTTCTTTGGAAGGGATGATGCTAAAGCTGAAACTCCAGTACTTTGGCCACCTCATGTGAAGAGTTGACTCATTGGAAAAGACTCTGATGCTGGGAAGGATTGGGGGCAGGAGGAGAAGGGGATGACCCAGGATGAGATGGCTGGATGGCATCACTGACTCAATGGACGTGAGTCTGAGTCAACTCCGGGAGTTGGTGATGAACAGGGAGGCCTGGCATGCTGCGATTCATGGGGTCACAAAGAGTCGTACATGACTGAGTGACTGAACTGAACTGAAAGAAGATAACTGATCACTTCTCAACTGGTGCTATTTTGCTCCTTTTTGAAGAACCAAATTCTTCACTCTGTTTTCCATCATTTACCACTTGTTTCTAAAGACTGAATTTTTTGTTTCTGGGAATGCTTCTACTGTCAAGTTCTAATTGTTAATGGTGCCCTCAAATCAGATAGCTGGAGGGCTACTTTGAGGGCATTGCTCCCCTGTTACTCCATCAGCTAACTGCTGGCTTAACCTTTTCCTTACCCTCACCAAACCCTCGGTTGGAGAAAGATGGGGAGGAAGGAGAGAGAGGGAGTAAAGTAAAGAGGAGGGAGAAAGAGAAATCTTATCATTCAGATTAAAGTGCCAAAGTGCTTGTGGTATGTTTGTGTGTGTGTGTGTGTGTGTGTGTGTGTGTGTGTGTGTGTGTGTGTGAATAGGGCATAAATCCGAAGTGATACTGAGAGGGTAACAGGCAGGAAGGCCAGGGGTCTCCAAATGGAGGAAACAGGCTGCAAGTGTCAGACATTTTTTATTTCTCTATTACGCAGCAGGAGGAGACAAACTAGTTTTATATTTTTTCCCCTTCTCTATACAAATATAAAAAGCGGTTTCTAAAGTAATCACCTGATTCCACCTGAACTTGACTTTTCTCAAACCTTGAGTTAACCAATGCATTTTTCTCATTTGCTTGTGAGGGGCCTGGTGCCATTCTCTGAGTTTTGAGACATTTCCTTTCTTTAATTAGCAGACTGCTAGTAGCTATATAACATTAGGCTAAAGACTAGCAGGGGGGTATTCTTTCTGTTCCCTTTGGATGTCTATGTCAGAAGCTTTCTCTATCTCTTTTATACTTTAATAAAACTTTATTACACAAAAGCTGTGAGTGATCAAGCCTCATCACTGGCCCTGGATTGAAATCTTCTCCTCCGGAAGCCAAGAATCCCGGCGTCTTTCCTGGTTCAGCAACAACCTTTCAATACAAGCCTAGTGGTTGCTGGAAGAAGAGGTTAGACATGGTTTCTGGCAACAAACTAAAAAATAGGCTTGCCTTCATATCCATATCTAGAATGCCAAAGGATTTATGTCAAAATTGCATGGAAATTTTATTGCAAAAAAAGAATTATATTGCAATGCTGTATTTTGTATGATAAATAAAGCAACATCTCTTAAACTATCCTTTGTCTCACTACTCATTCTCAGAACAGAAACCCTCGCTAATGCTTTATAAAACATGGTGGTAAATAAAGCCCTATTCATTGATTTTTCAAGAAGAATTAGAGCAATTCAAGCTCTTAAAAAATAGGTAATAGATAGATCAGAGCATATCAAATCCAGAAGGGACCTTGGAGATCATCTATTTCAATCCTGTCATTTTATAGATGGAGACCAACAGAAATTAAGTGAGTTGCCTAAATTCACCCAGCTAATTAGTGGCAATGACAGGACTTAAACCCATAATTCATGGCTCCTTTTTAGTGTTTTTCATTCCACAATTCATTATCTCATAGTCATTCAATTTTAAAATTTGAAGTTTCTCCCCAAATTTATTTTCCTGGATTTTTTTTTCAATTCCCCTTTCTATGTCCATCTTTATGAAAGCTGCACAAAGAGTTATTTGACATTAACTCCTAAGTGCTCTCTGTGTCAGTGGAGTTTTCAGATTTTAAATTAGTTGATGTCAGTACAGTTTGAGTGTCTAGGGAAATGTCTTTGTGTAACTATGGTAAAAGATGTTATAATAATTTGTGGAAAGGCAGCAACTTGATTACATTTTATACTATTAAACTCTTCATTAAAGTCCTCATAATGAAAATAACTGTTCTTGTCTGCTTTAGAGATAAGACTGGTTCCAACTAAAATCATTCTATTCTAACAACTCCTCCAAACAACCACTCTAAAACATAAACTATATCTTATTTTTTCACACTTGCCTAAGTATTTAATCTTATTTTAAAATTACTTGAAGAATGTAAAGGCCAAGTTAACTGCATTCACCCATAATATAAACGCAAATTATGAACTAAAATGTAAAATAACTCATATGAAAACTTGTGTCTCCTAAAATGTCCTCACAATAATCACAGGCCCTTCCAAGAGGGTACCATTTTATGCCAAAAGGAATTCCACTGATAGCATCTAATTCCCTCCTTGAAGATTTCAAACAGTTCAGAACATGATTTTCTAAAGGTAAGTAAATGAAGTAGCAGCTGTTTTATTACTGAACAAGGAGGTGTTTTGTGAGGACAAAGGATTATCTTGTGACAACAAATGAATATCTTGTGAAATTCATGCAGCTTTGACTCCAGGCACTCAGAGTTACAGGAACTCTGTAGCAGAAAGATTCAAGCTTTAGAGGGGAGGCCAGGGCACGCAGAGCAGTCTGATGCTCATTTCTTGCCACTGCTGGCAGCCACACTACTGCCTCTTGTGTGTTATCACTGGGAAGGTGGGTTTTGAGAACCTCCAGGGAGCTGGGGCTGGAGACCTGAAAGATGAAGCTGGCTGATGCTGACATTTAATGCGTATCATTCATGTAAAAATATAGCACATTTTTTTTTAATCAGGGAGATAGTACATGGAACAATATTTTATTTTCCAATAAAAGCATCCGTAGATACTTTATTAGATACATCCTGTAGAATAACTCATATTCAAAGACTGAATGCATTTGTGTCAGATGCTTCCCCTGTTCTCTCTCCTCTCTGACTCTTCCCTAAAGCAATTCTGAAGCTATTTGACAATCAACATGGCTGCAAATAGAAATGCTTAGGTGACCTAGACAAATGAGAGAGGCTATCTTATCAGCCACTTAAAAATTTGTTTCATGGAGTGCTAGACAATGGCATCCAAAATATTAAAAATGATCTGGTTAATATCTAATAAATCAGCTTCTCTAATTCAATCAACTTTTCTCACACTCTGGCTGTTGTGTATTCCACATACTGGGTTGGGGGGAACCCTATAAAGGAATACATATTGCATGAATGCTGGTCCCCTCTCTTGAAACACTTTCTTTGTATTCTGTATTCACAGACATTTTGTTGCAATAGCATTTTCATCTTAAGGTTAAAAAAAAAAAAATTCAATACCCCAACTGAGCTCTGCCACAAGAAGAAAAGAGTAGGAAGCCTTTTGCATTAGTAGAGACTAAAAGTAAATGTAGAAAATTCAGTGAATAATGAATTCTAGATTTCAAAGAATTTCTTACGGTCCTGTGTACACACTGCTTGCTTCCTCCACCTGAAACACCCAACTCATTTTATTTTCCCCGGATTTACATTTAATCTTAGATGTCACTTCCTTTAAAACGCTTTTATTAAAAAAATAATAAAATAAAACGCTTTTATTGACCTCTCAAGACTGGGTTAAATTTTTGCCTTGTATGTGTCAACAACACCTTATACTTAAACCCATCATAACATTTATCACACTGCATTGTAACATGTCAATGTATGGCAAAACTGTTGGGTTTTTCTCATCAAGATTTCTCAAAACCTAGAACAGGGAATCATATAGAAGTGGGTGATTCCACAATATGTTGGCTGCATAAATAAATAAATGAATGAACAGATGAATGAATGAATGGGGTGTACCCAGACCTCTGAGGAGGCTTATCCCATTATCTTGTACTATCTTTTTTGTTCTCAGTAAAATCAATGGATAATCATTTCAATAATGTGCTTCAATTCACTTTCATTTGCAAAACAACTTGGTGAACAAAAACTTGTGAAGTGTTAACAATTTTTCAAATCATCTTGCTTCTGTGTAGTTATTTTGTATTCACCAAGCTTTTTGGAATTAACCCAAACTCAGTGGCTTAGAAGATTTGGTAGTCAAAATTGGCTACTTAGTTTAACTGCATAATGAAAACATTTTAGAGAGGCTTAAGGGTGACACCTAAGTGTCTACTGTTGAAATCAATTATTTAGTGGGAAAATCATTTGGTGCTGTTGCAGATAGAAAGCATTTTATTTCTTATAGGCCAGTATATTTGAATTAATGTAACTGATGATAAAGATGGGATGTAATTTTAAGTGATCTGATTTTTGAATAAATCAGTGACACTTCTTTTCTAATTATCATCTGTGCTGACAAAGTGGATTTCTAGAAGTCTTTTTCAAAAATTTAATGACTCACGGATGTACCAGAGACTAGAGCATGCTGCAACTTGTCAATCTGAGCAACACAAGTGTGTACAAATTCAAAACTGGTTTAGTTGGGTGTATCTGACATTCATGAAAATTTAATTTCACTCACACGCTGAGTAATGAAATTAAGATCTTTACTCCAAATATTTTATGATGGGAATTGATACTGGGAACTGGGTTTTAGCAAAATATCTTCATTGTAACCAAGAAGCTTCTTCTTTTACCAATAATTTAAATTTCATTATAAGAAGAAAACTGTGGATGTGACTTCTTATGTAATATTCCAGGATTTATGAAACCTTTAGTTCATCATCTAGTCCAAAAATAATATGCAAAATCCACTATAATATTTTAGAGAATAATCTTCTACTTATGACACCAGTAAATAAAAATACCAGACAGGGATTTGGTCAGGGAACTATAAACTAAATTATCAAGCTAAAATTTGTATTTTAACACCCAAATCCAAGTATATAGATTCAAAATCCTAATTTATAAATAATATGCAATATGTCACAGAAATAAAATAAGTAATGAGCCAAAATTTAAAAACTTTCAATACATAATATATTGGAATAGTCTACAATTCTCCTGTAAGATTTAATTGGAGGCATCAAATTGTTATATGGAAATGTAAATCCTTTCAAAGAATTAAGAGGTCTTCATCAAAGAGATTAAATAATGATTTCTAAAACTTTGCAATTTGTATTTAACTTTAGGCTTTATATGCCTAGAGAATAATCCATGGAGAAAATTCAGGAAACAGTGAGTAAATGCACTAGTAAATTATATATGTACACACATATCTATATATCTGTGTCTATAACTATGGAGAAAGAGAGAATCCTGAAACAATATAGTTCTTTTAAATCTGACTGTTCCTAACATAACAGATATGTACATACACACTACAAAAGCATCTTGACATTTCTAATAAGCCAGACATGAAAAATATAATACCTCAGTCTTTATTCTTCAATACTAAACAAGGCCATGTTGACTCACAAAAATGTCAATCTTTTGATGAACAATTCTGAAGTGTTTTCATGGGGGGGGGGGGTTCCTCAATTTTCTGGTAACAGTCAAGGTTAGTTTACAGTTTACAATATTTTGTTTACTGATTCAGTATCTTTATTTAAAACCTTTTTAGTTTAACTTTGAGTAGAACGGATTACTTTGGCCTTAAGTAACTTATTCATCTATGTTAATGTCAGAAAAGCCTGATGGATCATGGATGGCTTCATATACAAGGCTATAATATTTTATATTTCTCTAAATTGTTGTCAATACCAAGTACCATCTAAAAGCAATTGACTGAAGCATTAGTATAAATGAATATTGGTCAAAATCTGGTTGTCATCTGACAAAAATTTTGCAGTCTAGCAGCTTCCAAAATAGATACCTCTGTTTTCTTCTGGTAGGCCAAATGAATAAATGAATAAACAGCTAAATGAAAGAGTAAATGAAGAAACAAAGATAAATGTTGGGACAGCCATTAGATTTGTGTTGGAAGGTCTTGTCATATATTTTCATTTGAGTATTAAGGGTGCATAGTAAATACCTATGAAGTTCAAGAAAACTATGAGATCTGTAGAAAATTGGGCTGCTGTATATCTGTGTAAAACATGAAATTCTACTGCAAAAATTTCCACCTACCCCCTGACTATTTCCTCCAACTAATACTTCAAGAACTGGAAGAAAGAGACTTGGTTTTTATGTGCAAAGCTATTAATATAAAATATCATGTAGATATTACATGGCACAATAAAAATAATTATCAGCAATAATAACAACAACATAATGGCAGAGCCAGCTCCACCTCAGTTGAAACCAACCCTAACCAGTTGGGGAGGTTCAAGAGAATGATATCTGTTGCAAAATGTTTATTTCAGTGTTATTTCTACTGCTACATAATTCCTGCTATGATTAGAGGAACCTCCCAGTTCCTCTCAATTTTCACTCTGGTAATAGCCATGCAATTCAGTTGCAAATTCCCTTGTCTTTGTTAATCCTTTATAATAGGCATGTTAATCCTTTTTAAGCATCAGGATAAAGGGATAGAAAGATCATTACCAATTATAAGGAAAATATAAAGGCTGAAAACTAAAGACATCCAAATCAAGCATTGTAAAATATGTTTCTACAGTAGGATATTTGTTGTGTAATCTTTATATCCAGTCATAAGCATAGTAACTCACAGAACCTTAGATGTTGCAAATTTTCAAATAGTCCGTGTAGTATGAGAGCCATAAAAATATTCCAGGTGGTATGGAAAAACATTTTTAAAGGCTGAAAGGACACTTCTTTGTAAAATCATATTTGAAGATTTGATTTACCCTTATTTGTTCATTTAAGTGTTTAAAATTCACAGCTCTAGATTGAGGGGTCTAGGTGACAGTCAATAGTTATACTCAGATAAGCCACAAATTCTTGGAATGGGGTACATGTTGTTGAGTACTCATATAACCATCCCCACCTATCATTACAAAATGATTTGTAATTGTTTTAGTGAGAAATTAGTTTCATGTTTCCTGTGATTTCTGTTTGGAAAACTATAGCTTTGGGATTCAGATTCTCACTTAATGAAAGGATGGTTTTGAAGTTCTTCAGAATCCCTCTTAGGTTTTAGGAGATGGCAGTGAAATAACTGGTGGATCTGGGGCAAAAGTTGATTCATTAAGAAAAATCCAATAAGCTAGGAATGAGCGAAATAAACTGGACTGGAATGGGTGAATTTAACTCAGATGACCATTATATCTACTACTGCAGGCAGGAATCCCTTAGCAGAAATGGAGTAGCCATGAGGGTCAAAAAAAGAGTCCAAAATGCAGTACTTGGATGCACTCTCAGAAACGACAGAATGATCTCTGTTCGTGTCAAAGGCAAACCATTCAATATCACAGTAATCCAAGTCTATGTCCCAACCAGTAATGCTGAAGAAGCTGAAGTTAAACGGGTCCATGAAGACCTACAAGACCTTTTAGAATTAACACCCCCAAAAAGATGTCCTTTTCATTATAGGGGTCTGGAATGCAAAAGTAGGAAGTCAAGAAACACCTAGAGTCACAGGCAAATTTGGCCTTCGAATACGGAATGAAGCAGGGCAAAGACTAATAGAGCTTTGCCAAGAGAATGCCCTGGTCATAGCAAACAGCCTCTACCAACAATATAAGAGAAGACTATACACATAGACCTCACCAGATGGTCAACACCAAAATCAGATTGATTATATTCTTTGCAGCCAAAGATGGAGAAGCTCTATACAGTCAGCAAAAACAAGCCCAGGAGCTGACTGTGGCTCAGATCATGAAGTCCTTATTGCCAAATTCAGACTTAAATTTAAGAAAGTAGGGAAAACTACTACACCATTCAGGTATGACTTAAATCAAATCCCTTATGATTATACAGTGGAAGTGAGAAATAGATTTAAGGGACTATATCTAATAGAGTGCCTAATGAGCTATGGACTGAGGTTCGTGACATTGTCCAGGAAACAGGGATAAAGACCATCACCATGGAAAAGAAATGCAGAAAAGCAAAATGGCTGTCTGAGGAGGACTTACAAATAGCTGTGAAAAGAAGAGACGGGAAAACCAAAGGAGAAAAGGATATAAGCATCTGAATGCAGAATTCCAAAGAAGAGCAAGAAGAGATAAGAAAGCCTTCCTCAGCGATCAATGAAAAGAAATAGAGGAAAACAACAGAATGGGAAAGACTAGAGATCTCTTCAAGAAAATTAGAAATACCAAGGGAATATTTCACACAAAGATAGGCTCGATAAAGGACAGAAATGGTATGGACCTAACAGAAGCAGAAGATATAAAGAAGAGGGGGCAAGAATACATCGAAGAATTATGCAAAAAAGATCTTCAAGACCAAGATAATAACGATGGTGTGATCACTCACCTAGAACCAGACATCCGGAAATGTGAAGTCAAGTGGGCCTTAGAAAGCATGACTACGAACAAACCTAATGGAGGCGATGGAATTCCAGTTGAGCTGTTTCAAATCCTGAAAGATGATGCTGTGAAAGTGTTGCACTCAATATGCCAGCAAGTTTGGAAAACTCAGCAGTGGCCACAGGACTGGAAAAGTTCAGTTTTTATTCCAATCCCAAAGAAAGGCAATGTCAAAGAATACTCAAACTACCACACAATTGCACTCATCTCACATGCTAGTAAAGTAATGCTCAAAATTCTCCAAGCCAGGCTTCAGTAATACGTGAACCATGAACTTCCATGTTTAAGCTGGTTTTAGAAAAGGTAGAGGAACCAGAGATCAAATTGCCAACATCTGCTGGATCATCAAAACAGCAAGAGAGTTCCAAAAAAACATCTATTTCTACTTTATTGAGTGTGCCAAAGCCTTTGAGTGTGTGGATCACAATAAACTGTGGAAAATTCTGAAGGAGATGGGAATAGCAGACCACTTGACCTGCCTCTTGAGAAACCTATATGCAGATCAGGAAGAATCAGTTAGAACTGGACATGGAACAACAGACTGGTTCCAAATAGGAAAAGGAGTACGTCCAGGCCATGTATCATCACCCTGCTTATTTAACATATGCAGAGTACATCATGAGAAACGCTGGACTGGAAGAAGCACAAGCTGGAATCAAGATTGCCGAGAGAAATATCAATTACCTCAGATATGCAGATGACACCAGCCTTATGGCAGAAAGTGAAGAAGAAATGAATAGCCTGTTGATGAAAGTGAAAGAGGAGAATGAAAATGTTGGCTTAAAGCTCAACATTCAGAAAACGAAGATCACGGCATCTGGTCCCATCACTTCATGGGAAATAAATGGGGAAAGAGTGGAAACAATGTCAGATTTTATTTTGGGGGGCTCCAAAATCACTGCAGATGGTGACTGCAGCCATGAAAGTTAAAGATGCTTACTCTTTGGAAGAAAAGTTATGAGCAACCTAAACAGCATATTGAAAAGCAGAGACATTACTTTGCCAACAAAGGTCCATCTAGTCAAGGCTATGGTTTTCCAGTAGTCATGTATGGATGTGAGAGTTGGACTGTGAAGAAAGCTGAGCACCAAAGAATTGATGCTTTGGAACTGTGGTTTTGGAGAAGACTCTTGAGAGTCCCTTGGACTGCAAGGAGCTCCAACCAATCCATTCTGAAGATCGGCCCTGGGTGTTCTTTGGAAGGAATGATGCTAAAGCTGAAACTCCAGTACTTTGGCCACCTCATGTGAAGAGTTGACTCATTGGAAAAGACCCTGATGCTGGGAGCGATTGGAGGCAGGAGGAAAAGGGGACGACAGAGAATGAGATGGCTGGATGGCATCACTGACTCGATTGACATGAAAGTTAGTGAACTCCGGGAGTTGGTGATGGACAGGGAGGCCTGGCGTGCTACGTTTCATGGGGTTGCAAAGAGACAGACACGACTGAGTGACTGAACTGAACTGAACAAAACACATTGATCTATTGGCCCAGTTTTAAGATTTCTCTTCTATACTTGCTGCTGCTGCTAAGTTGCTTCAGTCGTGTCTGACTCTGTGCGATCCCAGAGATGGCAGCCCACAAGACTCCCCCATTCCTGGGATTCTCGAGTCAAGGACACTGGAGTGGGTTGCCATTTCCTTCTCCAATGCGTAAAAGTGAAAAGTGAAAGTGAAGTTGCTCAGTCATGTCCAACTCTTAGCCATCCCATGGACTGCAGCCTACCAGGTTCCTCTGTCCATGGGATTTTCCAGGCAAGAGTACTGGAGTGGGGTGCCATTTCCTTCTCCACGTGTTAGATAATTAGAATAGGAAAAAGGATTCCAGAGTGGGGGTGGCTAAAAGACAAGAAAGGGAAAAGCCCGTGAAACAGAACCAAGGAAGATCCAAGGACTGGAGTGAGGCCCGAGGGTAGAACAAATAGCACTCCTGGCTAGCCCAGTTTACATAGGGTAGGCCCAGGAGGAGGAGGGAAAAAAAAAAATAAAAAAATAAAAAAAGGAGCCAAAGGGCCAGGGGTCTGTCTCTTCTCTTCAGGTCTTTTGGGTCAACATCCCCTCACACGTTGAGGATGTATTTTCCTTTATTTTCTAACTAAAACTGAGCTGCAACATGGAGCTGTCCGAGATCTGTCACTGATCTGTCCGAGATCTGTGACACGGTCTGTCTGAGAGCTGAGACAGGGCACAACTTCATATATTTCTAAATGCACTATAATTTTGTTGGTAAGATTCCAGGAAACCAAACTATAGATTCACTCTCCATTTTCACTCATTTATTCTTTTGTTCTTTACAAAAGTATTTTTTAGACTCATTAAAACTAAGTATGTTTAAAACACTTAATGTGTGCTTACTTTCTGCCCATACAAAATGACTTATTATGGACACAGAAATATAAAAATAATCAAAAATATATTCACTCAATTAAAAAGGGCCAGTGTATATTACATTACATCCTGATCAATCAACTACAACTTTTACTTCCAGAACTTCTCTATTATCATAGACTAAAAAATGATAGAACAACAAAGGCCAATTCAAATATGCTGCAAAAATGAACTGATGTTATATTAGGGTGCCATAGTAACTTTGAAAGATGTCTTTTTTCATAAGACTAATTTCACTCACATTTACTTAAAAATGGCTTTCTACTTAGCAGGTAACAGTACCAGTGGGTTAAGACTCTTGGGGAGGCAATTGTGGGCCTGATTTATATTCCTTTTCCAACTCTCTAATCAATTTCCAACAACCTTAGAATGAGGCCACAGTTTGACAGGTCGCTAGGATTTGCTGGGGGCATGTGTCATGATGGGCTGTCATTAGGGGCTCTAGAAGTAGGGAGCCGGGCTTGCTTGGGCAGCACAGGCACCCAGCAGGAGTGGGCTTCAAGGTGTGAGGGGAGAAACCCATTCTTGGCCCATCTATGGGCCCTGGAGTGCCTCAGCCAACCCATGGTGCCGAGTCTCTGACCGATGCAGCGCAGTGTCCCTGACTCTCAGCCAAGCCCAAGGCCTGACCCCCAGCCTCCAGTTCGATCTGGCAGCAGCCAAAGATGCTCACCTCTTCTGTACCTAAGACTTGAGATACCAAGGCCCGCTCCCGCTACCATTGCCCCCACCTGCCTGTGGGGCATGAAGTATTTATTGACCGCCTACTATATACAAAGCCAATGGGTGAATATTGCGATTTTCTGTCCTTACAGAGATTACATGCTTGTTCAGTTCAGTCGCTCAGTCGTGTCTGACTCTTTGCGACCCCATGAATTGCAGCATGCCAGGCCTCCCTGTTCATCACCAACTCCCAGAGTTCACTCAAATTCACGTCCATTGAGTCGGTGATGCCATCCAGCCATCTCATTCACCATCGTCCCCTTCTCCTCCTGCCCCAATCCCTCTCAGCATCAGAGTAATTTCCAATGAGTCAACTCTTCACATGAGGTGGCCAAAGTACTGGAGTTTCAGCTTTAGCATCATTCCTTCCAAAGAAATCCCAGGGCTGATCTCCTTCAGAATGGACTGGTTGGATCTCCTTGCAGTCCAAGGGATTCTCAAGAGTCTTCTCCAACACCACACTTCAAAAGCATCTATTCTTTGGTGCTCAGCTTTCTTCACAGTCCAACTCTCACATCCATACATGACCACAGGAAAAACCATAGCCTTGACTAGACGGACCTTTGTCGGCAAAGTAATGTCTCTGCTTTTGAATATGATATCTAGGTTGGTTATAACTTTCCTTCCAAGGAGTAAGCGTCTTTTAATTTCATGGCTGCAGTCACCATCTGCAGTGATTTTGGAGCCCCAAAAAATAAAGTCTGACACTGTTTCCACTATTTCCCATCTATTTCCCATGAAGTGATGGGACCAGATGTCATAATCTTTGTTTTCTGAATGTTGAGCTTTAAGCCAACTTTTCGCTCTCCTCTTTCACTTTCATCAAGAGGCTTTTAGTTCCTCTTCACTTTCTGCCATAAGTCTGGTGTCATCTCATATCTGAGGTTATTGATATTTCTCCCAGAAATCTTGATTCCAGCTTGTACTTCTTCCAGCCCAGCTTTTCTCATGATGTACTCTGCATATAAGTTAAATAAGCAGGGTGACAATATACAGCCTTTGCATACTCATTTTCCTATTGTACGAGAAATAAAATTTGTTCAAACACAATCAGAATACAGGCCGTATGAGATAGCTAACTGCCCTAAAATGATAGTAACAAAGGCCACAGAGAGATGACTTTTGTCTAAATTCAAATAGGCTTTAGAGATGTTTGATTTAGATCTTAAAGAGTGAAAGGGATTTCAACTGAAGAGGAAAGACCAAGACTTTCCTGAGGGAATGAATGGTGTGAATAGAGTTCAAAAGTTAGAAAAGTACTAGGAATGACCCATGAAAGGTAAGTGGAGCAGTTTGGCTAGAGCACTGAGCATGTATAAAAGTAGAAACATGTCTGGATAATATGTTGCGGTATATAGGAAAAGAGCTTTGCAGTGGACATTTGTTGTGTAGGGCTGTCCAGCATACATTAACTCTTTTAGAAATTCTATGGCAAAATTAATTTTCCTCTAATATGGATAGTCTTTATATATATGCAAGTCGAAGTGTCTTGCCCTTCCTAGCTAAAGAGTGGACATGTAAACCAAATTCTGTGTGTATGTGTGTGTGTGCTCAGTTGTGTCAGACTCTGCTACCCCACAGACTGTAGCCCACTAAGCTCCTGTGTCCATGGGATTTTCCCAGCATGGAATGCTGGAGTGGGTTGCCATTTCCTCCTCCATGGGATTGTCCCTGCGATCAAACCCATGTCTCCTGCATTGGCAGGCAGATTCTTTACCACTAAAGCCACCTGGGAAGCCCTTGTAAATCAAGCAAGTTCCATTTAATGATCTTCTGGAGGTTAGGTTATAAGCAGAGTAAAATAATGAGAGAAAAAACGTTGAATGGTTAGTCCATTTTTTTCCCCTTCTAATTGAAATTCTGGAGTTTTCCGAGCTTTTGTTACTTCTAAGTCTGACACTTTTCAAGTCCTTCAATTCTGTGAGCTACCCTCTCTCCTTCTATTAAGTATTTCATCTTTTCTTTCTTTCATTTTTTTTTCCTATTTCATTTTTTTCCAGTTAGCCAATTTTGTTGCTTACACCAAAGAACCTTATAAAACCTTGAACAGAAAGCAGTTTTACACTGAAGAAAACCTTGAAGGCAAAATTAAGGATGGGGAATTATCTAATCAAACTGATGCACTGGAAACAGTATTCTAGAAACATTATGTTGGTTGGATTGGAAAAGAGACTGAAGTGAATGATACCAGTTAGGAAGCTGTTCTACTAGTTTTAGAACCAGGCCCTGAGGACCTGGACTAAGGTAGTGGCAGTGATGAGAAGTAAGAGATATGTGTAACAGACATTATCAGTAAGAAAGAATTAACAGGTTATGGATACTGATTTGACATTAGTTTTGCTGGAGACAGAAAGTCAAAGATCAGTCTGAGATTTCAAAACTGAATAAAGGGCTGATGAATGCCAAGTCTGTGAGAGACTGAGGAGAAACTGCTAGAGAAATATGACAATTGGGGATTGCAATATCATGTGAACCAGTAGAGGAGATATTGACAAGTTGTAGGGGCTGCTCAACAGTGTAAGTGTCTCTGGAAGAAAAAGTTCTAGAAACAAGAAAAGAAGTTCTCATCATTCTTCAATTTAGCTGAAATCTCAGAAGAAAAAGAGTTTTAATTTTTGACTGGAAAAAGAACCCATTTGATGTAGCATTATTTGTGACCCTCTAGAGCAGTGGTTCCTAACCCTTGTTTGTTCCATGGATCTTTTGGCAATCTAGTAAGGCCTAGAGATCCTTTCTCAGAGTAACACATTTAAATGCATTAAATAAAATATGTAGTTTCTAAATGGAAATCAATTATATAGAAATGTTGTTTTAAAAATATTTAAAAATTTGGTGATATAGTAACATATGTCTGATTTATCACTGAGTAACAAGACGATACACTTCAAATACAGGCAATTTAAAATTAAATTTTCTCACATACAGGGTTATCATTACCATCTTTCTAAATTCCATATATATGTATTAAGATAGCAAAAGAGACACAGATGTATAGAACAGTCTTTTGGACTCTGTGGGAAAGGGAGAGGGTGGGATGGTTTGGGAGAACGGCGTTGAAACATGTGAAATATCATATAGGAAACAAATCGCCAGTCCAGGTTTGATGCAGGATACAGGATGCTTGGGGCTGGTGCACTGGGATGACCCAGAGGGATGGTACGGGGAGGGAGGTGGGAGGGGTGTTCAGGATGGGGAATATGTGTACACCCGTGGTGGATTCATGTTAACGTATGGCAAATCCAATACAATATTGTAATTAGCCTCCAATTAAAATAAATATATTTAAATAAAAAAATAAAATTTTATGTTTTATTTTCCAAACGACATAGTGTGAAGATTGTTGTTGCTTAGCTTGAATAAAAACAATAAACTTTGAAGTGATCTTTGGCTCATTTTCTTCTGTGTTGATCAATTATCAGTTATAGGTAGGGAATATCAGAAGGTGACTTATATGCTTGGTTTACCAATGTGAGAACATGTGACTTCACCGTTTGGTCACCAAATGACCAGTAGGAGCAGAATTGTCCAATAGTTGGCTATCTATGTGGACAAAGCATCTGTAGACAGAAAGACTGCAATCATGTACAATCTAGTAACTACCTTAATTCCAAAGTAGTGATGAATATAAATGGCATTTTAAGATATATGCAATGACAGATATGTGGTATGAAAATATCTGTGGCTCCTATTGGTTACAGATTCACAGATACTGCTAATCCTACTGTGATTTTCTGCCTATATTCATAATAGAGGGACATGTCAATTTTCAGTTAGTGGTTAGTGAAAATAAAAATTTATTTTTTTCTGATGCAAGTTCTGAGAACTCTGAATTCTTGTGAATGAGTACCAGCTTAGGAGTACCCTGCTTCGAACGTAGTTTCAATTACAAGAAAGGAATGGAAACAAAATGAAGTGGGAGGATAGCGAAATTGCAAAATGGTTGAGTGTAGATTATTGAGAACGGTAAGTGTAGGCTATTGAGAAGTTTAATAATGGGACAGAGGAAGAGAAATAGAACTCAAAGAAGTCAGAGATCACAGATTTCCTTGGCAGTCCAGTGGTTAACACTCCATGCTTCCACTGCACAGGGCACAGGTTTGATCTCTGGTTGGGGAGCTAAGATCCCACATGCTGCACTAAGATCCCACATGCTGCACAGTGTGGAGAAAAAAAAAAAGCAGATCAAGAAAAGAGCATAATTTCTAATTTATTTATTTACTTATTTGCTGCACTCGGTTTTTGTTGCTGTGTGGGTTTTCTCTAGTTGTGCCAAATAGGGGCTACTCTCTAGTTGCAGTGCTTGGTCTTCTCATTACGGTGGCTTCTGTTGTGGCAGAGCATGGGCTCTAGGGCATGCGGGTTAAGTAGTTGCGACTTGCAGGCTCAGTAGTTGGGTTTGTGGGCTCAGTTGCCCTGTGGCATGTGGAATCTTCCCAGATCAAGGATCAAAGTGTGTATTTGTTTGCTTGTTTTAATTTGAGGATAAAGAAACCAGATGAGCGTGCATGTGGGTTAAAAGAAAGGAAGAGGTAGAAAAGATGAAATCAAAGATCACATGAAGAGAGAAGGGGCAATTGATGGAGCAAGGCTTCAGAGATGTTGAGATGAAATGGGATCCAGGGCATAAGTGGAAAAACGAGTGAGAAAAGGAAAAACACCACTTCCTCAGAGATAGAGAAAGAATAGAATATGGTTTTCTATAGATTTTGAAGAATGAAATTTCCCTGAAATTTCCTTTGCACAGTTGACTCAATTTATGAGATTTTCCCTAAAATCAGCTTTAGAAAAAAGGTTGTGTGTAACTGATTATTTCATAGTATACTAGCACTTTAGAATATTATTTTTTCTGTGACAATAGCTTAAAAAAATCTCTACTACTTCAGTATAAACAAAGATTATACTTTTCCTTAATCACACAATTGTTATTCCCAGAATGCTCCAATGCAGCAAGACTTCTACCCAGGTCCTACTTACTTTCCAAGTAATGCATTTTCTCTTGGAGGTGTTTTTTCTCCTGATATCTTTTTGTGTCCCATCTACATCAAAGTTTGGTCCAATGAGCTTTCCTTGATTTCTAAGTGCTCTTTTTATATTTTTCTATTAAAGCAGACTCTTTGATTATTCTCTTACATAATTTTAAAACCACATAATAAAACAACATAATCTCTTAACATTTCATACAATCCTTAGGGTAGATATCGTTATAATGGGAATTGGCCATCTTCAAAAAGATTTGAAGTCTTGGAAAACTTGGATTCAATTTGGATTTTTCTTTAAAAAAAAATAAAAAAACTATTTATTTGGTCAACTTCCCAGCTTATGGGATTTTTGTACCTCGACCAGGGATCGAACCTGGGCCCTCAGCAGTGAGAGCATGGAGTCCTAACCACTGGATCGCCAGGAATTTCCCAATTTGGCTTTTTCTAATGAGACTTCTCTGGGAAATTACTGCAGTTCCTCTGCTCAATGGCCAGACATGAACTGGATTTATATCATTGATGATTAGATGTTTGGGGAGGGGAAATAGAGCCCACTGTCTTGTCTTTTGTTCCACTTATCTGTATTTGATCTCACTGTGCAGCATGAAGAGTAGTTTCTGGAACATTATTATTGCTTGGATATTCATTATTTATTTAAAAATAAATACAATACTGATATTTCCTTTATTAAACAGGTAGAATATATAGAATTCTGTTTCCCTGAAATCTTTTTAAGAATTCCTCTTGCTCTAAAAATTCACTTCAAATTTTTTAAACCTTACACATTGGCTAATAAGAGATAATCTGTTTAAGGTATTGGAATAAATCTCTTGTTGGATTTGTGTAATGTATATTATTTTTCGAGCAGGCTGACTCCTAGAGGGCAGCAATCTTGAATGATACCTAGCACTTAAATATTTCAATAGTCAGTCAGTTGACTCAGTAAAGAGGTTATTTCTCATTCTCTCAAAGTTTGTGATCATCCATCTGCTTCTCATTGTGTTGCAGATCATTTTAACCCTTCAAAGACAATATTATCATCATCAACATATGTTTATTACACTATACTTGCTGCAGACTACTGTGTTAGGCAGTGGTGGGTTATAGAAGATGGATTAAGAACAGGAATGGCCTTTGCTCTTGAACAGCTTACAGCCCACAGAATCCTGAAATGACATCTGCCAGTTGGTATTGGCCTCCCATTTCCCTCCCACGTTCTGGAACACCTCAGTGCTGCCCTTCCTACTACAGGGCAGAGCCAAGAATTCACATAAATAAGAGGGTGTTCTAAATGTTGATTTTGTAATCAACACTTTTTTTTTTTTTTCTGTCAAAAGCACCTGGTATTACTCTTTTCTTTAAGGTCTATGGTCAACACATTCTGGGCCAGCCCTGGATTTTCTAGTAAAACTTCTGTCAGTCACAATCATTATATTCTTCATTTGTTACTTTAACTTCATATTGAGAGGCCCAACCCAGTGTCAGGTTTAGTCCAATAAACAGTGCCCATAGGACTTACTGATTGTCATGTATGGATGTGAGAGTTGGACTGTGAAGAAGGCTGAGCACCAAAGAATTGATGCTTTTGAACTGTGATGTCGGAGAAGACTCCTGAGAGTCCCTTGGAGTGCAAAGAGATCCAATCAGTTCATCCTAAAGGAAATCAGTCCTGAATATTCATTGGAAGGACTGATGCTGGAGCTGAAATTCCAATACTCTGGCCACCTGATGTGAAGAACTGACTCATTGGAAAATACCCTGATGCTGGGAAATATTGAAGGTGAGAAGAGAAGGGGACAACAGAGGATGAGATGGCTGGATGGTATCACTGACCTGATGGGCATGAGTTTGAGCAAGCTCCGGGAGTTGGTGATGGACAGGGAAGCCTGGTGTGCTGCAGTCCATGGGGTCACAAAGAGTTGGACACTACTGAGTGACTGAAAACTGAACTGATACATAATTTCATAATTAAAGTGGCATTTAAATGATGACTCTTATACATGAGAATGTTGTTCCTTGTTAGGTCCACCTATGCTTAACTATAAGCCCACGTGTGCATAAGAACATCAAAATTAAAATGACATTTTAGCTTTGTTAATTTTTTGGTACACTTTTGACTGAACTGGCTTAAAGTGATGATCTACATTAAAATGGCCCTTCTGTATATGCCCCCTTTAGATCAAAAAGAAAATAATATTATTTGTCTGTTTCTCCTTCACTTATTAAATCCATATCAACAACAGTTGCACTAAAGGAAATATGACAGTTTTATTTGACACCATTTGCTTTGTTTAAACTCAATTTTGTGTTCTATTAATCAGAGATAAAAATGTACACTGTAATGTTGTCATAAGTTTTATAATATTGGTTGATACAAACATTTATTTTTGTAGAAAATAGTTACTTACATGTAAATGGTTAATATCCAAGAATGTATCCCATATGAATTCAGTATGCCTACCTCTTCAGAGTCCTGAGCAGGTAGAAGATTTACCTTTCAGATTTGACACATATAAAGCATATTATTCACCAAGGGAATTATTTTTCTGATCTTAAATTATGGCTATTTTAAACTCCAGGTTAGATATTTTGATACTCTAGTTTCAATGTAAATGTTAAGAGTCTAGGCTCATACTGCTTGAGTCATGAGAGGCCAATGAATTGAGAGACAAGTTGTTGGGACAAGAAATAGCAACTTTATTCAGAAAGCCAGCACACTGAGAGGGTAGATTATTGTACCAAAGAACTATTACCTCAGTTAGAATTCAAGTTTATATTAAAAAGTGAAGGGGTGGTTGGTTGCTGCAAGCTTCTTGGTGCCAGAATCCTTTGTTCTAGCAGCTGTTCACGTAAGTCCAGTCACAATGTTCTGATAATCTCCAACAAGACAAATGTTAATCTCTGTTCTGCCACTTTTTATCTCTGTAGGAATGGAAAATGATTATACCTTCAAAAGTCAAAGCCTTGAGAATAAGCTATCCTGTATATTCCATGCTCTAGGCAACATTCTTAACCTGTAGCAATAACAGTCGAATACAAAGGTTAAAGAAAAAGAAACAGGTCCGATATGGAGTCAGATTTGTTCTTCCCTATTACATGAATTCCATTTATCCTATACCCTACTCTATTATCTGAGGTTCTTTTTTAAATCAGAAACATAAAAAATCAGTTATCTCAAGCTCTTTCAAGGTACTCTTTTCCAGTAATAGCAACTGTTGCTGTTGTTGTTCAGTCACTAAGTCATGTCTGACTCTTTGTAACCCCATGGACTGCAGCAAGCCAGGCTTCCCCATCCTTCACTATCTCCCGAAGTTTGCTCACATTCATGTCCATTGAGTGAGTGATGCTATCTAGCCAGCTCATCATTTACTGCCCTCTTCTCCTTTTGCCTTCAATCTTTCCCAGTATCAGTCTTTTTCAATGAGTCAGCTCTTCGCATCAGATGGCCAAAGTATTGGAGCTTCAGATTCAACATCAGTCCTTCCAAAGACTGTAGATACCTATAAATGAGATAATATTTATAAGGCACCCAACAAAGAAACTGGTACACAGTAAGTCTTGAAAAATATCCATCTCCTCCATCCCGTTCTTTATGAGGGGCCATTTCCCCTTTTAAACCATGATTATCTATATACATACTTTAAATTAAATATATACATTTAAAGTGCTATGTTAAATGGAATAGCTTACCAAAATGAGTTCAAGTAAAAATATGCTTTTTCCTAAATCATTCTCTCCTCTTTTGAAATATGTTCTCATATTCACATTGTGATGATAGTACAGAATGAGGATGTGCTTCCTGGGTGCTGCTGCTGCTAAGTCGCTTCAGTCATGTCCGACTCTGTGTGATCCCATAGACGGCAGCCCACCAAGCTCCCCAGTCCCTGGGATTCTCCAGGCAAGAACACTGGAGTGGTTTGCCATTTCCTTCTCCAATGCGTCAAAGTGAAAAGTGAAAGTGTAAGTCGCTCAGTCATGTCCGACCCTCAGCGAACCCATGGACTTCAGCCTTCCAGGCTCCTCCATCCATGGGATTCTCCAGGCAAGAATACTGGAGTGGGGTGCCATTGCCTTCTCCCGCTTCCTGGGTGACAGCTATATTAAAACAACAGCATGACATTTGGCTATTTTGTTCCTGTTTAAAACTCAAAGGGTTAGGAATGTAAATTCTTACTATTATTTCCAACATTTTAAGTCATTTTATATATTGAAGTCTGAAAATTTTCATAGTCATACCACTTGACAGCAATGGTAGTGTTTGCACAGAATTCCATATTTCAGCAATTGAGCTAATTCTTATTCATTCTGGGTTATATTTCCAGTGTGGACTTTCAGAGAATAAACTGATAATAATCTGAAATAAATGAGGCTTTGCTGCTTTGAAGACAATAAGTTTTGTAAATTAGAAAAAAATCAGAACCTTTAATTCTTATAGAATTCTCATATAAAACGCTATACATTTTCTAGTAATAGGAGGAATTGTACACTTAATTCACTCCATTTCATACTAAATTTCAGGACAATTTCAAGAATTATTATGGAACCAAGCATTTCAAGGAAAGCAATTAGAGGAACACAGACTAAAAACAAACAAACGATAAAGCACAAACACCCAAAACCTATATTCTAATTAAATTATCATAGTGGCTTCTGTAATGGTGAAATAAATTATATGCAACACCTTCAAATGCATGATGCTTTCCATATGGGCTCAGTGGATTATTCGCAAAAGTGTCTTGAGAATAGAGCTTTCGTTTTGCAAAAGTCCAAAATACTTAGGAAGAAAATATGGCATTCTCCTGAGTTTTATAAATTTGAATGTTTCATTTTGCCAGTGTAAAATGTTTTAAGGTCCCAAGGGTACTGACAAATTCTGTCTTAATGGCTCTATTTATTATGTGGAAAATACTTTAAGTGATTTTCCACATATCAAGATATAGAATCCAGACTTCTTTCACTGTTTAAATTTGATTGCTTAAAAAAAAAAATCAGTGAAACAATTGATTTTTGGCAGAGAATTAACGAGTTCATTTTTAAAAACTTGTGTAAATATATTTCTTCATTTTTTTTCTTCTCAAAATGAGTATATTTGTAGACAGGCAAGAATCAGCTTATAACAGTTTTGATAAGTATACCCTATTGAGACATGGATGAGATTTTGATGGACTATGATCATTTTAAAGGTTTAAATGTTTAAAATATTTTTAAAACTTTGTTTTTAAAAAACTTCACTAGATAGTTTTGACATAATTTTCATTCTACTACTTCCATGGAGGCACATTAGTTTAGTCCTCCCTAAGGGACTCATTGGAAAAGACTCTGATGATGGGAGGCATTGGGGGCAGGAGGAGAAGGGGACGACAGAGGATGAGATGGTTGGATGGCATCACAGACTCGATGGACATGAGTCTGAGTGAACTCCGGGAGATGATGATGGAAAGGGAGGCCTGGCGTACTGCGATTCATGGGATTGCAAAGAGTCGGACACGACTGAGCGACTGAACTGAACTGAACTGAAGGGGGACAAAAACAGTTTAATATCAAAATGCTGAAAAACGCTGTAAGAAAATAGTGAGCCATTTCATGTCTCTCCATCCCATCCTCCTCCTAGCCTAGACCAGCTCAAACTTCCCGGGACCACGTGTGCTTAATTTTAGAAATGCATTGGGAAATCCAGTTTCCAAGAATCTGAATAAAATTGAAATGAGAAGAAAGAGATTTTCTGTAAATTATGACTCTTATTATATCTCAGCTAAAAATATTTTCAGAAGCACAATAACCAAATGGTAACTTCACTGCCATTATCATATTATCACACAAATTAAACGTATTGTGAGTCCCAAAGGAGTTAAACAAGTTATTCCTGAGGATGGCAATAAACAAAAATTACATTTTTATTAACCATTTTCACATAAAAATGTAGCTTGCTTATTTCTCAGTGGCCGCATTAAGCTGCAAATGTTTGTATTATTTCTTCTATCAGAGCTTGCTAATGATTTGAATGAACACTTTCCAACAGCCACAAAGGCCCTATCGAAACTTACCTTAGCAATAGTTTAAGAGCTCTCTTCTCTATTAAAAAAAAAAAAGCCAGGAATTTACATTTAGATTCATGTTTTATCTCAAGAGTATTTTCATGACATTTTCAGGTATAAAACGGCATTAAAACCAGAGAAAATAGATTTGATATAGTTTCTTATTGTACCCCAAGTAACACGTGTTGGTGTTTTAACCAATTAATTTAGTATATTAAAGTTAATGGCAGATTCATGTTGATGTAAGGCAAAACTAATACAATATTGTAAAGTAATTAACCTCCAATTGAAATAAATAATTTTTAAAGTATTTTTAAAATCCTAAAACTTTGGACATTTGTTGAAGTTGACTCATCCAAGTTCCCCCTATTCTGTAGTAAATTTAAGGGTGAAACTATTTTGTCAGAAACTCACTAGCACCACCTACCGTTCGTATTTTGAACTATCTTGAAATATTTAAATTTGGAATTTAAATATCTCAAAATAATTCCAAATACTAATTGTACAAAGATTGCAAGAAATTTGGAATTTTCAATGATTGAAAAGGATTTGGAGTTGTTACTAAATATCACAGAGAATTTTAAATAAAAAGTGGAACATAAAAGTGAGAGTCTAGGTGGGTCAAAAACTATAAGAAAATATTTATCTGTATATAAATCACTAATAAACATGTAATTATCTCCAGAGATCCAAAGGGAAAGAAAAAAAAAACACTCTCAAAAACCATGTGAATGTAATTTTCCAAAATGGTTCTGAGATTCTGGGATTTAATGGACCAGTAAATCCATGTCCCTCTACCCAATCTGTAATGACCAACATAAGGTTGCCAACTTTTAATTTTGCTTATTAAGATAATTACAATCTTAATTCACTTTTATTTCCATTTCATACATATGAAAATGACATAATTTTACTATTAAATACAGCCCACTAAATAATGTAATATAATTCAGTTCAGTTCAGTTCAGTCACTCAGTCATGTCTGACTCTTTGCGACCCTATGAATCCCAGCACGCCAAGCGTCCCTGTCCATCACCAACTGCGGGAGATCATTCAAACTCATGTTCATCGAGTCGGTGATGCCATCCAGCCATCTCATCCTCTCTCGTCCCCTTCTCCTCTTGCCCCCAATCCCTCCCAGGATCAGGGTCTTTTCCAACAGTCAACTCTTCGCATGAAGTGGCCAAAGTATTGGAGTTTAAGTTTCAGCTTCAGTCCTTTCAATGAACACCCAGGACTGATCTCCTTCAGGATGGACTGGTTGGATCTCCTTGCAGTCCAAGGGACTCTCAAGAGTTTTCTCCAACACCACAGTTCAAAAGCATCAGTTCTCTGGCGTTCAGGCTTCTTCACAGTACAACAGTCACATCCATACATGACAACTGGAAAAACCATAGCCTTGACTAGATGGACCTTTGTTGGCAAAGTAATATCTCTGCTTTTCAATATGCTATCTAGGTTGGTCATAACTTTCGTTCAAAGGAGTAAGCTTCTTTTAATTTCATGGCTGCAATCACTATCTGTAGTGATTTTGTAGCCCATAAAAATAAAGTCTGGCACTGTTTCCACTGTTTCTCCATCTATTTCCCATGAAGTGATGGGACCAGATGCCATGATTTTCGTTTTATGAATGTTTAGCTTTAAGCCAACTTTTCCACTCTCCTCTTTCACATTCATCAAGAGGCATTTTAGTTCCTCTTCACTTTCTGCCATAAGGCTGGTGTCATCTGCATATCTGAGGTTAGTGATATTTCTTCCGGCAATCTTTATTCCAGCTTGTGCTGCTTCCAGTCCAGCGTTTCTCATGATGTAATCTGCATATCAGTTAAGTAAGCAGGGTGATAATATACAGCCTTGATGTACTCCTTTTCCTATTTGAAACCAGTCTGTTGTTCCCTGTCCAGTTCTAACTGTTGCTTCCTGACCTGCATATAGGTTTCTCAAGAGACAGGTCATGTGGTCTGCTATTCCCATCTCTTTCAGAATTTTCCACAGTTTATTGTGATCCACACAGTCAAAGGCTTTGGCATAGTCAATAAAGCAGAAATAGGTGTTTTTCTGAAACTCCCTTTTTTTGATGATCCAGCAGATTTCCAGTCCTGTGGCCACTGCTGAGTTTTCCAAATTTGCTGGCATATTGAATGCGGCACTTTCACAGCATCATCTTTCAGGATTTGAAATAGCTCCACTGGAATTCCATCACCTCCACTAGCTTTGTTCATAGTGATGCTTTCTAAGGCCCACTTGACTTCACATTCCAGGATGTCTGGTTCTAGGTGAGTGATCACACCATCATGGTTATCTGGGTCATGAAGCTTTTTTTTTGTACAGTTCTTCTGTGTATTCTTGTCACCTCTTCTTAACATCTTCTGCTTCTGTTAGGTCCATACCATTCCTGTCCTTTAGCGAGCCATCTTTGAATGAAATGTTCCCTTGGTATCTCTAATTTTCTTGAAGAGATCTCTAGTCTTTCTTATTCTGTTCTTTTCCTCTATTTCTTTGCATTGATCGCTGAGGAAGGCTTTCTTATCTCTCCTTGCTATTCTTTGGAACTCTGCATTCAGATGCTTATATCTTTCCTTTTCTCCTTTGCTTTTCGTTTCTCTTCTTTTCACAGCTATTTGCAAGGCCTCCTCAGACAGTCGTTTTGCTTTTTTGCATTTCTTTTCCATGGGGATGGTCTTGATCGCTGTTTCCTGGACAATGTCATGAACCTCCATCCATATTTCATCAGCCACTCTATCAGTTCTAGTCCCTTAAATCTGTTTCTCACCTCCACTGTACAATCATAAGGGATTTAATTTAGGTCATACTTGAATGGTCTAGTGGTTTTTTCTGCTTTCTTCAGTTTAAGTCTGAATTTGGCAATAAGGAGTTCATGATCTGAGCCACAGTCAGCTCCTGGTCTTGTTTTTGTTGACTGTATAGAGCTTCTCCATCTTTGGCTGCAAAGAATATAATCAATCTAATTTCGGTGTTGACCATCTGGTGATGTCCATGTGTAGAGTCTTCTCCTGTGTTGTTGAAAGAGGGTGTTTGCTATGATCAGTGCATTCTCTTGGCAAAACTCTATTAGCCTTTGCCCTGCTTCATTCCATACTGCAAGGCCAAATTTACCTGTGACCCCAGGTGTCCTTGACTTCCTACTTTTGCATTCCACTCCCCTATAATGAAAAGGACATCTTTTGGGTGTGTTAGTACTAAAAGGTCTTGTAGGTCTTCATAGAACTGTTCAACTTCATCTTCTTCAGAGTTACTGGTTGGGACGTAGACCTGGATTACTGTGATATTGAATGGTTTGGAAATGGACTGAGATCATTCTGTCATTTTTGAGATTGCATCCAAGTCCTGCATTTTTGACTCTTTCGTTGACCATGATGGCTACTCCATTTTTTCTGAGGGATTCCTGTCCACAGTAGTAGATATAGTGATCATCTGAGTTAAATTCACCCATTCCAGTCCATTTTGGTTTGCTGATTCCTAGAAAGTCGATGTTCACTCTTGCCATCTCTTTGACCACTACCAATTTGCCTTGATTGATGGACCTAATATTCCAGGTTCCTATGCAATATTGCTCTTTACAGCATCGGACCTTGCTCCTATCGCCAGTCACATCCACAACTGGGTATTGTTTTTGTTTTGGCTCCATCCCTCCATTCTTTCTGGAGTTATTTCTCCACTGATCTCCAGTAGCATATTGGGCACCTACTGACCTGGAGAGTTCCTCTTTCAGTATCCTATCATTTTGCCTTTTCATACTGTTCATGGGGTTCTCAAGGCAAAAATACTGAAGTGGTTTGCTATTCCCTTCTCTAGTGGACCACATTCTGTCAGACCTCTCCACCATGACCCACCCATCTTGGGTGACTCCACAGGGCATGGCTTAGTTTCATTGAGTTAGACAAGGCTGTGTTCCTAGTATGATTAGATTGACTAGTTTTTTGTGATTATGGTTTCAGTGTGTCTGCCCTCTGATGCCCTCTTGCAATAGATACTGTCTTTCTTGGTTTTCTCTTACCTTGGACAAGGGGTTTTTCCTCACCGCTGCCTCTTTGACCTTGAACATGGAGTAGCTCCTCTAGGCCCTCCTGTGCCCACACAGCCACCACTCCTTAGACATGGGGTAGCAATAATATAGTGGTACACAGAGTTTTGATAAGACTCAAAGACTCCTTAATTAGTTGATCCATCTGCCTCTCTGCTACCTTGAAAAAGGATAGAATGTTCCCTTCCTAGGAGATGAGATTAAAAAATAAGTGAGAGAAGAGATAAACTCATGTTTCTTTCCTCCTTTTAGCTAAGCAATAAGAGGAGTTTTGGATGTCTTTTCTTTTCTTTTTTTTTTTTTTAAGGCAGGGGGCAATAAAGACTTCTACTCAGCAGAACATGTAAGAAGTTGATTAGGGGATTACTCATCTTAGGTGAGTGTGAGTTAAATATACTTGTGGTTAAATAAAGTGATGGTGGGGCCATGTTATGATTAGGCTGCTTGGTGTGACTTTAGAAATACTGGGAAAAAATTTCTCAACTCTTAACTCTCTCCCTTCCTAGTGATTTCTTGGAGTACCTAAAATTCATCAATTAGTAAATAATTTCTTTTAATTAATTAAAATGTTCAGAGAGTCCTCTTTTCAAATATTAGTTTTATTTTTTAATTTGTTTTATGATTTATTCAATTTTTTACTTGGTATGCAGGATCTTACTTCTCTGACCAGGATTGAACCCTGGCCAAGAGCAGAGGAAGGGCAGAGTCCTAATCACTTGACCATCAGGGAATTCCCCCTAATGTTAGTTTTATATACTCTTCCTGAGTATCTGGTAACATGAAATAGTTTTGCCACTTGTGAAGACATAATATTCTGAATAGTAGGTTCTAATGAAGCATGTGGGGTTGGGAGACTCAAAAGGAGGAAAGAAGAAAATGAGAGGGGCAAAAAATAAAATTGCATGTATGATTACATTACAGTTTTGCCTAGGAGTAGCTCTTGGTGCTAAAGGTAAATTCATTAATGAATTATTTAAATTAGAATGCTCTAGGCAGTGATTAGAAAAAGACAAATTTTGTCTTCACATTGTTTTATCTTGTATCAGGTTTTTGTCAATCTATTTGATGTAAAATTTGCTGATTAGAGGAAAAGCTAATGTAAAATTTATGTAAGCTAACAGTGATTTGAAAAGGAGGGTATTTAACTTTATTGAAAGCGAAAGTGAAGTCGCTCAGTGGTGTCCGACTCTTTGCAACCCCATGGACTGTAGCCTGTCAGGCTCCTCCGTCCATGGCATTTTCCAGACAAGAGTTCTGGAGTGGATTGCCGTTTCCTTTTCCAGGGCATCTTCCTGACCCAAGAATTGAACCCTGGTCTCCCACATTGCAGGCAGATGCTTTACCATCTGAGCCACTTTGCAATTGGCAGAGAAATCACCACTTGGCTTTCAAAGTGCTCAGTAGACAATTTTGGATACAAGCCATACACTACCATTTCAGAGAATGCCTCAGGGCAGAACCAGGGTCTATAGAGTTGGAAGTAGCAAATAGCTTTCATTGAGAAACCCAGGATGACATCTGTCAGATCTGACTAGTGCTACAGTATATGAAATGTCACTTTCATTCCAGCTGAGATGGCCTTCTCACCCATGACTTTTAGTACACCAGATGGCTCTAAGCGGAAGGCATTCATTTGAGTGTTTGGTGGCAAAAGGTCTTTCACATTTCCCTACTAACCCTCTTCTGCCACTCTGCAGGATAGTCCACTTGGCACTTAAGTTTCTGAGGGGAGAGGACTTTAGAGGGGTAACTTTACAGCAGTGATTTCTAAACATCTGGTGGTTTCAGAATCATCCTAGGAATTTGTTTGTTTACCATTTCAAAATGTATGGCAAAAACAAATACAATATTGTAAAGTAATTAATCTTCAATTAAAATAAATAAAAAGAGAAAAAAGTCATTTTAAATGTATAGTTTACTGGCGTTAAATATATTCACACTGTTGTGTAACCATCACCACAATCCATTTCCAGAAGTTTTCTCATCACCCTAGACTGAAAACTCTCTACCTGTTAAATGATAACCCTGCATTTTCTTCTCCTTCCACCCGCTGGAAACTACCATTGTATTCTCTGTTTCTGAATTTGACTACTCTACCTCATATAACTGAAATAATACTTCATTTGCCTTTTTGTAACTGGCTTATTTCATGATGTAGAAGGTCAGAATTTCCTTCCTTCTCAAGGCTGAGCAATATTCCCTTGTATGTGTATATAGCATTTTGTTTATCCATGCATGCATCAGCTGGCATTTGCATTTGGTCCTGCTACTTCCTCTATCTTTTACAATCTTGAGCTTTGAGTTAGGTTACACAGAGAACAATCTTTTAGGCAGCCCACAGACTGGTTAGAAATTTTCAAAAGCCGGTCTGCTCTGCATTCTCCAGTTCTGGTAAAGGTATTTAGGACCATTTCCTGGGAGGGAGTGGACAAGGGCAAGTAAAAATGTCACAAAAATTCTTACTATTTTGAATGTGGCTTTTTCTTGATTGGACTTTCACTTGGTTACTACAAATGCTTGAATAACGTTTAGAGCTTCTATAAGGTTATTTTAGTCAGTATCCAATTGTGTTTTTTTTTTTAATATTTCAACTGTTGTGAAGGCTGTCTCACTTACATAGCAGAGTAAGTGACAGTGGCACAAAGAATGGTAATGATAACTTGGTTTGACAACCCTGCTGTGGAACGAGAAATTGCCTACTAGGCAAAAGAGGAAGTTTGTGTTTTTCCTCCTGAATTCAAGCCAAGCAGGCATCCCCTCCCTTAAAAGGATGGAGAAGTCTTGAGGCTATTGTAAGAATAAGACTGAAAACCAGAGGCAGGAGGCTTAAGTCCAAAACCTGAGAACACCAGAGAACTCCTGACTCGAGGGAAAATTAATCAATAAGAGCTCATCAAACACCTCCATACCTACACTGAAACCAAGTACCACCCAAGGGCCAACAGGTTCCAGAGCAAGACATACCATGCAAATTCTCTAGCAACACAGGAACATAGCCCTGATCTTCAATATACAGGTTGCCCAAAGTCACACCAAACCCACTGACAACACATAACTCACTACTGGACACTTCATTGCACTCCAGAGAGAAGAAATCTAACTCCACCCACCAGAAAAATGACACAAGCTTCCCTAACCAGGAAACCTTGACAAGCCACCTGTCCAAACCCACCCACAGGAAGGAAACTCCACAATAAAGAAGAACCACAAACTGGGGAAAAACCACCCCAAACACAGCAATATAAACAAGATGAAAATGCAGAGAAATACCCAGCGAGTAAAGGAACAAGGCAAAGGCCCACTAAATCAAACAAAAGAAGAAGAGATAGGGAATCTACCTGATAAAGAATTCCGAATAATAATAGTGAAAATGATCCAAAATTTTAAAAACAAAATGGAGCTACAGATAAATAGCCTGGAGACAAGGATTGAGAAGATGCAAGAAATGTTTTACAAGGACCCAGAAGAAATAAAAAACTGTCAATCAATAATGAATAATGCAATAAATGAGATCAAAAACATTCTGGAGGAAACCAACAGTAGAATAACAGAGACACAGAGACAGAAGATACAATAAATGAGGTAGAGGATAGAATGGTAGAAATAAATGAAACAGAGAGGAAAAAAGAAAAAAAAGAATTTAAAGAAATGAGGACAACCTCAGAGACCTCTGGGACAATGGATTCAAATCATTGGAGTCCTAGAAGAAAAAGACAGAAAGAAAGATCATGAGAAAATACTTGAGGAGATAATAGTTGAAAACTTCCCTAAAATGGGAAAGGAAATAATCACCCAAGTCCAAGAAACCCAGAGAGTCCCAAATGGGATAAACCCAAGGCAAAACATCCCAAGACACATATTAATCAAATTAACAAAGATCAAACACAAAGAACAAATATTAAAAGCAGCAAGGGAAAAATAACAAATAACACACAAGAGGATTCCCATAAGGATAACAGCTGATCTTTCAGTAGAAACAGTGCAGGCCAGAAGGGAATGGCAGGACATACTTAAAGGGATGAAAGAGAAAAACTTACAACCAAGATTACTGTACCCAGCAAGGATCTCATTCAAATATGAAGGATAAATCAAAAGCTTTCCAGACAAGCAAAAGCTGAGAGAATTCAGCACCACCAAACCAGCTCTCCAAAAAATGCTAAAGGATCTTTTCTAGACAGGAAACACATAAAGGGTGTATACACTTGAACACAAACCAACAAAGCAAATGGCAATGGGCTCATACTTATGAATAATCTCCTTAAATGTAAATGGGTTGAATGCCCCAACCAAAAGACAAAGATTGGCTGAATGGATACAAAAACAAGACCTCTATATATGTGGTCTACAAGAGACCCACCTCAAAACAAGGAACACATATAGACTGAAAGTGAAGGGATGGAAAAAAAAATGTTCCAAACAAATAGAGACCAAAAGAAAGCAGGAGTAGCAATACTCATATCAGATAAAATAGACTTTAAAATAAAGACTATGGAAAGAAACAAAGAATGACACTACATAATAATCAAAGGATCAATCCAAGAAAAAGATATAACAACTATAAATTTATATGCATCCAACATAGGAGCACTGTAATATGTAAGGCAAATGCTAACAAGTATGAAAGAGGAAATTAACAGTAACACAATAATAGTGGGGTACTTTAATACCCCACTCACACCTATGGATAGATCAACTAAACAGAAAATTAACAAGGAAACACAAACTTTAAATGATACAATAGACCAGTTAGATCTAATTGATATCTATAGGACATTTCACCCCCAAACGATGAATTTCACCTTTTTCTCAAGTGCTCACAGAGCCTTCTTCAGGATAGAGCACATCCTGGGCCATAAATCTAGCCTTAGTAAATTTAAAAAAAAGAAATCTTTCCAAGCATATTTTCTGACCACATGCAGTAAGATTAGATGTTAATTACAGGTGAAAAACTATTAAAAATTCCAACATATGGGGGCTGAACAACATGCTGCTGAATAACCAACAAATCACAGGGGAAATAAAAAAAGAAATCAAAATATGCATAGAAATGAACGAAAATTAAAACACAACAACTCAAAAATTATGGGACACTATAAAAGCTGTGTTAAGGGGAAGGTTCATAGCAATACAGGCATACCTCAAGAAAAAGAAAAAAGTCAAATAGATAACCTAACTCTACACCTAAAGCAACTAGAAAAGGAAGAAACGAAGAACCCCAGGGTTAGTAGAAGGAAAGAAAAGTTAAAAATTAGGGCAGAAATAAGTGCAAAAGAAACAAAAGGGACTATAGCAGAAATCAACAAATCTAAAACCAGGTTATTTGAGAAGATAAATAAAATTGACAAACCATTAGCCAGACTCATCAAGAAACAAAGGGAGAAGATTCAAATCAACAAAATTAGAGATGAAAATGGAGAAATCACAACAGACAACACAAAAATACAATCATAAGAGACTACTATGAGCAACTATATGCCAATAAAATGGACAACATGGAAGAAATGGACAAATTCTTAGAAATGTAAAACTTTCCAAACCTGAACCAGGAAGAAATAGAAAATCTTAACAGACCCATCACAAGCACGGAAATTGAAACTGTAATCAGAAATCTTCCAGCAAACAAAAAAAAAACAGGTCCGGACAGCTTCACAGCTGAATTCTACCAGAAATGTAGGGAAGAGCTAACACCAATCCTACTCAAACTCTTTCAGAAAATTGCAGAGGAACATAAATTTCCAAATTCATTCTACGAGGCTACCATCACCCTAATACCAAAACCAGACAAAGATGCCACAAACCTCTTGATGAAAGTGAAAGTGGAGAGTGAAAAGTTGGCTTCAAGCTCAATATTCAGAAAACGAAGATCATGGCATCTGGTCCCATCACTTCATCGGACATAGATGGGGAAACAGTGAAAGTAATGTCAGACTTTATTTTTTGGGCTCCAAAATCACTGCAGATGGTGACTGCAGCCATGAAATTAAAAGATGCTTACTCCTTGGAAGGAAAGTTATGACCAACCTAGATAGCATATTGAAAAGCAGAGACATTACTTTTCCAACAAAGGTCCGTCTAGTCAAGGCTATGGTTTTTCCAGTGGTCAGGTATGGATGTGAGAGTTGGACTGTGAAGAAGGCTGAGTGCTGAAGAATTGAAGCTTTTCAACTGTGGTGTTGAAGAAGACTCTTGAGAGTCCCTTGGACTGCAAGGAGATCCAACCAGTCCATTCTCAAGGAGATCAGCCCTGGGATTTCTTTGGAAGGAATGATGCTGAAGCTGAAACTCCCATACTTTGGCCACCTGATGTGAAGAGTTGACTTATTAGAAAAGATTCTGTTGCTGGGAGGGATTGGGGGCAGGAGGAGACAGGGACGACAGAGGATGAGATGGCTGGATGCATCACTGACTTGGTGAATGTGAGTCTGAGCGAACTCTGGGAGTTGGTGATGGACAGGGAGGTCTGGCATGTGATTAATGGGGTTGCGAAAAGTCGGACACAACTGAGCGACTGAACTGAACTGAACTGAAAGGCCGATATCACTGATGAACATAGATGCAAAAATCCTTAATAAAATTCTAGCAAACAGAATCCAACAATGTATTAAAAAGATCATACATCATGGCAAAGTGGTCTTTATTCCAGTGATGCAAGGATTCTTAAATATCTTCAAATCAATCAATGTAAGACACCAAATTAACAAATTGAAAGATAAAAACCATATGATTATCTCAGTAGATGCAGAGAAAGCCTTTGACAAAATTCAACATCCATTTATGACAAAAACCCTCCAGAAAGCAGGCATAGAAGGAACATCAGTTCAGTCGCTCAGTCGTGTCCTACTCTTTGCAACCCCATGAATTGTAGCACGCCAGGCCTCCCTGTCCATCACCAACTCCCAGAGTGCACTCAGACTCATGTCCATTGAGTCAGTGATGCCATCCAGCCATCTCATCCTCTGTCGTCCCCTTCTCCTCCTGCCCCCAATCCCCACCAGCAACAGAGTCTTTTCCAATGAGTCAACTCTTCACATCAGGTGGCCAAAGTACTGGAGTTTCAGCTTTAGCATCATTCCCTCCAAAGAAATCCCAGGGCTGATCTCCTTCAGAATGAACTGGTTGGATCTCCTTGCAGTCCAAGGGACTCTCAAGAGTCTTCTCCAACACCACAGCTCAAAAGCATCAATTCTTCGGCACTCAGCCTTCTTCACAGTCCAACTCTCACATCCATACCTGACCGCTGGAAAAAACATAGCCTTGACTAGACGGACCTTTGTTGGCAAAGTAATATGTCTGGTTTTCAACATGCTGTCTAGTTTGGTCGTAACTTTTCTTCCAAGGAGTAAACGTCTTTTAATTTCATGGCTGCAGTCACCATCTGTAGCGATTTTGGAGCCCCTCCTCCCCCAAAATAAAGTCTGACACTGTTTCCACTGTTTCCCCATCTATTTCCCATGAAGTGATGGGACCGGATGCCCTGATCTTCGTTTTCTGAATGTTGAGCTTTAAGCCAACTTTTTCACTCTCCTCTTTCACTTTCATCAAGAGGCTTTTAGTTCCTCTTTGCTTTCTGCCTTTTTCTGTACCTGTTAGCTATCTGTATGTCTTCTTAGGAAAAAGTTTATTCGGGTCTTCTGCGCCTTTTTTGACTGGGTTTTTGGTTTTTATGATATTGAGTTGTATGAGGTCCTTGAATATTTTGGATATTAACCCCTTGTTTGTCACATCATTTGCAAATATTTCCTCCCATTCAGTAAGTTGTCTTTTAATTTTGTTGATGGTTTCCATTGCTGTACAAATGCTTTCAAGTTCAATCAGGTCCCATTTGTCTAAATTGCTTTTACTTTTTTTGCCTTAGGAGACCTCTCCAAAAAGTATTTCTACTATGTTTATGTCAAAGAGTGTTATGCAACTGTGACATAAATCACAGCAAGATCCTCTATGACCCACCTCCCAGAGTAATGGAAATAAAAGCAAAAATAAGCAAATGGGACCTAACTAAGCTTAAAAGCTTTTGCACAATGAAAGAAACTATAAGCAAGGTGAAAGGGCAGTCTTCATAATTGGAGAAAATAATAGCAAATGAAGCAACTGACAAACAACTTATCTCAAAAATATATAAGCAGCTCATGAGGCTCAATACCAGAAAAATAAATGACACAATCAAAAATGGACCAAAGAACTAAACAGACATACAGATGGCTAACAAACACATGATCCAAGGAAGACATACAGATGGCTAACAAACACATGAAAAGATGCTCAACATCACTCATTATCAGAGAAATGCAAATCAAAACCACAATGAGGTACCAACTCATGCTAGTCAAAATGGCTATCAAAAAGTCTACAAAGAATAAATGCTGGAGAGAGCATGGAGAAAAGGGAACCCTATTACACTGTTGGTTGGAATGCAAACTAGTATAGCCACTAGGGAGAACAGTGTGGAGATTCCTTACAAAACTGGAAATAGAACTGCCATACTGCCCTGCAATCCCACTGCTTGGAATATACACCAAGGAAACCAGAATTGAAAGAGACGTATGTACTCCAATGTTCATTGCAGCACTGTTTACAATAGCTAGGACATGGAAGCAACCTAGATGTCCATCAGCAGATGAATGGATAAGAAACTTGTGGTACATATGTACAATGGAATATTACTCAGCTATTAAAAAAGAACACATTTGAATCAGTTCTAATGAGGTAGATGAAGCTGGAGCCTATTATACAGAGTGAAGTAAGTCAGAAAGAAAAACACCAATACAGTATATTAATGTGTGTGTGTGTGTATATGTATGGAATTTAGAAAGATGGTAATGACGACTCTATACTTGAGACAGCAAAAGAGACACAGGTACAAAGAACAGACTTTTGGACTCTGTAGGGGAAGGCGAGGGTAGAATGATTTGAGAGAATAGCATTGAAACATGTATGAAATATGTGAAATAGATGACCAGTCCAAGTGTGATGCATGAAGCAGGGTACTCAAATCTGATGCACTGGGACAACCCAGAAGGATGGGATGTGGATAGACGTGGAAGGAGGATTTGGGATGGGGGGGACACATGTATACCCATAGCTGATTCATCTCAATGTATGGCAAAAACCACCACGATATTGTAAAGTAATTATCCTCCAATTAAAATAAACAAATTAATATTAAAAAGAGAGTTCTGCATGTTTTTTCCTAGGTGTTTTATGCTTTCAGGTCTTACATATAGGTATAGATCTTTAAACCATTTTCTGTTTATTTTTGTATATGGTGGGAAGGAATATTGTGATCTCACTCTTTGTGTAGCTGTCCAGTTTTTTCAGCACAACTTTTAGAAGAGACTGTCTTTTACCATTGCGTATTCTTGCCTCCTTTATTGAAGATTGACTACAGATGTATGGGTTTATTTCTGGGATCTGTATTCTGTCACATTGATCTGTGTGTCTGTTTTGGTCTCAGTACCATACTGTTTTGATTATTGTAGCTTTTTTAGTATAGTCTGAAGTCTGGATGGGTTATACTTCCAGGTTTGTTCTTTCTCCTCAAGATTGTTTGGACAATTCAGGATCTTTTGTTGCTATATATGAATTTTAGGATTATTTGTTCTAGTTCTGTGAAAAATGTCATGGGAGTGTTGATAACGGTTAAGTTAAATCCACCAATTATTTTGATAAGTATGGCCATCTTAACAATATTAATTCTTCCAATCAAAGAGCTTGGGGTATCTTTTCATTTTTGTATCGTCTTCAATTTCTTTCATCAATGTTTTACAGTTTTTGCAATATAGATCTTTCACCTCCTTGGTTAAGTTTATTTCAAGGTATTTTTTGATGCAATTTTAAATTTGGAATTTTCTTTTTACTTTCTCTTTATTATATTTCATTACAGGTTATAGAAATGCAATATATTTCTCTATATTAATCTTATATCTTGTCACCTTGTTGAATTCATTTATTAGTTCTAGTAGTTTTTGGATAGAGACTTTAGGATTTCCTATATAAAAGTATCATATCATCTGTGAATACTGACATTTTAACCTCTTCCCTTCTAATTATTTCCTTCTCTTGTCTGATTGCTATGGCTAAGACTACCAGTACTATATTAAATAGAAGTTGAAAGAGTGGGCATCCTTTTCTTGGTCCTGATTTAGCAGGAAGGCAACCAGGTTTTCACCATTAGGTATAATATTGGTTGTGGATTTGTCATAAGTGCCCCTTTTTAAGTCAAGATATGTTCATTTGGAGTGGTGAATGGCAGCTGCATGGCATTGGACTGGTGAACACCTGAGAGGAGATACCTTACGTCCAAAGTTAGAAGCAGTGACCCTGAGAAGATAACCCATGTCCAAGGTCAGGAGTGGCACCTGCACTTTGCTGGAATAGCCGTGAAGAGATACCCTACCTCCAAGGTCAGAAAAATCCCAATAAGACAGTAAGCCCTGGAGCAGCTGTGAGGAGATACACTATATCTGAGGGGAAAGGAGAAGCCCCAGCAAGATGGTAGGAGGGGCGAACTCACTTTTAGAATCAAACTCTGTTCCTGCCAGAGACGCTCAGAGGGCTCAAACAAACCTTGTGCACACCAAGACCCAGGGACCCTACAGAGACTGAGACAGAAATCTATTTGAGCATCTCCTGTGGAGGTATGGGTCTGCAGTGGTCTGCCACAGGGACAGGGGCTCTGGGTGTGGGTATGGCATAAGTCTTCTTGGAGGAGGACACCATCACCCCTACTATGGGGCTTCCCTGGTGGCTAGGATGGTAAAGCATCTGCCTGCAGTGTGGGAGACCGGGTTTGATCTCTGGATTGGGAAGATCCCCTGGAGAAAGAAATGGCAACACACTCCAGTACTCTTGCCTGAAAAATTCCATGGACTGAGGAGCCCGATAGGCTACAATCCATAGACTCTTGGGAGGCACAACAGAACTTTGTTCACCAGGACCCAGGAGAAAAGAACAGTAACCCCACAGGATACTTGCTTCTGGGTGTCCGGGAGTCTGGGGTGAAGGCATGGGTTGGTGGTGGCCTGTTGCAGGGTTGAGGGCATGGACTGTTGGCAGTACATGCCTGGGATCTTTTGAGGGAGGTTAGCGCAGGTGGCTGCAACTGGCACACTAAGCACAGGCGGCTGCAACCGGCACACTAAGCGCAGCCGAGAGGAGCTAACCCATGTCAAAGGTCAGGGGCAGAAGCTGGGAGGACCCCATGCCCAAAGGGCAGCAGCCAAGAGGGGTTACCCCACGTCCGAGGTCAGGAGCAGCAGCCGTGCTTTGCTGGAGCAGCTGTGAAGAGATATCCCAAGCCCAAGGTAAGAGAAACCCAAGTAAGATGGTAGGTGCTGCAAGAGGGCCTCAGAGGGCAGACACACTGAAACCACACTCACAGAAAACTAGTCAATCTAATCACACTAGGACCACAGTCTTGTCTAACTCAATGAACTAGCCATGCCAATGGGGCAACCCAAGATGGGCAGGTCATGGTGGAGAAGTCTGACAGAATGTGGTCCACGGGAGAAGGGAATGGCAAACCATTTTAGCATTCTTGTCTTGAGAACCCCATGAACAGTATAAAAAGGCAAAACAATAGGATACTGAAAAAGGAACTCCACAGGTCAGTAGGTGACCAATATGCTACTGGAGATCAGTGGAGAAATAACTCCAGAAAGAATGAAGGGATGGAGCCAAAGCAAAAACAATACCCAGCTGTGGATGTGTCTGGTGATAGAAGCAAGGTCCAATGCTGTAAAGAGCAATCTTGCATAGGAACCTGGAATGTCAGGTCCATGGATCAAGGCAAATTGGAAGTGGTCAAATGGGAGATGGCAAGAGTGAATGTCGAGATTCTAGGAATCAGCGAACTAAAATGGACTGGATTGGGTGAATTTAACTCAGATGACCATTATATCTCCTACTGCAGGCAGGAATCCCTCAGAAGAAATGGAGTAGCCATCATGGTCAACAAAAGAGTCCGAAATGCAGTACTTGGATGCAATCTCAAAAATGACAGAATGATCTCAGTTCATCTCCAAGGCAAACCATTCAGTATCACAGTTATGCAAGTCTATGCCCCAACCAGTAACGCTAAAGAAGCTAAAGTTGAATGATTATATGAAGACCAGGAAGACCTTTTACAACTAACACCCAAAAAAGATGTCCTTTTATTTCTAGGGGACTGGAATGCAAAAGTAGGGAGTCAAGAAACACCTGGAGTAACAGGCAAATTTGGCCTTCAAATGCGGAATGAAGCAGGGCAAAGACTAACAGAGTTTTGCCAAGAAAATGCACTGGTCATAGCAAACACCCTCTTCCAACAACACAAGAGAAGACTCCACACATGGACATCACCAGATGGTCAACACTGAAATCAGACTGATTATATTCTTTCCAGCCAAAGATGGAGAAGCTCTATACAGTCAACAAAAACAAGACCAGGAGCTCAGATCGTGAACTCCTTATTACCAAATTCAGATTTAAATTGAAGAAAGTAGGGAAAACCGCTAGACCATTCAGATATGACATAAATAAAATCCTTTATGATTATACAGTGGAAGTGAGAAATAGATTTAAGGACCTAGATCTGATAGATAGAGTGCCTGATGAACTATGGAATAAGATTCGTGACATGTACAGGAAACAGGGATCAAGACCATCCCCATGGAAAAGAAATGCCAAAAAGCAAAATAGCTGTCTGGGTAGGCCTTGCAAATAGCTGTGAAAAGAAGAGAAATGAAAAGCAAAGGAAAAAAGAAAAGATATAAGCATCTGAATGCAGAGTGCCAAAGAATAGCAAGAAGAGATAAGAAGGCCTTCTTCAGTGATCAATGCAAAGAAATAGAGGAAAACAACAGAATGGGAAAGACTAGAGATCTCTTCAAGAAAATTAGAGAAACCAAGGGAACATTTCATGCAAAGATGGGCTCGATAAAGGACAGAAATAGTATGGACCTAACAGAAGCAGAAGATATTAAGAAGAGATGGCAAGAATACACAGAAGAACTGTACAAAAAAAAATCTTCAAGACCTGAATAATCATGATGGTGTGATCACTCATCTAGGGCCAGGCATCCTGGAAAGTGAAGTCAAGTGGGCCTTTAGAAAGCATCATGATGAAAAAAGCTAGTGGAGGTGATGGAATTCCAGTGGAGCTATTTCAAATTCTGAAAGATGATGCTGTGAAAGTGCCGCACTCAATATGCCAGCAAATTTGGAAAACTCAGCAGTGGCCACAGTACTGGAAAAGGTCAGTTTTCATTCCAATCCCGACAAAAGGCAATTCCAAAGAATGCTCAAACTACCACACAATTGCACTCATCTCACATGCTAGTAAAGTAATGCTCAAAATTCTCCAAGCCAGGCTTCAGCAATACATGAACCGTGAACTTCCTGATGTTCAAGCTGGTTAGAAAAGGCAGAGAAACCAGAGATCAAATTGCCAACATCTGTTGGATCATGGAAAAAGCAAGAGAGTTCCAGAAAAACATGTATTTCTGCTTTCTTGACTATGCCAAAGTGTTTAACTTTGTGGATCACAATAAACTGTGGAAAATTCTGAGAGATGGGAATACCAGACCACCTGACCTGTCTCTTGAGAAATCTGTATGCAGGTCAGGAGGCAACAGTTAGAACTGGACATGGAACAACGGACTGGTTCCAAATAGGAAAAGGAGTATGTCAGGGCTGTATATTATCACCCTGCTTATTTAACTTCTATGCAGAGTACATCATGAGAAATGCTGGGCTGGAAGAAACACAAGCTGGAATCAAGATTGCCGGGAGAAATATCAATAACCTCATATATGCAGATGACACCACCTTCATGGTACAAAGTAAAGAGGAACTGAAAAGCCTCTTGATGAAAGTGAAAGTGGAGAGTGAAAAAGTTGGCTTAAAACTCAACATTCAGAAAATGAAGATCACGGCATCGGTCCCATCACTTCATGGGGATTAAATGGGGAAACAGTGTCAGACTTTATTTTCGGGGGCTCCAAAATCACTGCAGATGGTGACTGTGGCCATGAAATTAAAACATGCTTACACCTTGAAGAAAAGTTATGACCAACCTAGATAGCATATTGAAAAGCAGAGACATTACTATGCTGACTAAGGTCCATCTAGTCAAGGCTATGGTTTTCCAAGAGTCATGTATGGATGTGAAAACTGGACTGTGAAGGAGGCTGAGCACTGAAGAATTGATGCTTTTGAACTGTGGTGTTGGAGAAGCCTCTTAAGAGTCCCTTGGACTGCAAGGAGGTCCAAATAGCCCATTCTGAAGGAGATCAACCCTGGGACTTCTTTGGAAGGAATGATGCTAAAGCTGAAACTACAGTACTTTGGCCACCTCATGCGAAGTGTTTACTTATTGGAAAAGACTTTGATGCTGGAAGGGATTGAGGGCAGAAGGAGAAGGGGACAGCAGAGGATGAGATGGCTGCATGGCATCAAGACTCGATGGACGTGTGTCTGAGTGAACTCCGGGAGATGGTGATGGACAAAGAGGCCTGGCATGCTGCGATTCATGGGGCTGCAAAGAGTTAGACACGACTGAGCAACTGAACTGAAGTGAACCATTATCTTCATTACCTCCACCACAGTTTGCCCCAAGGTAAATAGCAGGGAGGGAACATAGCCCCATCCATCACCAGAAAATTGGATTAAAGTTTTACAGAGCATGGCTCTGCACATCAGAACAAGAACCAGTATCCTCCTCAGTCAGTCTATCCTATAAGGAAGCTTTCATAAACCTCTAATCCTTCTTCATCGGGGGGGGGGGACAGAAGAAAAGCATCATCACAGAAAAGTAACCCATCTAATAACATGGACCACAGCCTTGTCTAACTCAAGGAAACTATGAGTCATGCCACGCAGTGCCACCCAAGCTGGACAGATCATGGTGGAGAGTTCTGACAAAAAGTGGTCCACTGGAGAAGGAAATGGGAAACCACTTTAGTATTCCTGCCTTGAGAAACCCATGAACAGTATGAAAAGGGAAAAAAGATAAGATACTGAAAGATGAACTCCCCAGGTTCGTAGATGCCCAATATGCTACCAGAAATCAGTGGAGAAATAACTCCAGAAAGAATGAAGAGATGGAGCCAAAGCAAAAAGAACACCCAGTAGTGGATGTGACTGGTGATGGAAACTAGGTTCAATGCTGTAAAGAGCAATAGTGCATAGGAACCTGGAATGTTAGGTCCATGTATCAAGGCAAATTGGAAGTGGTCAAACAGGGATTGCAAGAGTGAACATCGACATTCTAGGAATCAGCAAACTAAAATGGACTGGAATGGGTGAATTTAACTCAGATGACCATTATATCTACTACTGTGGGGAAGAATCCCTTAGAAGAAATGGAGCAGCCATCATAGTCAACAAAAGAGTCTGAAATGCAGTAATTGGATGCAATCTCAAAAATGAGAGAATGATCACTGTTCGTTTCCAAGGCAAACCATTCAATAACACAGTAATCCAAGTCTATGCCCCAGCCAGTAATGCTGAAGAAGCTGAAGTTGAACGGTTTTGTGAAGACATACAAGACATTTTAGAATTAACACCCCAAAAAATGTCCTCTTCATTTTAGGGGACTGGAAAGCAAAAGTAGGAAGTCAAGAAACACCTGGAAAGTGAAAGTGAAGTCGCTCAGTGGTGTTCGACTCTTTGCGACCCCATGGACTGTAGCCTGCCAGCCTCCTCCATCCATGGGATTTTCCAGGCAAGAGTGCTGGAGTGGATGGCCATTTCCTTCTCCAGGGGATCTTCCCAACCGAGGAATCGAACCTGGGTCTCCTGCATTGCAGGCAGACGCTTTACCGTCGGAGCCACCAGGGAAGCCCAAGAAACACCTGGAGTAACAGGCAAATTTGGCCTTCAAATGCGGAATGAAGCAGGGCAAAGGCTAATAGAGTTTTGCCAAGAGAACGCACTGGTCATAGCAAACACCCTCTTCCAACAACACAAGAGAAAACTCTACACATGGACATCACCAGATGCTCAACACTGAAATCGGACTGATTATATTCTTTGCAGCCAAGGATGGAGAAGCTCTATACAGTCAGCAAAAACAAGACCAGGAGCTGACTGTGGCACAGATCATGAACTCCTTATTGCCAAATTTAGATTTAAATTGAAGAAAGTGAGGAAAACCACCAGACAATTCAGGTATGACCTAAATTAAATCCCTTATGATTATACAGTGGAAGTGAGAAATAGATTTAAGGGACTAGATCTGATGGAGTGCCTGATGAACTATGGAATGAGGTTCATGACATTGTCCAGGAGACAGGGACCAAGACCATCCCCATGGAAAAGAAATGCAAAAAGGCAAAATGGCTGACTGTGGAGGCCTTACAAATAGCTGTGAAAAGAGGAGAAGTGAAAAGCAAAGGAGAAAAGGAAAGATATAAGCATCTGAATGCAGAGTTCCAAAGAATAGCAAGAAGAGATAAGAAAGCCTTCTTCAGTGATCAATGTAAAGAAATAGAGGAAAAGAACAGAATGGGGAAGACTAGAGATCTCTTGAAAAAAAATTAGAGAAACCAAGGGAACATTTCATGCAAAGATGGGCTCGATAAAGGACAGAAGTTGTATGGACCTAACAGAAGCAGAAGATATTAAGAAGAGGTGGCAAGCCTACACAGAAGAACTGTACAAAAAAGATCTTCATGATCCGGAAAATCACGATGGTGTGATCACTCATCTAGAGCCAAACATCCTGGAATGTGTAGTCAAGTGGGCCTTAGAAAGCATCACTATGAACAAAGATAGCGGAGGTGATGGAATTCCAGTGGAGCTATTTCAAATCCTGAAAGATGATGCTGTGAGAGTAGTGCACTCAATAGGGCAGCAAATTTGGAAAACTCAGCAGTGGCCACAGGACTGGAAAAGGTCAGCTTTCATTCCAATCCCAAAGAAAGGCAATGTCAAAGAATGCTCAAACTACCACACAATTGCACTCATCTCACATGCTAGTAAAGTAATGCTCCAAATTCTCCAAGTCAGGCTTCAGCAATATGTGAACTGCAAACTTGCAGATGTTCAAGCTGGTTTTAGAAAAGGCAGAGGAACCAGAGATCAAATTACCAACATCCGCTGGATCATGAAAAAACCAAGAGAGTTCCAGAAAAACATCTATTTCTGCTTTCTTGACTATGCCAAAGCCTTTGACTGTGTGGATCCCAATAAACTGGAAAATTCTTCAAGAGATAGGAATACCAGACCATCTGACCTGCCTCTTGAGAAACCTATATGCAGGTCAGGAAGCAATAGTTAGAACTGGACATGGACCAACAGACTGGTTCCAAATAGAAAAAGGCACACGTCAGGAACGTATATTGTCACTCCGCTATTTAAATTATATTGGCTTTATAGTGGCATGTTATTTTTCAAGTGTTTTCCATTGTTCTTTCTGTAGTTGAATTCTAGTTTTATAAAGTTGTGTTCAAAAATGATTTATATAATATCTATTCTTATACTTTTTAGGCTTCTTTTGTGGCCTAGTATGTGATCCACCCTGCAGACCATTCCATGTGCACTTGATAGAAATGTGTATCCTGCTGTTTTTTAACATAATGTCCCATTGATATCAATTAAGGCCAACTAGTCAATTGTATCATTTAAGACCACTGTTGCCTGTTGATTTTCTGTCTGGATGCTTTGTCTATTGATATCAGTGGAGTGTTAAAGTCTACTATTATTATTCTATTATTGTCAATTTCTATATTTATGTCTATTAGTATTTGCTTTATGTTGTTAGATGCTCCTGTATTGGATGCATATATGTTAATGATTATAATAGCCTCTTCTTGTATTGATCCATTTATCATTATATAATACCTTTCTTTGTTTTATTTTCCTTTTTTTTCCCCATTTTTTTTTAATTAAAGGATAACCGCTTTACAGAATTTTGTTGTTTTCTGTCAAACCTCATCATGAATCAGCCATAGGTATACATTTATCACCTCCCTTTTGAAATTCCCTCCCATCTCCCTTCCCATCCCACCTTTCTAGGTTGATACAGAGTCCCTGTTTGAGTTTCCTGAGCCATACAGCAAATTCCTGTTGACTGTCTATTTTACATATGGTAATGTAAGTTTCCATGTTACTCTTTCCATATGTCTCACCCTCTCCTCCCTTCTCCCCATGTCCATAATCCTATTCTCTATTTGGAAGGAATGATACTGAAGCTGAAACTCCAGTACTTTGGCCACCTGATGCTAAGAGTTGACTCATTGGAAAAGACTCCGATGCTGGGAGGGATTAGGGGCAGGAGGAGTATTGAACGGCAGAGGATGAGACGGCTGGATGGCATCACTGACTCGATGGATGAGTCTGAGTGAACTCAGGGAGGCCTGAGTGTGCTGCGATTCATGGGGTCACAAAGAGTCAGACACGACTGAGTGACTGAACTGAACTGAACTGATGTCTGTTTCTCCCTGATGGACAGGGAGGCCTGGTGTGCTGCGATTCATGGGGTCACAAAGAGTCAGACACGACTGAGTGACTGAACTGAACTGAACTGATGTCTGTTTCTCCACTGTTGCCCTGTAAATAAATTCTTCAGTACCATTTTTCTAGATTCCACATATGTGTGTTAGAATACAATGTTTATCTTTCTCCTTCTGACTCACTTCACTCTGTAAAATAGGTTCTAGGTTCATCCACCTCATCAGAACTGACACAAATGCATTTCCCTTTATGGTTGAGTAATATTCCGTGGTGTATATATACCACAGCTTCTTTATCCATTCATCTGTCAGTGGGTATCTAGGTTGCTTCCTTGTTCTAGCTATTGTAAATAGTGTTGCAACGAACAATGAGAACATGTTCCCCCCCACCACCCACCCAATTTTGGTTTCTTCTGGGTATATGTCTAGGAGTGGGATTTCTGGGTCATATGGTGATTTTATTCCTAACTTCTTAAGGAATCTACATACCATCTTCCATAGTGGCTATATCATTTTACATTCCCACCAACAGCATAAGAGGGTTCCCTTTTCTCCACACCCTCTCCAGAATTTATTGTTCATAGACTTTCTGATGATGGCCATTCTGACCAGTGGGAGGTGATATCTCATTGTGGTTCTGATTTGCATTACTCTAATAATGAGTGATGTTGAGTATCTTTTTATGTGCTTTTTAGCCATCTGTATGTCTTCCTTGGAGAAATGTCTGTTTAGGTCTTTGTCCCAGTTTTTGATTCAGTTGTTTGTTTCTCCGTCATTGAGTTGTATGAGCTGCTTGTACGTTTTGGAAATTAATGCTTTGTCAGTTGTTTCACTTGTTATTATTTTCTCGAATTCTGAGGGTTGTCTTTTAACCTTGCTTATAGTTCCCTTTGTTCTGCAAAAGCTTTTAAGTTTAATCAGGTCCCACTTGTTTACTTTCGTTTATATTTCTGTTACTCTAGGAGGTGGGTCATAGAGGATCTTGCTTTGATTTATGTCATTGAGTGTTCTGCCTATGCTTCCCTCTAATAGTTTTATAGTTTCTGGTCTTATATTTAAGTCTTTAATCCATTTTGAGTTCATCTTTGTGTATGGTGTTAGGAAGTGTTCTGACTTCATGCTTTTACTTGCAGCTGTCCAGTTTTGCCAACACCACTTATTAAAGAGTATGTCTTTGCACCATTGTATATTCTTACCTCCTTTGTCAAAAATAATGTACTCATTCATGCATAGATTTATTTTTGGGCTTTCTATCTTGTTCCATTGTTCTGTATTTCTGTTTTTGTGCCAGTACCATACTGTCTTGATAACTGTATAATCTGAAGACAGAAAGGTTGATTCTTTCAGCTCTATTCATCTTTATCAAGACTGCTTTGGCTATTCGGTGTCTTTTGTGTTCCCATATGAATTGTGAAATTTTTGTTCTAGTACTGTCAAAAAATGCCATTGGTAATTTGATAGGGATTGCACTGAATTTGTAGATTGCATTTGGGATTATAGTCATTTTCACAATATTGATTCTTCCTACCCAAGAATATGGAGTATCTGTCCATCTGTTTATGTCATCCTTGATTTCTTTTATGAGTGTCTTATAATTTTCTCTGTACGGTTCTTTTGTCTCCTTAGGTAAGTTTATTCTTGGATACTTAATTCTTTTTGTTGCAATGGTGAATGGGATTGATTCCTTAGATTCTCTTTCTGATTTTTCATTCTTATTATATAGAAATGCAAGTGATTTCTGTGTATTGATTGTCTATCTTGAAGTTTTGCTAAATACACTGATTAGATCTAGTAATTTTCTGATAATATCTTTAGGGTTTTCTATGTACTGTATTATGTCATCTGCAAACAGTGAGAGCTTTACTTCTTTTCCAATCTGGATTTCTTTTATTTCTTTTTCTTCTCTAATTGCTGTAGCTAGGACTTCCAGAACTATTTTGAATAATAGTGGTGAAACTGGAAACCCTTGTCTTGTTCCTAATCTTAGGGGGAATGCTTTCAGCTTTTCACCATTGAGAATAATGTTTGCTGTAGTCTTATCATATATAGCCTTTGCTATGTTGAGGTAGGTTCCTCCTATGCCCATTTTTTGAAGAGTTTTACTCATAAATGGGTGCTGAATCTTGTCAAATGCTTTTTCTGCATCTATTGAGAATATTAAATGGTTTTGATCTTGCAATTTGTTAATATCATGTATCACATTGATTAATTTGCATTTATTGAAGAACCCTTGCACTCCTGGAATAAACCTAACTGGATCATGGTGTATGAGCTTTTTGATGCGTTGCTGAATTCTGTTTGCTAAAATTTTGTTGAGGATCTTTGCATCTATGTTCATCAGTGATATTGGCCTGTTGTTTTCTTTTATTGTGTTGTCTTTGGTTTTGGTATCAGGGTGTTGGTGGCCTTGTAGAATGAGTTTGGAAATGTTCCTTCCTCTTGCCATTTTTTCAAAGAGTTTTAGAATGATAGGCATTAGCTGTTCTCTAAATATTTGATAGAATTCTCCTGTGAAGCCATCTGGTCCTGGGCTTTTGTTTTTTGGGAGATTTTTGATCACAGCTTCAATTTCAGTGCTTGCTATTGAGTTGTTCATAATTTCTATTTCTTCCTGGTTCAGTCTTGGAAGATTGAACTTTTCTAAGAATTTTTCTTTTTCTTCCAGGTTATCCGTTTTATCACCATATAGTTGTTCATAACAGTCTCTTATAATCCTTTCCATTTCTGCATTGTCTGTTGTAACCTCTCCTTTTTCATTTCCAGTTTTGTTGATTTGATTCTTCTCTCATTTTTCTTGAGTCTGGCTAAAGGTTTATCAACTTTGTTTATCTTCCCAAGAACCAGCTTTTGGTTTTATTAATCTTTACTACTGTTTCTTTCATTTCTGTTTCATTTATTTCTTCTAGAATCTTTATGATTTCTTTCTTTCTACAAATTTTGGAGTTTTTTGTTGTTTTTCTTTTCCCAGTTGTTTTAGGTGTAAAATTAGGTTGTCTATTCGATGTTTTTCTTCTTTATTGAAGTAGGATTGTATTGCTATAACCGTCACTCTTAGAACTGCTTTTGCTGCATCCCATAGGCCTTGAGTTATTGTGTTTTTATTGTCATTTGTTTCTAGAAATTTTTTGATTTCCCCTTTTAGTTCTTTAGTAACCTGTTGGTTATTTAGAAAAATACTGTTTAAACAGTACATTTAAACATACTGTTTAATGTGTTTCTGTTTCTTATAGTTTTCCCTTGTAATTGTTATCTAGTCTCATAGCATTTGATTAGAGGAGATACTTGATGCAATTTCAATTTCTTAAATTTACTGAATTTTGATTTGTGACCCAAGATGTGGTCTATCCTGGAGAATGTTCCATGTGCACTTGAGAAGAAGGTGTATTCTCCTGCATTTGGATGGAATGTCCTGAAGATATCAATAAGATTCATCTCATTTAATGTATCATTTAAGACTTGTATTTCCTTATTAATTTTCTGTTTTGATCATCTGTCCATTGGTGTGAGTAGGGTATTAAAGTGTCCTAATATTATTGTGTTAGTGTTAACTTCTCTTTTTATGTCTGTTAGTTTTTGCCTTATGTATTAAGGTGCTCCTATGTTGGGTGCATAGATATGTCTTCCTCTTGGATTCATCCCTTGATCATTATGTAATGTCCTTCCTTATCTCTTGTAATGTTCTTTATTTTAAGGTATCTTTATTTTAAGGTATATTTATTTTAAAGTATATTTTGTCTGATATGAGTATTGCTACTCCAGCTTTATTTTGCTTCTCATTTGCATAATGTATTTTCGATCCTGTCACTTTCAGTCTATATGTGTCTTTAGTCTATATGTGTCTTTATTCTATATGTGTCTTTAGATCTAAAGTGGGTTTCTTGTAGACAGCATATATATGGGTCTTATTTTTGTATCTATTCAGCCAGTCTGTGTCTTTTGATTTGAGCATTAATCCATTTACATTTAAAGTAATTATTGATATACATGTTCCTATTGTCATTTTCATAATTATTTGGGGTTAATTTTTGTGGATCCTTTTTCTTCTCTTGTACTTCATGACTATATAAATCCCTTTAACATTTGTTGTAAAACTGGTTTGGTGGTACTGAATTCTAACTTGCTTGTCTGAAAAGCTTTTCATTTCTCCATCAGTTTTGAATAAGATCCTTGCTGGAAACAGTAATTTTGGTTGTAGATTTTTCCCTTTCAGTACTTTAAAATAAATATATCCTGCCATTCCTTTCTGGCCTGCAGTTTCTGCTGAAAGATCAGCTTTTAAACGTGTGGGGTTTCCCTTGTATGTAACTTGTTGCTTTTCCCTTGCTGCTTTTAATATTCTTTCTTTGTGTTTAGTCTTTGTTAGTTTGATTAGTATGTGACTTGGCATGTTCTTCCTTGGGTTTTACCTGTATGGGACTCTTTGTGCCTCTTGGACTTGATTGACTATCTCCTTTTCCATGTTGGGGAAATTTTATAATCACTTAAATTTTTTTTTCCTTTTATTTCCCTCTTCTTCTTCTGGGAACCCTATAATTCAAATGTTAGTGCTTTTGATATGATCCCAAAGGCCTTTGAGAATATCTTCAGTTCTTTTAATTCTTATTCTGCTTTTCAGAAGTTATTTCCACCTTTTTATATTCCAGTTCACTGATTCGTTCTACATTTTGTTTCGAGGTTTTTGATCATCTTTACTATCATTATTCTGAATTCTTTTTCAGGTATTTTGACTACTTCTTCTTCATTTATTTGGACTTCTGTGTTTCTAGTTTGTTCCTTCATTTGTGTAGTTTTCCTCTGACATTTCATTAGTATTTTTTTAACTTCTTGTGTTTGAGGACTCATTTTCCCAGGCTTCGAAGTTGAGTTCTTTCTTCCTTTTCATTTCTGCCCTCCTAAGTCTGGTCCAGTGGTTTGTGTAAGCTTTGTATAGGGTGAGATTTGTGCTGAGTTTTTTGTTTGTGTGTTTGTTTTTTCTCTGATGGGCAAGGCTGAGTGAGGTGGTAATTCTGTCTGCTGATGATTTGGTTTGTATTTTTGAATTTTTGCTGTTTACTTGAGGTGGCCTGCACAAGGTGCTACTTTTGATTGGGTGATACTGGGTCTTGTATTCAAGTGGTTTCCTTTGTGTGAGTTCTCACTCTTTCTTACTCCCTAGGGCTAGTTCTCTGGTAATCTGGGGTCTTGGAATTTGTGCTCCCACTCCAAAGGCTCGGGGCTTGATCTCTGGTCAGGAATGAAGACTCCACAAGTGTTTTGTTTTTTTTTTTTTTAATGGCATTAAGTGAGATTAAAACAAATAGCCAAAAATGGGAAAACAAGGATGAACCCCAGAGAAATGACAGTTATAAAATCAGGCAAATAATATTTAAAATAATGGTATATATACATCCATGAGCAAAGTCAAAACAGTCCAACAAAAATAAAGTATGATAAATTGACCTGGCAAACAAGGAAATTAAAAATTATATCTACCAGTTAAGAACAAAACTTACTAAAGCACAAAGTGGAAAACAAAACTAAAGCAAGGTTCCAAGTGGTGAATAAAACAATGAAAACAAAACTAACAAATATGTTGAGAATAAAGGAAAGAAAAAAAAAAAGAAAGCATAGATATGCAAAGTTAAATAGAGGTAGATGAGGATTATATACATTAAAGATTAACTATAAGGGGAAAGAACAATGGAAAGGCAAACAAAAGAATAAATGTATAAAAATATAATAGGTTTAAAAATTAAAATTATAAAAAGGAGAAAAGAACAAAATGGAAGAATAAAGAAGAAAGGAAAGAAAATGACAACTCCACAGAACTTCAAAAGCCCAACCCGAAGGCAGAAATTTATAACAACAATAAAAAGTGTGATTGAATATGCATATATAGATACACACCCACAAGCAAAATCAAAACTGTCCAAAAATAAAAATTAAGCACAATAAATTGACCCATGGGACAAAGGAAACCAAAAATTATATCTACCAGAACAAAACTAACTAAAGCACAAACTGGAAAACAAAACTAATTCAAGGTGCCAATTGGGGAATAAAGCAATGAAAATAAAACTAACAAATATGTTGAGAGGAAACAAAAGAAAGAAAAGAAAGAATAGATATGTGAAGTTAAATAGAGGTAGATAAAGAAGATTTATATACATTAAAGATTAACTGCAAGGGGAAAAGAACAGAAGGTAAAGCAAACAAAGGAATAAATGTAGAAAAAAAATAATAATAGGTTTAATGGAGACAGTGAGCAAGACGATCCCCAAGAAAAAGAAATGCAAAAAAGCAAAATGCCTGTCTGAAGAGGCCTTACAAATTTCTGTGAAAAGAAGAGAAGTGAAAAGCAAAGGAGAAAAAGAAAGATATACCCATTTGAATGCAGAGTTTCAAAGAATAGCAAGGAGAGATAGAAAGCCTGCCTCAGCGATCAGTGCAAAGAAATAGAGGAAAACAATAGAATGGAAAAGACTGGAGTTCTCTTCAAGAAAATTAGAGATACCAAGGGAACATTTCATGCAAAGATGGGCTCAATAAACGACAGAAATGGTATGGACCTAACAGAAGCAGAAGATATTAAGAAGAGGTGGCAATAATACACAGAAGAACTGTACAAAAAAGATCTTCACGACCCAGATAATCACAATGGTGTGATCACTTACACTCACCTAGAGCTGAACATCCTGAAATGTGAACTCACATGGACCTTAGTAACCATCACTATGAACAAAGCTAGTGGAGGTGATGGAATTCCAATTGAGCTATTTCAAATCCTAAAAGATGACGCTTGAAAGTGTTGTAGTCAATATGTCAGCAAATTTGGAAAACTCAGCAGTGGCCACAGGATGGGAAAAGGTCAGTTTTCATTCCAATCCCAAAGAAAGGTAATGCCAAAGAATGCTTAAACTACCGCACAATTGCACTCATCTCACAGGCTAGTAAAATAAAGCTCAAAATTCTCCAAACCAAGCTTCAGCAATATGTGAACTGTGAACTTCCAGATGTTCAAGCTGGTTTTAGAAAAGGCAGAGGAACCAGAGATCAAATTGCCAACATCTGCCAGATCATGGAAAAAGCAAGAGACTTCCAGAAAAACATCTATTTCTGCTTCATTGACTATGCCAAAGCCTTTGACTATGTGGATCACAATAAAACTGTGGAAAGTTCTTCAAGAGATGGGAATACCAGACCATCTGACCTGCCTCTTGAGAAACCTATATGCAGGTTAGGAAACAACAGTTAGAACTGGACATGGAACAGCAGACTGGTTCCAAAAAGGAAAAGGAGTATGTCAGGGCTGTATATTGTCACACTGCTCATTTAACTTATATGCAGAATGTATCATGAAAAACTGGGCTGGATGAAGTACATGCTGGAATCAAGATTGTTGGGAAAAATATTAATAACCTCAGGTATGCAAATGACACCACCCTTATGGCAGAAAGCGAAGAAGGACTAAAGAGTCTCTTGATGAAAGTGAAAGAGGAGAGTGAAAATGTTGGCTTAAAGCTCAACATTCAGAAAACTAAGATCATGGCATCCGGTCCTATCACTTCATGGGAAATAGATGGGGAAACAGTGGAAAGTGTCAGACTTTATTTTCTTGGGCTCCAAAATCACTGATGATGATGATTGCAGCCATGAAATTAAAAGACATTTGCTCCTTGGAAGGAAAGTTATGACAAACCTAGATAGCATATTAAAAAACAGAGACATTACTTTTCCAACAAAGGTCTATCTAGTCAAGCTATGGTGTTTCCAGTAATCAAGTATGGATGTGAGAGCTGGACTATAAAGAAAGGTGAGCACTGAAGAATTTATGCTTTTGAACTGTGGTGTTGGAGAAGACTCTTGAGAGTCCTTTGGACTGCAAGGAGATCTAGCCAGTCCTTCCTAAAGGATATTAGTCCTGGGTGTTCATTGGAAGGACTGATGTTGAAGCTGAAACTCCAATACTTTAACCACCTGATGCAAAGAGCTGACTCATTTGAAAAGACCCTGATGCTGGGAAAGATTGAGGGCAGGAACAGAAGGGCACGACAGAGGATGAGACACTTTGATTGCATCACTGATACAATGGACATGGGTTTGGGTGGACTCTGGGAATTGGTGATGGACAGGGAGGCCTGGCATGCTGCAGTTCATAGGGTCACAAAGAGTCTGACACGACTGATCAACTGAACTGAACTGAAATTTAAAATTAAAATTAATAAAAGAAAAAAGAAAACTCCCCAGAACTGCAAAAGCCCAACATAGAGGCAGAGCTTTATAAGAACAATAAAAAATATGACTGAGAAAAAAAAAGCTCAGAAACCTAATTAGATTTCATAGTGCCAATAAAATGCACAACTAAAACAGAGGGGGAAAAGAGGGAGGGGAGAAAAAAATCCAAAATAATCTACAGAACAAGTCAAAACATCTGAATATTAAATTATTTTCTTGAGTCACTGCTGTCAGAATCCTTTCCCTCACTGGGAATCATAGTGCACCTCACCTCCCTAGTATGCCCTCCAACACTGTGCTGATCTCTGAACCTGTTGTGGGGCAGCTCACATTCTTATCTGGTCCTATGTCTGTGTGTTCTTGCCCCCAATGTCCAATATTCTACAGACACAGAATCTGCCTAGTTGATTGTGTGGATTTAATCTGGAACTTGTACAGCTTGTGAGAAGGTTTTGGGTCTTCTTCCTTAACCACACTGCCCCTGGGTTTCAGTTGTGGTTTAATTTCCACCTCTGCTTGTGGGTTGTCCACTGGGGTTTGCCCCTGAGTCTGTCTTAGAGGACTTGTGTTTGCCCCTGTGGGGGCTGGGTGAAGGAGGTGGTGCAGCTGCTTGGGTCACAGGGATTCTGGCAACACCATGTACTCAGGTGAGTTGGTGGCTAGGGCAACAGAAAATATAGCCCTCTAGAAAGGTATGGCAACAAGTAATGTGAAATATGCTCCAGTGTTCTTGCCTGGAGAAGCCCCCTACCTGACAGAGAAGCCTGGCAGGGCACAGTCTACAGGGGCACAAAGAGTCAGACACAACCGACGTGACCCTGCATGCATAGATGCAAGACATTTTTTGCCTGTGGCAGCTCTCCCCCAGTGAGAGTTGGGCATGAAGGTGAAGCAGATGCTTGCTTGTGGGAACCTTGGTGGCAACAAGTGTGCAGGGACATGGACTGCCTCCACCCCAGGAGTTATGGCCCTGTCAGAGTCTTTTTTTCAAGCCTCTTGTAGTTGGTGATCAGAAGGCCTCTTTGGCCAGTCTCTCTCTGTAGCTCCGCCCATTTGGACACTTAGAGGGCTCACTTGCCTGGGTCCTCCTCTGTTGTTTGGTGTGTCAGGAACATAGTTTGGCTCCCCTAGCTGGGGTTCCACTCTGTAGTTCAGTGTGTCCGGTGTTTGATGGGCCAGCCTCTCTATTGTTCAGCTGCCAATGCTGGCCTGTGGCAGGAGGGAAGCTATGTTGGTGGCTCCACCTCCTATGCATGACTTGCTTCCATGGCTGCCTGGCTTTCCTCCAGAGGCATTTCCCACCACACTCTGCTCCCTCACATCCCCTCTCTCTGTCTCTCTGCAGTCAACAGTAGTCCTCGCCCTGGGGTTGCTCCATAATCCTTAAACTCCAGCTCCCAGCTGCTGAAGCTTCCAGGGGATCTACATCCTTATCAGGGTGTGTATGGCTACAGCAAGGACTGTCTGATTCCCATTCCATTTAGGCTGCCCCAGATCAACTGTTTCACTCTGAGCCTGTAATGTTTCTCCTCTGACTTAGACAATTTCTCTGATGTGAGGATTGGACCTCTGCTTCAGTTCCCCCACCCACCAAGGGCAGGTCCAGTCCTACTAATACTCCTGTTTCCCCTCCTAGTTCCTTCATCCTACCGAGTTTTGTATGGGTCTATATATTCTTTTCTGCTGGTCAGGTACTCCTGTCTGCTCTCAGCTGGTGTTCCACATTCACTTCTGTGTCTGAAAGTGTATTCCTGATGTATCTGTGGAGAGAGATGTACTCCACATCCACCTATTCCCCCATCATCTTGTTCTCCTTGGCTTCTGTTTTAAAGTCTATTTTGTCTGATATGAGTATGCTACACCTCTTTCTTGTTATTTCTGTTTATGTAAAATATCTTATTCCATCCCCTCATGTTCAGTCTTTGTGTGCCCTTAACCCTGAAGTGAGTCTCGTAATATTTAAAGTAGTTATGATAGCTGTCCTTAGTGACATTTTATCACTTCTTTTCTGATAGTTTTTGTAGTTCTTCTCTGTTCATTTCTTATTTTTATTTCTTTCTTGTGGCTCAATGATTTTGTTTTGCAGTGTGCTTGGTTTCCTTGTGTGTATGTGTGTGTATGTATCTATTTTAAGTTTTTGTTTTATGGTTACCATGAGGTTCATACATGTTGACCTATAATTATATATACTTGTTTCAAACTGGTAGTCATTTAAGAAGACATTTTGAAAGGTCTAAATTTTTTACTCCACCCCCACATTTTGTGCTTTTGATGTCATAGTTTGCATTTTAATGTTTTCCCTTTAATGGTTTATTATAGTTACAGCTGCTTTTACAGGATTTTTGTCTTTTATCCTTATACTTGCTTAGTCATGAAACTTTCAGTCTTTACTATATATTTGTCTTTCCTAGTAGAATTTTCTCTATCCTATCTGCCTATGCATTTTGCTATCCCTTTCTGCCAATGCAGGAAACACAGGAGACACAGGATCAATCCCTGGGTCTGGAAGATCCCCTGTGGGAGGAAATGGCAACCTATTCCAGTATTCTTGCCTAGAAAATTCCATGGACCAAGGAGCCTGGTGGGCTACTGTCCATGGGGTTGCAAAGATTTGGACATGACTTAGCAACTATGCATGCACATAGATTCTTACTTCTTTTCCATTTCCCCTTCAAATTTTCTTTTTCTTTTCTTTCTCTGTCTGTGCCATGCAGCATGTGGGATCTTAGTTTCCTATCCAGGAAGAGAACCCATGCTTCCTGCATTGAATGGTGAAGTCTTAACCACTGAACTGCCAGGGAAGTCGCCTTCAACATTTCTTTTGGGGTAGGTTTACTATCACTGAATTCTTTTGGTTTTTGCCTATCTGAGAAATTATTTCTCTCTCCCTCTATTCTAAATTATAATCTTGCTGGGTAGACTATCCTAGGTTGTAGGTTTTCTCTTTTCAGCACTTTCAATAATCTTGTCACTCTTCTAGCTTGTAAAGTTTCTGCAGTAAAATCATCTGAAAGCCTTATGAGGAGTCCCTTGTATATGACTGTTTTTCTTCTGCTTCCTTTAGAATCCTTTCTTTATCTTTAATTTTTGCTATTTTAGTTATGTATTATTATGATTCTGCTTGAGTTAATCTTGTTTGGGACCCTCTGTGTTTCCTGTATCTGGGTATCTATTTCCTCCTACAAGTTTATGAGGTTTTCAGCCAAAATTTCTTCAAATACTTTTTAAATTCCCTTTTCTCTTTTATCCTTCTGAAACTACTATAATGCGAATTTTTGCACTTTTTATGTTATCTCAGATATATTGTGTATTGCTTTTTTATGTGTCTTTCTGTCTGCTGTTATGATTGGATGGTATCCATTTTATCTCCTAGATCATTTATGCATTCTTCTGCATCACTTAGTCTCCTATTCATTTCTTCTAGTGTCTTTTTTATTTCAGTTATTGAATTATCTATTTTTGATTGGTTCTTTTTTGTATTTTCTAGTTCCTAGTCAAAATGATCAGTATTTTTTCATATTGTTAATTGTTTTTCCTTTTATAGTTACATGTTTAATGGATCTGGAATTTATTTTTATGTAAACTATGAAGTAGATGCTTCTATTACTCAGCTTTGCTGCAGTGACAAAACAAAATGATCAATATTTAGATCAATTATTTTCCCTAATTCAGTTAACACACTTATTACAGATGTTTTGAAATATTTATCTAATAAATTAGTTCTACTTCACTATTTATTTTTTAAGTGTTTTCTATTGCAAATGAGTATTTCCTTTGCCTTTTCATTTCACTTAACTTTCTATGCATCTGTGAATTTAGGTGAAACAGTTACCTGTTGTCATATTGAAGGAGTGTTCTTCTGTGAGAAACAGTATCCATATTCAGACTGCATGTGCCCAGTGTGCTTGGTGGTAGGACTGAAATTGATAGGGACAAAAGTCATATCTTTCTTTGAAATATGTGACAGTTATCACTCTAGTAGGGAATGTGGCTGGAAATAGAATAGCTAGATCTTGCACAGAGTATGAGATAAACTTCCTTTCTGCTTAGTGACTGTTGCGGTCCTGTCAGGGATGGGTTCTCATTCCAAGTTGCTGGAGTGGAAGCCCTGATGGTCAGGCTTGAATGGGCAGTTTCTTTTAAGTGTGTGTTTTTCCTTACCTCCACTTGCACTGAACCTTCCCAAAAAAAGTGGAGTGCTAAAGCAAGCAGGGCCCATGTGCCTGCAAAAGTCTAATCATCTGCCTGTATTTGCATCTGTGGCTCCATTCAGACAGCCCAGAGTTGCATCTCTTCCCTAGTCATGTCTGCCCCAGAACTAGTGCTAAACTGTGGCATGCAGTTTGCAAGGCTACGGTGTTCACGGGGCGCAGGCTAAGGAGTGCAGTGAGGTAGTCATGGAAAATTTGGCAACAGCTAGGACCAACATCTCCACCCTACTTGGAGGCAAGCCAACACCCACACACTCTTCACAAGTGGGGTCCAGGTTTCTTTAGCCTTTTTATTTGTCCCAGCAATTCTCCAAGCCACCAAGGGGACTTGTGTCCTCTGTGTAGCACTCCAGGAGTGGAACACCCTGTTCCACAAGCCTGTGGCTTGACCTGCTCACTCCCCAGGGCAAGAGTTTGCCCATGTGATCTCTTTAACTCTTAGTCCCCTCCCAGGAGCGGAGGTCCTGACTTGTTTGATTCTTCCCATTCTACTCAATTACATGTGTATTTGTCTTACAGCCTTGGTTTTATGGGAGTCCTTTTGAAAGTTTTCAGTTAGTTTTCTATGAAAGTTTTCCCACATGTAGCTGTATTTTCAGTGTGTCTGTTGGGAGGTGAGTTCCATATCTTTTTACACCACCATCTTGATTTTTGAATCCAAAAGTCACTTTTTAAACTGTAATAACTGAAACTTTGTCCACACCATCTTCCTATCCCTAAATCAGGTATCTTTGATTGTTAGGTGTTTATGTTGTTTTATCTAATGATGACAAGCAAAGGCTGGGTTAAACAGAAGAGAAATAGACTTTGAACAAACAGTACTTTAGTAGAGCAAAAGCTGTGGTAGGTTAAACATATCTTAAGTCACTCTAAAACAACTAAGGAGCCTAAGGAAGAATGGGATTGGAGGAGAGTGTGAAATTAGACTCCCAGATAGCATATTAAAAAGTAGAGACATTATTTTGCCAACAAAAGTCCGTCTAGTCAAGGCTATGGTTTTTTCCAGTGGTCATGCATGGATGTGAGAGTTGGACTGTGAAGAAAGCTGAGTGCCGCAGAATTGATGCTTTTCAACTGTGGTGTTGGGACTCTTGAGAGTCCCTTGGACTGCAAGGAGATCCAACCAGTTCATTCTAAAGGAGATCAGCCCTGGGTGTTCACTGGAAGGACTGATGCTGAAGCTGAAACTCCAGTACTTTGGCCACCTGATGTGAAGAGTTGACTCATTGGAAAAGACCCTGATGCTGGGAAGGACTGGGGGCAGGAGAAGAAAGAGACAACAGAGGATGAGATGGCTGAATGGCATCACTGACTCAATGGACATGAGTTTGGGTTAACTCCGGGAGTTGGTGATGGACAGGGAGGCCTGCTGTGCTGTGATTCATGGGGTCACACAGAGTCGGGCACGACTGAGCAACTGAACTGAACCAATATATATAATTCAGGGTAGGTGTGGATTGCTTCAGATTCAAATCAGATAATCAAATGAATGAATGAATGAGAAGTTTCAAAAAGTTCTTGACACCTAGGATAATGCCTTTCATCAATATACAACACTACTGAATACAGTAGCTTCTGGCATCACTTTTGCCTTACACAAAACAATAGGATTTCGATATAATTGTTTGTATAATTCAAGGGGATTACTTTGAGCTAATCATTTTTCTCTGGGAAAGTTGAGGACATAACTCAAAATAGGTTTTTTAAACTTGCAACAAAACCACAGTGCTACTTCAGTCCAACTGAGGATCCCACCCTGTGAAACAGCAACACCTAGTGTTGGAATTTAAATATTGTTTATTTAATTTATATTTTAAAATATTTTAAGTATATTAAAAATATATTTTAAAATATCTTTTTTTTTTCTTTAGAATTTCTTGCAAATATATACTTTCTTGCACTTTAGTTGGGAGGAGAGGAAAATGGATTTGAAAGAAGCACTTTGAGCTCTCAGGAGTTCATAAGAATGAAGCATTATTATATTTTCTATTACTTTATTTTTATATGTTAGATCATTTTGTTTGTGTATTAAATAAGTCTTGGAAGGAAAACAGTTATCATTCAAGTATTGCGTCCTTCATATTTTTGATATACAAAGGACATATTTTACTTTTATTTTGGGGTCCCCCCCAACTTTATTGAGGAATAATTGACAAATATAAGTTTACATATTTAAAATATACAATAAGATGACCTGATATACATATATATCACTGAATAATCTCCAAGTTCAAGATTATTAATACAATCATCAGCTCACATAGCTAATTCTTTTGAGGGTAGTACACGGAGGGTCTTCTCTCAGCAACTTTCAAGTGTATGATACTGTATTATTATCTATAGACATCATGCTGTACATTAATTGGCTTCTCATAAGTTATTCTTTCTATAACTGAAATTTTGGGTCCATTAACTTACACTTCTCTATGTCCCCCTTTCCGCAGTCTGAGCAACAACCATTCTATTATTTGTTTCTATAAAATCAGTTTTTTTTTGCCCAGATTCCAACAACTGAAAGCACAATGCGTTTGTCTCTCTGTGTTTGCTTATTTCACTTGAAATAATGTCCTCCAGGTTGATCTGTGTTGTTGCACATGGGAGAATCTCCATCATTTTACGGCTGCATAACATTCCCTTATAGTTGTATCAGTTCAGTTCAGTCGCTCAGTCGTGTCCCACTCCTTGCAACACCATGAATCACAGCACGCCAGGCATCCCTGTCCATCACCATCTCCCGGAGTTCACTCAGACTCACGTCCATCAAGTTCCTTATGCCATCCAGCCATCTCATCCTCTGTTGTCCCCTTCTCCTCCTGCCCCCAATCCCTCCCAGCATCAGAGTCTTTTCCAGTGAGTCAACTCTTCTCATGAGGTGGCCAAATACTGGAGTTTCAGCTTTAGCATCATTCCTTCCAAAGAAATCCCAGGGTTGATCTCCTTCAGAATGTATTGGTTGGATCTCCTTGCAGTCCAAGGGACTCTCAAGAGTCTTGTCAAACACCACAGTCAAAAGCATCAATTCTTCAGCACTCAGCCTGCTTCACAGTCCAACACACATCCATACATGACCACAGGAAAAACCATAGCCTTGACTAGACGGACCTTAGTCAACAAAGTAATGTCTCTGCTTTTGAATATGCTATCTAGGTTGGTCATAACTTTTCTTCCAAGGAGTAAACGTCTTTTAATTTCCTGGCTGCAATCACCATCTGCAGTGATTTTGGAGCCCCCCAAAATAAAGTCTGACACTATTTCCACTGTTTCCCGATCTATTTCCCATGAAGTGATTGGACCAGATGCCATGATCTTCGTTTTCTGAATGTTGAACTTTAAGACAACTTTTTTCGCTCTTCTCTTTCACTTTCATCAAGAGGCTTTTTAGCTCCTCTTCACTCTCTGCCATAAGGGTGCTGTCATCTGCATATCTGAGGTTATTGATATTTCTGCTGGCAATCTTGATTCCAGCTTTTGTTTCTTCCAGTCCAGCTTTTCTCATGATGTACTCTGCATAGAAAGAAAAACACCAATACAGTATACTAACACATATATATGGAATTTAGGAAGATGGCAATGACGACCCTGTATGCAAGACAGGGAAAGAGACACAGATGTGTATAACGGACTTTTGGACTCAGAGGGAGAGGGAGAGGGTGGAATGATTTGGGAGAATGCCATTCTAACATGTATACTATCATGTGAATTGAATCGCCAGTCTATGTCTGACGCAGGATGCAGCATGCTTGGGGCTGGTGCATGGGGATGACCCAGAAAGATGTTATGGGGAGGGAGGTGGGAGGGGGGTTCATGTTTGGGAATGCATGTAAGAATTAAAGATTTTAAAATTTAAAAAATTAAAAAAAAATCAATCAATGTCAATTTACCATATTAAAGGCCAAAAAATAATAATAAAAAAAAAAAGGAGTTTGGAAGTCACCACTCCATCCAAACAAGTAATAAAAAGATGTGGGTGCTCAAAAAAAAAAAAAAAAAAAAAAAAAAAAAAGAAGTTAAATAACTGAGGTGACAATATACAGCCTTGACGTACTCCTTTTCCTATTTGGAACCAGTCTGGTGTTCCATGCCCAGTTCTAACAGTTGCTTCCTGACCTGCATAAAGATTTCTCAAGAGGCAGGTTAGGTGGTCTGGTATTCCCATCTCTTTCAGAATTTTCCACAGTTTATTGTGATCCACACAGTCAAAGGCTTTGGCATATTCAATAAAGCAGAAATAGATGTTTTTCTGGAACTCTCTTGGTTTTTCCATGATCCAGCGGATGTTGGCAATTTGATCTCTGCTTCCTCTGCCTTTTCTAAAACCAATTTGAACATCAGGGAGTTCATGGTTCACGTATTGCTGAAGCCTGGCTTGGAGAATTTTGAGCATTACTTTACCAGCATGTGAGATGAGTGCAATTGTGTGGTAGTTTGAGCATTCTTTGGCATTGCCTTTCTTTGGGATTGGAATGAAAACTGACCTTTTCCAGTCCTGTGGCCACTGCTGAGTTTTCCAAATTTGCTCGCATATTGAGTGTAGCACTTTCACAGCATCATCTTTCAGGATTTGAAATAGCTCCACTGGAATTCCATCACCTCCACTAGCTTTGTTCATAGTGATGCTTTCTAAGGCCCACTTGACTTCACATTCCAAGATGTCTGGCTCTAGATTAGTGATCACATCATCATGATTATCTGGGTCGTGAAGATCTTTTTTGTACAGTTCTTCCGTGTGTTATTTCCATACCATTTCTGTCCTTTCTCGAGCCCATCTTTGCATGAAATGTTCCCTTGGAATCTCTAATTTTCTTGAAGAGATCTCTAGTCTTTCCCATTCTGTTGTTTTCCTCTATTTCTTTGCATTGATCGCTGAAAAAGGCTTTCTTATCTCTTCTTGCTATTCTTTGGAACTCTGCATTCAGATGCTTATATCTTTCCTTTTCTCCTTTGCTTTTCGCCTCTCTTCTTTTCACAGCTATTTGCAAGGCCTCCCCAGACAGCCATTTTGCTTTTTTGCATTTCTTTTCCATGTGGATGGTCTTGATCCCTGTGTCCTGTACAATGTCACGAACCTCATTCCATAGTTCATCAGGCAGTCTATCTATCAGATCTAGGCCCTTAAATCTATTTCTCACTCCCACTGTATAATCATAAGGTTTTGATTTAGGTCATACCTGAATGGTCTACTGGTTTTCCCTACTTTCTTCAATTTGAGTCTGAATTTGGTAATAAGGAGTTCATGATCTGAGCCACAGTCAGCTCCTGCTCTTGTTTTTGTTGACTGTATAGAGCTTCTCCATCTTTGGCTGCAAAGAATATAATCAATCTGATTTCGGTGTAGACCATCTGGTGATGTCCATGTGTAGAGTCTTCTCTTGTGTTGTTGGAAGAGGGTGTTTGCTATGACCAGTGCATTTTCTTGGAAAACTCTGTTAGTCTTTGCCCTGCTTCATTCCGTATTCCAAGGGAAAATTTGCCTGTTACTCAAGGTGTTTCTTGACTTCCTACTTTTGCATTCCAGTCCCCTAGAATGAAAAGGACATCTTTTTGGGGAGTCAGTTTTAAAAGGTCTTGTAGGTCTTCATAAAACAGTTCAACTTCAGCTTCTTCAGCATTACTGGTTGGGGCATAGACTTGCATAACTGTGATATTGAATGGTTTGCCTTGGAGACGAACAGAGATCATTTTGTCATTTTAGAGATTGCATCCAATTACTGAATTTCGGACTCTTTTGTTGACCATGATGGCTACTCCATTTCTTCTGAGGGATTCCTGCCCGCAGTAGGAGATATAATGGTCATCTGAGTTAAATTCACCCATTCCAGTTCATTTTAGTTCGCTGATTCCTAGAATGTTGACATTCACCCTTGCCATCTCTTGTTTGACCGCTTCCAATTTGCCTTGATTCATGGACCTAACATTCCAGGTTCCTATGCAATATTGCTCTTTACAGCTTCAGATCTTGCTTCTATCACCATTCATATCCACAACTAGGTATTGTTTTTGCTTTGGTTCCATCCCTTCATTCTTTCTGGAGTTATTTCCCCTGTGATCTCCAGTAACATATTGGGCACCTAATGATCTGGGGAGTTCCTCGTTTGGTATCCTATCAATTTGCCTTTTCATACTGTTCATGGGGTTCTCAAGGCAAGAATACTGAAGTGGCTTACCATTCTCTTCTCCAGTGGACCACATTCTGTCAGGCCTCTCCCCCATGACCCGCCTGTCTTGGGTTGCCCTGCAGGCATGGCTTGGTTTCATTGAGTTAGACAAGGCTGTGGTCCTAGTGGGATTAGGTTGACTATTTTTCTGTGAGTATGGTTTCAGTGTGTCTGCCCTCCGTTGCCCTCTTGCAACACCTACCATCTTACTTGGGTTTCTCTTACCTTGGGTGTGGGGTATCTCTTCAAGGCTTCTCCAGCAAAGCGCAGCCACTGCTCCTTACCTTGGAGGAGGGGTATCGCCTTACCACCGCTGTTCCTGACCTTCTATGTGGGATAGCTCCTCTAGGCCCTCCTGCGCCTGCGCAGCCACCGCTCCTCGGGATGCTCCTCCCAGCCGCCGGCCCTGGCCTTGGGCGTGGATGTCTCCTCCTAGCTGCCATCCCTGACCTCGCACGTGGGGTAGCTCCTCTTGGCTGTTCCTGCGCCGTCGCAGCCTGGCACTCTAGGCCGCTGCCCCTGACCTCGGACACGGGATAGCTCCTCTCGGCTGCTGCCCATGACCTCGGACACAAGGTAGCTCCTCTCGGCCGTTCCTGCGCCATTGCAGCCTGGCACTCTAGGCCTCTGCCCCTTACTTTGGACGTGGGGTAGCTCCACTCGGCCGCACTTAGTGCGCCGGCTCTTTATATGTATACATATATATCAGTTAAGTCGCTCAGAACTATCCAATTCTTTGTGACCCAATGGACTGAAGCATGCCAGGCTTTTCTGTCGATCATCAACTCCCAGAGCTTGCTCAAACTCAGGCCCATTGAGTTGGTGATGTCACCCACCATCTCATCCTCTGTCATCCCCTTCTCCTCCTGCTTTCAATCTTTCCCAGCATCAGGCTCTTTTCCAAAGAGCCAGTCCTTCGCATCAGGTGGACAAAGAATTGGAGTTTGAGCTTCAGCATCAGTCTTTCCAATGAATATTCAGGACTGATTTCCTTGGGAATTGCCCAGTTTGACCTCCTTGCAGTCCAAGGGACTCTCAAGAGTTTTCTCCAACATCATAAATCAAAAGCATCAATTCTTAAGCACTCAGCTTTCTTTATAGTCCCAACTCTCACATCCATACATGACTACTGAAAAACCATAGCTATGACTAGATGGACCTTTGTTGGCAAAGTAATGTCTCTGTTTTTTTTTTTTTTTTTTAATATGCTATCTAGGTTGGTTATAACTTTTCTTCAAAGGAGCAAGCATCTTTTAATTTCATGATGCAGTCACCATCTGCAGTGGTTTTGGAGCCCAAGAAAATAAAGTCTTTCTGTTTTCATTGTTTCCTCATCTATTTGCCATGAAGTGATGGGGCCAGAGGCCCTGGTCTTAGTTTTTGGAATGTTGAGTTTTAGGCCAGCTTTTTCACTCTCTTCTTTCACATTCATCAAGAGGCTCATTAGTTCCTCTTTGATTTCTGCCATAAGGGTGGTGTCATCTGTGTACTTGTGGTTATTGATATTTCTCCCAGCAATCTTGATTCCAGCTTGTGCTTCACCCAGCTTGGCATTTCACATGATGTACTCTGTATATAAGCAGGGTGACAATATACAGCCTTGATGTATTCCTTTTCCAATTTAGAACGAGTCCATTGTTCCATGTCCTGTTCTAACTATTGCTTCTTGACATACATACAGATTTCTCAGGAAGCAGGTAAGGTAGTCTAATATTCCCATTTCTTGAAAAATTTTCTACAGATTTTTGTGATCCCCCCAGTCAAAGGCTTTGGCATAGTTAATAAAGCAGAAGTAGATTTTTTTTTTCCTGGGGCTCTCTTGCTTTTTTGATCATCCAATGGATGTTGGCAATTTGATCTCTGGTTTCTTTGCCCTTTCTAAATCCAGCTTGAACATCTGGAAGTTCTTGGTTCATGTACTGTTGAAGCCTGGCTTGGAGAATTTTGTGCATCACTTTGCTAGTATGTGAGATAAGTCCAATCGTGCCATAGTCTGATCATTCTTTGGCATTGTCTTTCTTTGGGATTAGAATGAAAACTGACCTTTTCCAGTCCTGTGGCCACTGCTGAGTTTTCCAAATTTGCTGGCATATTGAGTGCAGCACTTTCACAGCATCATCTTTCAGGAATAGAAATAGCTCAACTGGAATTCCATTACTTCCATTAGCTTTGTTCATGTGATTCTTCCTAAGGCCCACTTGACTTCACATTCCAGGATGTCTGGTTCTAGGTGAGTCATCATGCCATTGTGGTTATCTGGGTCATTAAGATCTTTTTGGTACAGTTCTTCCATGTATTCTTGCCACCTCTTCTTAACATCTTCTGCTTCTGTTAGGTACATACCACTTCTGTCCTTTACTGTGTCCATCTTTACATGAAATTTTCCCGTGGTATCTCTAATTTTCTTGAAGATTTCTAGTCGTTCCCATTCTATTGTTTTCCTCTGTTTCTTTGCATTGATCACTGAGGAAGGCTTTCTTATATCTCCTTCTATTCTTTGGAACTCTGCATTCAGATGGTTATATCTTTCCTTTTCTATTTTGCTTTTAGCTTCTGTTCTTTTCTCAGCTATTTGTAAGACCTTGTCAGACAACCATTTTGCCTTTTTACATTTCTTTTTCTTGGGGAAGGTTTTGATCACTCCCTCCTATACAATGTCATGAACCTCTACCCATAGTTTTTCAGGAACTCTGTTGCTACTGGAGAAGAGTGGAGAAATAACTCCGGAAAGAATGAAGAGACAGAGGCAAAATGAAGAAAACATCTAGTTGTGGATGTGACTGATGATGGAAGTATATTCCGATGCTGTAAAGAACAATTTTGCATGGAAACCTGGAATGTTAGGTCCTTGAATCAAGGTAAATTAGAAGTGGTCAGACAGGAGAGGGCAAGAGTGAACATTGACATTTTAGGCATCAGTGAACTAAAATGAACTGGAATGGACAAATTTAATTCAGATGACCATTATATCTAATACAAGATTTGGGAAGAATCCCTTAGAAGAAATGGAGTAACCTTCATAGTCAACAAAAGTGTCTGAAATGCAGTACTTAAGTGTAATCTCAAAAAAGGTAGAATGATCTCTGTTCATTTCCAAGGCAGACCATTCAATATTACAATAATGAAAGTCAATGCCCCAATCCCTAATGCCAAAAAAGCTGAAGTTTAATGGTTCTATGAAGACCTATAGGGTCTTCTAGAACTAACACACCCAAAAGATGTCCTTTTCATCATAGGGGACTGAATTGCAAAAGTAGGAAGTCAAGAGGTACCTGGAGTAGCAGACAAGTTTGTCCTTGGAATTCAAAATGAAACAGGGCAAAGGCTAACAGAGTTTGGCCAAGAGAACACACTGGTCATAGCAAACACCCTCTTCCAACAACACAAGAGAAGACTCTACACATGGACATCACCAAATCAGTACCAAATCAGATTGATTATATTCTCTGCAGCCAAAGATGGAGAAGCTCTATACTGTCAGTAAAAACAAGACTGGGAGCTCATTGTGGCTCAGATCATGAACTCCTTATTGCAAAATTCAGACTTAAATTGTTAAATTGAAGAAAGTATATATATATATATATATATATATATGTATACCTATACATCTTGTATGTGTATGTGTATACATATACACATACATCTTTAAGTGTGATATATATATATATGTGTATATATATATATATATATATATACACACACATATATATATACATACACACACACACATCTTTCAACTGATGAATGGCTAAAGAGTTTCTTTAGCCATTCATCAGTTGATGGCCATTTAGGTTGTTAGCCCCGCTCCACCCTGAACATTGGAGTGCAGATATCTCTTTAAGACATATATACATAAGTGGGATTGCTGGACCGTATGATGATTCTACTTTCATTGTTTTTCATAATAGTCATACCAATTTACATTTTCAGCAACAGTTTTTAAGGGTTCTCTTATCTCCACACCATCACTAACATTTGTTATCTCTCATCTTTTTGTTTTTGTTTTGTTTTGGCCCATCTTGATCCCTGTCCAGAGACTGAACCCAGACCATAGCAGGGAAAGTGTCACATCCTAACCAGTAGGCAACCAGGGAACTCCCTCTCTTGTCTTTTTTATAGCAATTATTCTAACAGGTGTGTGACAATAGCTCAGTATGGTTTTGGTTTATATTAGTAATGTTGAGTACTTTCTCATGTACCTATTGACCATTAGTATGTCTTTTTCAGGAAAATGTCTTTGTCAGGTCCTTGACCATTTTAAATTAGATTATTTTCTTTTTCCCATTAACTTATATGATTTATTCATATATTTTACATAGTAACCCCTTATTAGACACATGGCTTGCAAAATTTCATTTTATATGTTATATTTTTTATTGACTGATTATTTTCTTTGCTATGCAGAAGCTCTTTAATTTGATGTAGTCTCACTTGTTTATTTTAGTTTTTGTTGCCTGTGCTTTTTGAGTTTTATTCAAGAAATACTTGCCAAGATCAATGTAAAGGAGCTTCTTTTCTATGCTTTCTTCTAGGACTTTTATAGTTTGGGGGGTCTTACAGTTAAGTCTTTAACACATTTTGAGTTGACTTTTGTGAATGGTGTAAAATAGGTGTCCAGTTTTGCCCAGTTTCATTCTTTTGCATGTAAGTATCTAATTTTCCCAAGAAGATGTGTTGAAGAGATTATTTTTCCCCAATGTGTGTTCTTGATGACTTTGTTAAAAATTAGCTGACCATATATGCATGGGCTTGTTTATGGGCTCTCTATTCTTTTCTACTGGTCTGTGTGCTTGTTTTTCAACCTACCATTCTGTTCTGATTACTATAGCTCTGTAATATAGTTTGCAATCTGGACATGTGATACCTCCTGTTCATCTTTCTCAAGTTTGCTTGGTTATTTGAGAACGTTCATGGCTCTATATAAATTTTAAGATAGTTTTTTACATTTCTGTGAAAAGTGTCATTGGAGTTTTGATAGGAATTGCATTGAATTTGTACATTCCTTTGGATACTATAGACTTAAAAATTAATTCATCCTGTCATAAACATGGGCTACCTTTCCATTCATTTGTGTCCTTGTCAATTTCTTTCATCAATTTAATTTTTAGTGTACAGATCTTTCACCTTCTTGTCTAAATTTATTTCTAATTATTTTATTGTTTTTGATGCTATCACAAATGGAATTGTTTTATTTTATTTTAGGTAGTCCATTATTAGTGTATAGAAGCACACTGTTTTTTGTACATTGAATTTGTATCCAACAAATTTTCTGATTCATTCATTATTTTGGTAGAGTCTTACAATTTTTCTACACATAAGATCATGTCATCTGCCCACATTTATTACTATTATGGCATTATTGTCTATGTCTCCCTGTTGATCTATTAATAATTGTTTACTATATTTTCATGCTTCCATATTAGATGCGTAAATTTTATGATTGGTATATTCTCTTGATGATTTGATCCATTTATCATTATATGATGATCTCTTTGTCTCTTGTTATAGCTGTGGAGGTAGAGTCTATTTTGTCTGTTATAAGTACCTATTGTGTCTGATATAAGAACCCTGTTCTTTTTTGGTTTCCATTTTCATAGAATATATTTTGCAAACTTTTTACCTTCAGTTTGTGTGTGTCCTTAAAGTTTATGTGAGGGACTTTCCAGAAGTGGCCACAGGACTGGAAAAAGTCAGTTTTCATTCCAATACCAAAGAGTACTCAAACTACTTCATAATTGTACTCATCTCACATGCTAACAAAGTAATGCTCAAAATTCTCCAAACCAGACTTCAACAGTAAATGAACCATGAACTTCCAGATGTTCAAGCTGGATTTAGTAAAGGCACAGGAATCAGAGATCAAATTGTCAAAATCCATTAGATCATTGAAAAAGCAAGAGAGTTCTAGGAAAACATCTACTTCTGCTTTATTGACTATACCAAAGCCTTTGACTAAGTAGATCACAACAAACTGTGGAAAATACTTAAAGAGATGGGAATACCAGACCACCTGACGTGCTTCCTGAGAAATCTGTATGCAGGTCAGAAAGAAACAGTTAAAACTGAATATGGAACAACAGACTAGATCCAAATTGGAAAAGGAGTATGTCAAGGCCATATATTGTCACCATGCTTATTTAACTTATTTAACTCTCATGTAGCATACATTATGAGAAACACTGGGCTGGATGAAGGACAAGCTGAAATCAAGATTACAGGGAAAATATCAGTAACCTCAGATATGCAGATGGCACCACCCTTATGGCAGAAAGCAAAGAAGAACTAAAGAGCCTCTTGATGAAAGTGAATGAGGAGAGTGAAAATTTGGTTTAAAACTCAGCATTCAGAAAACTAAGATCAGGGCATCTGGTCCCATCACTTCATGGCAAATAAATGGGGAAGGAATGGAAACAGTGATAGACTTTATTTTTTGGGCTCCAAAATCACTGCAGATAGTGACTGCATCATGAAATTAAAAGATACTTGCTCCTTTGAGGAAAAGCTAATACCAACATAGACAGTATATTAAAAAGCAGAGACATTATTTTGCCAACCAAGTTCCATCTAGTTAAAGCTCTGGTTTTTCCAATAGTCATGTATGGATGCCAGAGTTGGACTATTAAAAAAAAGGTAAGAGCTGAAGAATTGATGCTTTTGAACTGTGGTATTGGAGAAGACTCTTCAGAGTCCCTTGGACTGCAAGGAGAGCCAACAAGTCCATCCTGAAAGAAATTAGTCCTGAATATTCATTTGATGTACTGATGCTGAAACTGAAACTTCAATACTTTGGCCATCTGATGCAAAGAACTGACTCATTTGAAAATACCCCAATGTTGGGAAAGATTGAAGGCAAAAGGGGATGACAGAGGATGAGATGGTTGGATGGCGTCACTAACACAATGGACATGAGTTTGAGTAAACCCTGGGAGGGAGTTTGTGATGGACAGGGAGTCCGGGCATACTGCAGTCTATGGGGGCGCAAAGAGTTGGACACAACTGAGCGCCTGAACTGAGCTGAACTGAGAGACTTCCCTGGTAGTCCAATGGTTAAGACTCTGTGCTCTCAAAGTAGGGAGATTTGATCCCTGATCAGGAACTAGATCCTACATATGAAACTAAGAGTTTGCATGCCACAACCAAGACCCAACACAGCCAAATAAATAAATAAATAATATTTTTAAAATAAAAGCTTATGTGAGTCTCCCTGAGGCAGCATAAAGTTCTTGTTGTTCAGCTACTGTATGTCATTTAATTGGAAAATTTAAATCATTTACATTTAGAGTAGCTATCACCATTTTGTTAACTTTTATTGTTTTGTAGTTCCTTTCTTCCTCTCTTGTTATCTTTCTTGGTGAATTGATGAATTCTTTGTGAACTGATGGGGTTTTTTGATAGCAATATGCTTTGATTCTTTTCTCATTATTTATGTATTTATTATAATTTTGCTTTGTAATTACTTTAAGTGTTTCATAATATATCTTATAATTATAAGAATCCTTTAAAAACTGCAACTATTTAACTTAAATTGCATACAAAGCTCTATACTTTTACTTGTTATTGATACCAACATTGCATGTTTTTATATTGTGTATCTATTAACAAAATATTGGTGCTAAAATTATTTTTAATACTTCTGTCTTTAAAGATAGATGATAAGAGTTTAAAGTGATTTATACACCATAATTGCAGAATTAGAGTATCTTAAATTTGACTATATGCTTGACTTTACCAGTGAATCTTATGTTTCCATGTTGCTAATAAGCATCCTCTTTTTTCAACTTGAAGAACTTATTTTAACATTTCTTATAAGACAGGTTACAACCTCATGGAGTGTAACCTGACAGGCTCCAGGCAAGAATACTGGAGTGGGTTGTCATTTCCTTCTCCAAGACAGGTCTGAAAGTGAAAGTGAAGTCGCTCAGTCGTGTCCAACTCTTTGCAACCCTGTGGACTGTAGCCCACCAAGCTCCTCTGTCCATGGGATTCTCCAGGCAAGAGTACTGGAGTGGGTTGCCATTTCCTTCTCCAGGGGATCTTCTCGACCCAGGGATTGAACCCAGGTCTCCAGCATTGCAGGCAGACGCTTTAACCTCTGAGCCACCAGGGAAGCCAGGTCTAGGGATGATAAATTTCTTACGCTTTTATTTGTCTGGGGAAGCCTTTTCCCTTCCTTCATTTCTGAGGGACAGCTTTGCTAGATAAAGTATTCTTGGTTGGTACTTTTTTTTTCCCCCCCTTGGGGCATTTCAAGCGTATCATTCTATTCTTTCCTGGCCTGCAAGGTTTCTGCTGAGAAATCTGCCTATAATCTTATTAGGACTACCTTGTACATGATAAGTCTGTTTTTCCTTGCTGCTTTCAGAATTCTGTCTTTGGTTTTTGAATTTTATTATACTGTATCTTGTTAAAGATCTTTTTGAGTTGAATTTGTTTGGGGATCTTTGTGCTTCTTGTATGTAGTTGGCCATATTTCCCCAGACTTGGGAGGTTTTCAGTCATTATTTCCTTACATATGCTTTCTGTCCTCTTCTCACTCTTATCCTTCTGATACTTCCATAATGTGAATTTTCTTTCAGTTGATAGTGTCCCATAATTTATGCAGACTTTCTTCACTCTTTTAATGTTTTTTTTTTTTTTTCTCCTCTGAATGGATAATATCAAGAGATCTGTCTTCAGGTTTGCATATTCTTTTTCTACTTGGTTTTATTATTATTGAAGGTCTTTGTTTCATTTTCCTGTCATTCATTTTATTCTTCAGTTCCAGAATGTCTGTTTGGTTCATTCTTATTATTTCTCTCACTTTGCTGAACTTCTCATTTTATTTATGCAACACTTTCCTGAGTTGTCTACGTTCTCTTGACGAGCTTCCTTAAAATAATTATTTTGTATTATTTTTCAGTTAACTCTCATATTTATGTTTCTTTGGGGTCAGTTTGGGAAGTTATTGTGTCTCTAGTGGTGTTATGTTTCTTTGCTTTTTCATGTCCCTAATGGCTTTATGTTGATGTCTGTGCATTTGAGGGGACAGTAACTTCTTCCAATCTTTTCAAACTTGCTGCAGTGGGTAAAGACTTTAACCTGATGGTGGCTGAAAGACACTGACTGAGTTCCTAGGAGGGCACCTGGAGGGCTCTAACTCCTGGCAGGGCACAGTGGCATGGTTTCTGTACATCTCCATCACCTGAGGTCAACGTTGGTAAATATTTCAGAGACCTTGAAGGTGGCGATGGTGGTTATGGTTCTTGGGGTCATCAGAGGCAAAGATTGCTTGGATTCTGTTATTTATTTATTTATTTATTTTAGTCTATGGATAGTTCCAGTTGAGGTAATATCTCTTGACCAGATTTTGTGTGCTTGCATTCTGAGTGGCATCAGAACTGGGGTCTTGGAATTATAGAACTACCACAGCCCCTGGGTCCTTGAGAACAGTTGTTCTTGGGATATCAATGGTACTAGTTTTATGAGGTACAGACATGTACAGATCTCCCATGGAACTGTGTCTCAGCTCCCTAGGTCTTGAAGCAGTAACTTGGTTCTGAGGGATGTGAATGTAGCAGTGGTGAGACTCGAAGATGACATGGTGCAGCAGTGGCTTGGTTCAAGGGGACAAGGTACACTAGCATCACATCCTGGGGAGGTAGGTCAAGTCAAACTCTGGCCCCAGGGGAGCAGCTGTAGAAGAGCAGCAGCTTGGTTCTGCTGGAGCTCAAGCAGCTCAAGCAGCTCAAGCCTGTGACTTAGAATCCCAAGGACAGGGCACAGAACAGCTATAGTGCATTTCAATGATGGTAGGTCCAAGCCATGATTTAGAACTCCAGGGAAAGTTGCAGAACAGCAGCAGCTGGGCCTGATGATGGCCCATTAAAACCACATATTGGGAACATCCAGGTGATGAGGTGTAAAGCAGCAGCAGTATGGTTAGGGCTATAGTCCTGACTTACTACCTGGAGACAGGGCACAGAGCAACAGCAGTGCAACTCTGTTTGTCATGGGTCAAAGTCACAACTTAAGGACCTAGAGGTAGAGTGCAGAACAGCAGTAGCTCTAGTCCTAGAGATTGCAAGGCACTGCAGTGCCCTGATCCTAGAGGGTTAGGCACAGTAGTTACTGGGGCCCTTGGGAGCAAGTCTCACTACAACAACAAATCTAGCCCCAGGGAGGAGACACAACAGTAGGGATCCCAGCCAGCAATAGTAGGGTCTCCATCTACATCATCTAGATGTAGCATTTGTTTTGATGTTTTGAGTCCTCAATAGTAAAGAATTCAAATATCTATAGTGTAAAGTTTGTTGGTGTCTTCCTGCTCTTCTTTACCTATGGGGTGAAATTCTAAGGAGGCTCCTCCTGGTGCCAAGCTTCTCTGGGATGGTGGCTGGGGTGACATAGGTAAAATACTTCCTATGGCTTTCTATTTATTCATCTTTACTTTTTGAACTCCTCAGAGTTTCTAAGGCTTCTTCGTTATAGTCCAGAGATTACTAGGAGTATTTTTGTTACTTTGCATTTTATTTATTGCTTATACAGTTTTTGTGTAAAAGGCAAGTGTGAAGAATTCCTAGGCCTCCATCTTGCAGTTGTCATCTCCCTATTTTATTTAAAAATTTTGTTATATTTAAATTTTATACTTTATTTTGTTCTTTCTCATTTTATTTTTTTTATCAAATCACTTAACCTCTCTAAGCCACAATTCCTAACCTGGAATATAAGAAAAACTATGCCTACTTCAAAAGAATTTTTTTAAGGATAAAACATGTAAATTAGTACTATATTATAGAATTTATAGTATTAATTTACATGCTTTATCAAAATTATTTTCTCATTTTTTTATTTGGCTATATCTAGAGAGGAGCTTCCCAGGTGGTGCTACTGGTAAAGAACCTGCCTGCCAATGCAGGAGATGTAAGAGACAAGCTTTCAATCTCTGGATTGGGAAGATCTCCTGGAGAAGGGCATGGCAACCCACTCCAGTATTCTTTCCTGTAGAATCACAGTTTTCTCAAATCTAGAGACCTTAGTATACAATTTATACACTGTTGTTTGTCCTTCTCATGCAATTCTTCAAATACATTTAGATCAACTCTTTTCTTTGCTTCTCTTTTTTTTATAGCAACATCCTGTGTGTGCATTTCTTCAGCTGGAAAATGGGAATGATTTAATTAGACTATCTCACAGGGCAGAGTGAGATAGGCACCCCAAATTTATCCCTAGAGTTGTTGGAAATGAAATCCAACACTTCTTGCTCCCCCTCTGGTGCTCCCTTAGCACAGTAAGAAAGGCCTAATGTAAGGACTCAATTCCTAATCTGGAAAATAAGAACAATTGCGCTTACCTCAAAAGCATTGTCTTGTAGATTATATGAAATAAAACCTCTTAATACATGCTTAATCAATGTTAGTTATCAGTATTCAGACACTATTCCATGCTGAAAATAGTGGAATTCCAAAATAGTGAGATTCCATAATTCCAGACACATTCCATTCTTCTCCGTGAGATCAATGCCTCTCCTTTGCTTCAAAACTCTAATCAGAATCTTTCATTTAGATACTGGAGCAATAACTCTCAAAGCAGCTGGTTCACTGACCTATCCTACTGAGCAAAGGAAATGTCCATTTTTTAAAAGTCCTATGTTTAAGGAAGTGAGGGTAAAGAAAATTTGTCTGTTTCTTGGACCAAGACAGTAGAGGTCTTCAGTGAATATTTTTCAGCTGGCCAACCAATTGTTTTTTAAGGTGGTTAAAGGAGCCAAGAGTTTGACAAATGTGGTTCTCTATGGAAAAGATATGCAAGTTATGTAGAATATTCGTCAGATTTGTAGGAAAATCTGGAGCTTGAAATGAGAAGTGGATTTGAACACCTGAATTTCTTTTTTTATTTAAAAATGATATTGCTATTATATTATTATATGTATAATCCATGCTCACTATTGAAAATATAGAAAAAAACAAATAAGTAGGAAAAAATCCCTAATAATTATTTAACTAAGAGATCACACTTTTCAAAGATTTGTTATATGGATATTCAGATGTTTTCAGGTGTGTAGGTATGTGTATATATGTGTAAAATGCTAAATAATGAATTAATAAAAATTTTAACAAAAATGAGATTATGTTATTCATGATTCTTTGTGTTTTTTCATCTATATCTTGAGTATTTTTCCATGAACAAAGTTCTAAATATCTTAAAAGCTTATGAAATTGTTTTTTTCATGCAATGTTTCAGGTTGGAGGAATCCTTTCATAATGACTATTGAAAAGTTAATTTTTGTGTCAGCTGCAATATCTGCTGTCAGCTAATTATTCCATTTAACTATGGGGACACTATAGAACTGATTTTGGTCAAATGAGAAATCTAAGCATTGAGGAGGTATGAGATGCCCAAGTACAAGTGGTCTTCTTTCTGCTGCCCTCAGCAGTCCTGAAATATTTTTTTTGAAAGTAAGCATAAAGAAATAGAATTTGCCCATCCCTTCAGTGAGTAATGACTCAGTTAAGAAACATCTCTCTCATCGGTGGTTATGTTGGAGATGCTCATCATAATTTTCTGTTCTGTAATAAAACTTCACTTAGAAATAGCTGGAAGGATTTCCACTTCTGTGGGAATGGGGATGGGGAGAAGGCAGAACCTTTGAAATACTAGAAGTGCTGAATGATTCCCATGTAACTGCCCATGAGGACAGAGGCTCTTGTAGAGAACTTAACTACCTACCCATACTAACATTTCTTGGGATTCTGGGCCTGCTGGCTGTGATTCCTCAAAGCCTTGCTACAGTGGACATTTCTCAAATCCTGGACTGTCAGTCTTCATATGAGATACTGCATATGTCTTCTCATTCAAAAGAATTCTAGAGAAGATCTGAGACTTTTTGAATCTGTTCTTCACATCCACAATTTGTAAGTTTGTGAAGCTTTCATGGCTGTTAAATCCCAAATAGTGTAATTAAGTATGATTGCTTCATATCATTTTTTGAAGATGCTTCATGTTCTGCCAAATTAAGAAAACAAACAAACCACATTTCTATGTCTTCCCTGTGGTATGGTGCTGTGTTATTGAAAACAGAGAAAGCCTGAAGAACTCTCCAGTGGCAGGCCTTCATTTTATGATTCTTCAGTGATTTCAAATTTGAGGTTATTTATTTCCATGCCAAAAAAGAAAAGTATTCTTTTTGTTCTGTTAGTTTCCCTAAAATCTGAAACATATCCAGACAGCTATTTTGGGGTCCCTGTTCTCACAATTTTTACAAATAGTGTCCCTTTTTCTTTCCAAACATGAGTATTAGAGACTCTGCCATAAATTATACTGAATATTAGCCCATCCATAACTTACTGAAAAGTTTGTCATTTCAACTTTTAGACACACCTACTATTAGATACACCTCAAGACACACCTTAAGACACACTTAAACACCTACTCTTAGACACACCTAATCAGTAGTAAAAAGAAGTGGAAAAAATGAACCATCATTTTCTGGGTGATTATTAAATATCAGACACTGTACTGAGCAACTTGCATATGCTATCCAGATGTCCGTTGATATAATCTTGTGCTTTGAGATTTCTATAATTTTGGCACAAGTCCTCCAACATACATTGGTAGGTCGAGCGCTGCCCCTGTATTTTCTGTGAATCCTCATGAAATTATGGTCTTATAATAACATCTGGTTTTGAGTTCCTGCTTCCACTAATCTGCCAGATAGTTTTTCTATCTGACATCTAGCCAGTTAGAGAACTCTGTTCCTATCCCTTAATTCCTTCCCAAATTGCTCTCACAAGCAATGTGTAGCAAAGAGCACACTAGCAATTTGGAATCAGAGTTTCCACCGATGCAAAATGAGCAACTTGGGACTTAATTTTAGACATGCATCTTCTTGCAAGTCTTTTGGCCATACTGCTACAAGGAATTTCCCACTGGTCATCTTATTCCACAAGCTCCAGAGCATATTTCCATGTTGCTCAGTGCTCTCTCTCTCTCTCAAGGCTTCCCTTATATCTTCTGCTACTCTGTTTGCCAAGTTCCTCTAGAATCACTCTCCTCAAATTTAATTCTCTTGTTTTATTGCATAAAATAATGATTTTCTATCCATTTACTTATTGTATTAGTATGCTACTGCTGCTGTAACAAAATACCACAGACTGGTTTAAACAACAGAAACTTATTTTCCCACAGTTCTGGGTGCTAGTAGTCCAAAAAAACAAAGTACCAGCAAGGTTGGTCTCCCTTCTTGGCTTGAAGATGTCACCTTCTTTTTGGATCTTCATATGGCCTTTTTTCTGTGGTCACATTTTACTGGTTATCTCTTCTTCCTCTTATAGACACTGTCTCTCAGTCATGTCCGACTCTTGTGACCCCATGAACTGTAGCCCACCAGGTTCCTCTGTCCGTGGGATTTTCCAGGCAAGAATACCATTTCCTTCTCCATTTTAGACATTAGTCCTGTTGTATTAAGTACCACCCTCATGACCTCATTTGCCTTAATCATCTCCTTAAAGACCCTATCTCCTAATACAGTCCCACTGGAAGTTAGAGCTTCAACATGAATTTTGCGGGACATAATTCAGTCCACAACACTCATCTTAAGGTCTATCGTTTTGTATCCAAAGACAAACTAACATAATATGAGAAATATAAGCCCACATATACTGGGGACTCACCCTTCAGAAATACCTACAGAATAGTAGATGCTCTGAGATTTCAATCTCTCCATTCTTTTCTCTCCTCTTCTTTCTTTTCTTTCTTCTTCCTTTTCCTCTTCTTCATCTTCTCCTTATCCTCCTCCTTTTTTTTTCTCTCTCTCTCCCTCTCTCTCCAGTCTAGCAATAGATGATATAGTAGACTAAATAATGGGCACCCCTAATACCAGGTTCTAATTCCTGGGACTTGTAAATGTTACTTAAAAAAAAAACATACTTTGCAGATGCCATTAAGTTTATGATTTTGAGATGGGGAAATTATCCTGGATTATCTATGTGGGCCCTAAATGCAATTGCATGTATCCTAATAAGAAGGAGATTTGACACATAGGGGAAGAGGTTATATGAAGATGGAGTGTAAAGATATTAGAAGATTGAAGTGATATGGCCACAAGCCAAAGAATACCAGCAACTATCAAAAACTCAAAGAGGCAAGAAACTGATTCCATTCTAGAGCTTCCAGGAGTGAGACCCTGCTGACACGTTGATTTTAGCCTACTGATACTGATTTTTTACTTTTGATCTCCAGAACTGTGAAATAATAAATGTGTATTGTTTTAAGACATAGTCATAAGTTCATAGTCATTTGTTACAGCAGTCACAGGAAACTAATACAGATGGGAAGAAAATAAACACCAGTTTTCTGACTGATGGAAATTTATGCCACCACCAACTACACTCATCCAACATGCACACCTTAGAAGGCAAGAGAAACTATTTAGGGTGGGGTTTCAGTAATCTTTTCACCTTTATATATATATTTCACTCATTTTTACAAAAATCTTTTGAGGCAAGAATTCTTATTCTTCTTTCTTTTCTTCTTTTTATTTTCTAAATTATGGAAGTATGATAACACATTCCTAAGAGACTTGGAAAATACAGAATAAAGTTATGTATATTTCCACTATATATTACAATTATTTTAAGTAGATAAATCAATATGTTTAGTTGGAGTTTTAATGCCAAACTCTCAATAATTAATATAATGAACAAAAAAGTAGAAGGATATAATAGACCTGAAAAGCACTATGAACGGATCTGATATTCTTAAGATTTATACAATTTGCACACAACAGCAGGATACAAATTCTATTTAAGTTCCCATAGGCTATAAACCAGGAGACACTGGAACATATCCAGGGACATAAAACAAGGAACAAAATTTTCATAATCTAAAGATATTGAAATCATATACAGTCTGCTCTCTTTTCACTGTGGAATTAGGCTGGAAATCAATATCAAAAGATATTTGAAAATAACCCACATATTGTCAAGTGCAATGTAACATTTACCAAAAGGGGTCTTTGACTTAGCAATTGAAAGCCTTAATAAAGTTAAAAGACTGAAAAAACAGAGAGGGTGATTGCAGAAAAGAAAGTATTTAAATGATAATTTAATATCAAAATAAGAAATTAATATCAAGGATAATTTAAAACCATATGCATTTGGAAATTAAATTTCCACTTTTAAATGATGGGTGTATCTTAGAAACCATAACAAGGAAATTAGAAAATATTTCTAACAGAATAAAAATGAAAAGAGAATTTATCAGAATTTGTTTCAGGCAGCTGAAGCAGTTCAATGCAACTAAATACAATGTGGAATCTTGAATAAAGTATGAGAACAAATAATGGACCCTAACATAAAATTTTTATGTCACATGTTAATTTCCTAATTTTTTTAACATCAAAGGACTTCTTTATATTCTCAGAATTGGATTAGAAATTTTAAGCCTCATTCAAATATTTGTTTAAAATATCACTAAAATAATAAGCTTTATAGACTTTTAGCAGTAATACTACATGGCAGAGTAAATGAAACTATATAAAAGTTTTAAGTGTAAATAAATTAGAAATCAGCATTCTATTCATGTGCAATAAGTCCTTCAGCTGTGTATGACTCTTTGTGATTCTATGGAATATAGCCCGCCAGGCTCCTTTGTCCATGACAATTTCCCAGGCAATAATAGTTGCATGCCCTCCTCCAGGGGATCTTCCAAAACCAGGAATAGAACCCGCTTCTCTTATGTCTCCTGCATTGACAGGAGTGTTCTTTATCACTAGTGCCTCCTATTCATAGTCAAACAAGTGGGAAAAAATGTTAAGTTTCTTAGCAAAGCAAAAATTCATGCTTTCTAAAATATATGTATTTTATTATACAGACACACACACACACACACACACACACACACACAAAGTTCAGTTCAGTTTAGTCGCTCAGTTGTGTCTGACTCTTTGCGACCCCATGAATTGTAGCACGCCAGGCCTCCCTGTCCATCACCATCTCCCAGAGTTCACTCAGACTCACGTCCATCAGTCCGTGATGCCTTCCAGCCATTTCATCCTCGGTCGTCCCCTTCTCTTCCTGCCACCAATCCCTCCCAGCATCAGAGTCTTTTCCAATGAGTCAACTCTTCTCATGAGGTGGCCAAAGTACTGGAGCTTCAGCTTTAGCATCATTCCTTCCAAAGAAATCCCAGGGTTGATCTCCTTGAGAATGGACTGGTTGGATCTCCTTGCAGTCCAAGGGACTCTCAAGAATCTTCTCCAACACCACAGTTCAAACGCATCAGTTCTTTGGTGCTCAGCTTTCTTCACAGTCCAACTCTCACATCCATACATGACCACAGGAAAAACCATAGCCTTGACTAGACGGACCATAGTCGGCAAAGTAATGTCTCTGCTTTTGAATATATTATCTAGGTTGGTCGTAACTTGTCTTCCAAGGAGTAAGCATCTTTTAATTTCATGGATGCAGTCACCATCTGCAGTGATTTTGGAGCCCCCCAAAATAAAGTCTGACACTGTTTCTACTGTTTCCCCATCTATTTCCCATGAAGTGATGGGACCGGATGCCATGATCTTCGTTTTCTGAATGTTGACTTTAAGCCAACTTTTTTTCTCTCCTCTTTCACGTTCATCAAGAGGCTTTTTAGTTCCTCTTCACTTTCTGCCATAAGGATGCTGTCATCTGCATATCTGAGGTTATTGATATTTCTCCCGGCAATCTTGATTCCAGCTTGTGTTTCTTCCTGTCCAGCTTTTCCCATGATGTACTCTGCATAGAAGTTAAATAAGCAGGGTGACAATATACAGCCTTGACGTACTCCTTTTCCTATTTGGAGCCAGTCTGGTGTTCCATGTCCAGTTCTAACTGTTGTTTCCTGACCTGCATACAGATTTCTCAAGAGGCAGGTTAGGTGGTCTGGTATTCCCATCTCTTTCAGAATTTTCCACAGTTTATTACGATCCACACAGTCAAAGGCTTTGGCATAGTCAATAAAGCAGAAATAGATGTTTTTCTGGAACTCTCTTGCTTTTTCCATGATCCAGCGGATGTTGGCAATTTGATCTCTGGTTCCTCTGCCTTTTCTAAAACCAACTTGAACATCAGGGAGTTCATGGTTCACGTATTGCTGAAGCCTGGCTTGGAGAATTTTGAGCATTACTTTACCAGCATGTGAGATGAGTGCAATTGTGTGGTAGTTTGAGCATTCTTTTGCATTGCCTTTCTTTGGAATTGGAATGAAAACTGACCTTTTCCAGTTCTGTGGCCACTGCTGAGTTTTCCAAATTTGCTGGCATATTGAGTGCAGCACTTTCACAGCATCATCTTTCAGGATTTGAAATAGTTCAACTGGAATTCCATCACCTCCACTAGCTTTCTTCATAGTGATGCTTTCTAAGGCCCACTTGACTTCACATTCCAAGATGTCTGGCTCTAGATTAGTGATCACATCATCATGATTATCTGGGTCATGAAGATCTTTTTTGTACAGTTCTGTGTAGTCTTGCCACCTCTTCTTAATATCTTCTGCTTCTGTTAAGTCCATACCATTTCTGTCCTTTATTGAGCCCATCTTTGCATGAAATGTTCCCTTGGTATCTCTAATTTTCTTGAAGAGATCTCTAGTCTTTCCCTTTCTGTTGTTTTCCTCTATTTCTTTGCACTAATCGCTGAAGAAAGCTTTCTTATCTCTTCTTGCTATTCTTTGGAACTCTGCATTCAGATGCTTATATCTTTCCTTTTCTCCTTTGCTTTTCACCTCTCTTCTTTTCACAGCTATTTGTAAGGCCTCCCCAGACAGCCATTTTGCTTTTTTGCATTTCTTTTCCATGGGGATGGTCTTGATCTCTGTCTCCTGTACACACACACACACACACACACACACACACACACACACACGAAAGCTTTTCTACCACATGGGATAAAGGCTTGAAAAAAAAAAACCCAACAAAAAAGGAGATAGAGAGATTGGAAAATGTAAATGAAATTGGAGCACTGAATATGAAATAGAAAAAGTGAAACAAACTAGATAAATGTAAAAGGTCATCATATAGTATAGTTCAGTTGTTTTTAAATATGGCTGATCATTAGGATCATACTGGAACTTTGGTGATAAAAACAATACCTGGATGTTTGTGTTTTTCAAAAACTTCCAAGGTAATTCTAATGTGCATCTGGATTTTAAAAAGTGGATGACCCAGAAAGATGTTATGGGGAGGGAGGTGGGAGGGGGGTTCATGTTTGGGAATGCATGTAAGAATTAAAGTTTTTAAAATTTAAAAAATAAAAAACTTAAAAAAAAATAAATAAATAAAAAATAAAAAGTGATTACAGATTTTTCTATTAAATGGCAGTTTTAGTGATATAGAATTAAATTATTTTCTGTTTACCAATCATGATACAATGGTATTAAAATGAATAACAGTTATGTAATCATAATAGCAAAAGATATTTATCAATTTTCACAATCAATAGCCAAACAAAAGACAAAAGATAATTGCAAGCCATAATGGAAACATGACTAACCTAACAATAAAAAATAATTACATACAATTTGGGGGTTAACTAGAATGATGTGGTAGGTGGAAGTGCATACACACATGTCTTCATCCACCCCGCTAGTTTAAGTCTTTTGGTATGCACATTTAATCTATTTACATTTGAGGTAATTTGATTATTAATATGGAAGGCATAGCAACTCACTCCAGTATTCTTGCCTAGAGAATCCCATGGACAGAAGAACCTGACAAGTTGCAGTCCCTAGGGTCTCACAGAGTCAGACACAACTAATGCAACTAACACATGATCCTGTTACCATTTTCTTAATTGTTTTGAGTTTATGTTTTGTAGGTCTTTTCCTTCTCTAGTGTTTCATGCTTAGGAAATTTCCTTTAGCATTTGCTGTAAAGCTGGTATGGTGGTGCTGAATTCTCTTAAATTTTGCTTCTCTGCAAACCTTTTGACTTCTCCATCAAAGCTGAATGAGCGTCTTGCTGGGCAGAGTACTCTTGTTTATAGGTTCTTCTCTTTTATCACTTTAAATATATTGTACCATTCCCTTCTGGCTTGTAGGGTTTCTGATGAGGAATCAGCTGATAACTTTATGGCAGTTCCCTGTATATTATATGTTGCTTTTCCCTTGTTGCTTTTAATATTTCATCTTTGTCTTTTATTTCTTCCAGTTTGATTACTATATATCTCAGTATATTCCTCCTTGGGTTTATCCTGTCTGGGACTCTGTGCTTCCTGGACTTGGTTGACTAGCTCTTTTCCCACATTAAGGAAGTCTTCAGTTATTATCTCTTCAAATATTTTCTTGGGTCCTTTCTCTCTTCTCATCCTGGGACTTGTATAATGCAAATGTTGGTGTGTTTAATGTTATACTAATGGCCTTTTAGGCTGTCTTCATTTTTTCATTCTTTTTTCTATATTCTGTTTTGTGGCAGTGATTTACACCATTCTGTTTTCCAGGTCACTTATCCATTCTTCTGCCTCAGTTATTCTGCTATTGATTCCTTCTAATGTATTATTCATCTCTGTGTGTTCTTTAGTTCTCTTAGGTCTCTGGTAAACATTTTATGCTTCTTTAATCTTTTTCAGAGACCTTGGGCTATCTTCACTATCATTATTCTGAATTCTTTTCCTGGAAGTTTCCCTATCTCCACTTAATTCCATTGTTTTTCTGAGGTTTTTATCTTGTCCCTTCATCTGAGACATAATCCTCTGCCTTTTTCATTTTAATTAGCTTTGGGATTAAATTTCTTGCTTCTTCTGTCTGCTCTCTGGTGGAAGAGGCTAAGAGGTTTCTGTAAGTTTCTTGATGGGAGGGACTGGTGGTGGGGAAAACTGAATTTTGCTCTGATGGGCAGGGCTGTGCTCAGTAAAACTTTAATCCAATTGTCTGCTGATGGGTGGGGCTGTACTTCTTCCCTGTTAGTTGTTTAGCCTGAGGCACTCCAGCCGGGGAGACTACAAGCTTTATGGTAGGGCTAATGGTGACCTCCAAGAGGGCTCATGCCAAAGTTCACCTCCCAGGACTTCTGCTAACAGTGCTCGTGTCCGTACAGTAAGAGCCTGCCAACCCACACCTCCACAGGAGATCCTCCAACATTAGCAGGTAGGTCTGGTTCAATCTTCTGTGGGGTCACTGTTCCTTTATCCTGGGTCTTGGTGTTCACAAGATTTTGTTTGTGCCCTCCAATAGTGGAGTCTCTGTTTCCTCCAGTCTTGTGGAAGTCCTTTGATCAAATTCCACTGGCCTTCAAAGTCAGATTCCCTGGAGATTCTTAGTCGTTTTGCAAGATCCCTACACTATGAAGCCTGATGTGAGGCTCAGAACCTTCACAACAATGAGGGAAATTCTTTGTTATTACTGTTATCCAGTTTGTGGGTCTTCCACTCAAAGATTATGGGATTTGATTTTATCATTATTGCACCCCTCCTATTGTCTCATTGCAGTTTTTCCTTTGTCTTTGGATGTGGGATACCTTTTTTGGAGCTGGTCTGGCATCTTCCTGTTGATCATTGTTCAACAGATAGTTACAATTTCGGTGCTCTTACAGTAGGAGATGAGCACACATCCTTCTGCTCTGCCATCTTGAACCAACTCTTCAGGTCTCTCTTTTATTTATGAGGAAACTGAGACTTAGAGACCTTAAGCAATTTGTCAGAAGGCACACAGTTAATAAGTGGTAGAATCTTGATTGGGCTTTCTAGGTGATGCTAGTGGTAAAGAATCTGCTTAACAATGCAAAAGACACCAGAAATGTAGGTTCAATCCCTGGGTCAGGAAGATCCGCTGGAATAAAAAATGGCAACTTGCTCCAGTATTCATGCCTGGAACATTCTATGGACAGTACAGCCTGGTGGAATACAGTCCATGGAGCTGCAAAGAGTTAGATATGACTGTGCAACTGAGCACACAATAACCAATATTTAAACTTAGAGGAAGAAAGTTGCATGTATTAATGTGTAAGGGTGTATGAAGGTATCACTAACAAGTAGAAATTGAAGTAGGAACTAAAACTTAAAAGAAACCTGACCATTTATTTAATGGTTTGATTAAATGATTGTAGACATTGCCACTGATATAGAAAACACAGTAGTAGTGAATATTACAAACGGAAAACTTTCATCAGTTTATACAGTATGTAAATATATGCTTCAATAATTATTTAGAAATTAGGCTCTTTTGGAAACATGCTCAGGAATGAAAGACTTTAATTCCACAAGAGTGATTATGACACAGTCCTGGAACTCAAGCAGTGCATGTTCTAGAGCATGTAGGATGGTGGGATGTGGAATTAGCATAAGGATATCTTACTATTATGTAATGTAGCTTCTAAGATATAATGTTACTGTCCATGAGATAGATTTGGATCTCTCTTTTTTGCCTCTCAGAATTCATTTGTAGATATCTTCTGTGGGTATATATGGGAGTAGGGTTAGAATTATAAGTATGTTCTCTCCTAATATATTTAATGTAGATCACATCTAACACATCAAAGTGGATCTCCCTAAGTCACATATGCACTATATGACAAATTTAAATATTTTAAGCATATTTTATATGAACTATTAATTTTGATTATGTTATACTAACAGATTGCTGTTCTACTCCCTGCTCTGTAATTGACTGAGAAGGACACCAGGATTGCTGCCCTCACATTGCTCATTTTCTTCCCAGACTACAGAAAAATGTCAGAGACTATCTCATTTCACCTCATTATAAAAGATGAAATGAGGGATGGGATTCTTAGAGGGTTTCTTGGAAGAAGTTGGATTTTAACTGGATTTTGAATAATAATGTAAACAAGTAGAGAAGGGAAGATATTTTCAAGCAGAATTCTGTGAGAAAAGGCATGCATATGAGACATTGCTGGGAAAACATAATATTCCTTGTATTCAGAAATGGAAGAGAAGGATGAATTAGGGATGGACTCTGAAGAGGAATGTAGGCTTTAGTAAGAGTGGCCAATTTAGAGGTCAGTTTAGCCTCATTTCCTTTTCTATAGTGTCATTAGACAGATGGTAGTAATGCTGCTGTTTCTGCTAAGTCGCTTCAGTCGTGTCCGACTCTGTGCGACCCCATAGATGGCAGCCCTCCAGGCTCCACCGTCCCTGGAATTCTCCAGGCGAGAATACTGGAGTGGGTTGCCATTTCCTTCTCCAATGCATGAAGTGAAAAGTGAAAGTGAAGTCACTGAGTCGTGTCCAACTCTCAGCTACCCCATGGACTGCAGCCCACCAGGCTCCTCCATCCATGGGATTTTCCAAGCAAGAGTATTGGAGCGGGGTGCCATTGCCTTCTCCTGTAGTAATGCTACAGGTTTAAAAAAAAATGGATTTCAGCAAGATGTTTGTTAAGGTTCTGGAACCTTATCTGGGTAACAGCATTGCTCAGAGGCCATAGCTGGAAGTATTTTACCAACAAGTGCTGATTAATGAATAAATGTTAAACCTAGAAGATAATATCTATTAGAGTCACACTACTAAAAGGCATGCAGATCAGATTTGCAGGTTATACAAGATGTGGAAATAAAGCTGAAATGCAGAATGAAAGAATTAGGGTTCATAATGCTTTCTACAGGTAAAAGTTTAATGAGATTAAAAAAAATGTTTGCTGCATTTTCCTTCATTCACGTTTTCAAACATTTATCTTGAGCACCTACTATATATATAAAGCATTAGGCTAGGTGATGGGGATGCAAAGATAAAGAAGACATAATTTCTCAAGGAATTAAAAGTCTCACTGGAGGAGGCAGATAAATCAAATTTGTTAGTACAGTGTGGTAAGTGCTATGATAGAGATAAGCACAGAGTGCTATGAAAAGACAGAGAAAGCATTTAAATGAGTACATGAGAAAGGTATTCATGAGATTGTGAAGTTTGAGCTGAATTTTAGAGAAGTTAGCTAGAATCTGATGAAACAAAAAAGGTATTTTAGGTAGAAGAAAACAAATGGCTTTAAAGCAGTAAGACATATATCAGGAAGGTCTGAATCTGTAAGGTCTGACTGTAAGTAATGGTACTAAAGAGTGATACAGAAATAAAATTGGACTGTGAGCTCACTGAAATTGAGATCACAATGTATCTACTTGGTGTTACCTGCAACTATCATAGATCTTGTATTGGATGCAGATCAGCCCCTTAACATAGAGCACACAGCTTCTCAATGTTGCCCTCTGGTTGCTCTGGTTCTCAGTTAGATGATGTTACACAGATTTATTGGTCTCCGGCCCATGTTACCTTGTGGGATTGGATAGCTGCAGGGTTTGATGACTCTAAAAAAAAACGGGGCATTGTTTATTGTATCCGAAAACCTGGATTCTCTCTCCCTTCACAATCAAGTTTCATGAAATGACAATTACCTGTACTGACAGTCGTGACTCCTCTAACTTCTGCAATTAGCCGATTGTTCAGTTCAGTCCCTCAGTCATGTCTGACCCTTTGCAATCCCATGGTCTGCAGCATGCCAGGCTTCCCTGTCCATCATCAACTCCTGGAGCTTGCTCAAACTCATGCCCATCAGGTTGATGATGCCATCCAACCATCTCATCCTCTGTCATCCTCTTCTTCTCCTGCCTTCAATCTTTCCCAGCATCAGGGTCTTTTCCAATGAGGCAGCTCTTTGCATCAGGTGGCCAAAGTATTGGAGTTTCAGCTTCAGCATCAGTCCTTCCAACGAATATTCAGAATTTATTTCCTTTAGGATTGACTTGTTTGATCTCCTTGCAGTTCAAGGGACTCTCAAGAGTCTTCTCCAACACTACAGTTCAAAAGCATCAATTCTTCAGCGCTCAGCTTTCTTTATAGTCCAACTCTCACATCCATACATGACTGTTGGAAAAACCATAGCTTTCACTAGATGGACCTTTGTTGGCAAAGTAATATCTTTGCTTTTTAATATGCTGTCTAAGTTGGTCAGAGCTTTTCTTCCAAAGAGCAAGCATCTTTTAATTTCATGGCTGCAGTCACCATCTGCAGTGATTTTGGAGCCCAAGAAAATAGTCTTTTACTGTTACCATTGTTTCCCCATCTATTTGCCATGAAATGATGGGACCAAATGTCATGATCTTTGTTTTTTGAATGTTGAGTTTTAAACCAGCTTTTTCACTCTCCTTGTTCATTTTCATCAAGAGGCTCTTCAGTTCCTCTTCTCTTTCTGCCATAAAGGTGGTGTCATCTGCAAATCTGAGGTTATTGACATTTCTCCCAGCAATCTTGATTCCAGCTTGTGCTTCTTCCAGCCCAGCGTTTCTCATGATGTACTCTGCATAGAAGTTAAATAAGCAGGGTGACAATATACAGCCTTGACGTACTCCTTTTCCTATTTGGAACCAGTCAGTTGTTCCATGTCCAGTTCTGTTGCTTCTTGACTTGCATACAGATTCCTCAGAAGGCAGATGAGGTGGTCTGGTATTCTCATCTCTTGAAGAATTTTCCAGTTTGTTGTGACCCACATAGTCAAAGGCTTCAGCATACTCAATAAAGCAGAAGCAGTTGTTTTTCTGGAACTCTCTTGCTTTTTCTATGCTCCAGTGGATGTTAGCTGATTGTAGTTATTGGTTTTTCCTCCATGGCAGTGTACCTTGAACAACTCTTGTTCTTCTGCTAGCTCTCAAACCTCATAGTCCAAGGTCCCAATTCCAATAGGACCCTGCTCTGTTAGAGAAATTATAAATGATCTCAAAATGAAGCTTAAATTTCTGATAAACTCTTCATACCCATGTTATCAAGCATGTTTTGTCAGAGCCCAACAGAGTTTCAATGCACAGGTCTCTTAGATCTGTGACCCCCAAATCTTGCCTCTTAGCTGGCTATCAGTTTATAAGCTGACCTATGTTCAGATAGTAGCATTTGGGGCTCCTGATAGAAGAATGCAATAAAAATGGCAGCAATATCTAAAGAGAATCAGAAAACTTTATTTGGAATAAGGTATTCAGTTCAGTTCAGTTCAGTCGCTCGGTTGTGTCCGACTCTTTGCGACCGCATGAATTGCAGCACGCCAGGCCTCTCTGTCCATAACCAACCCCTGGAGTTCACTCAGACTCACGTCCATTGAGTCAGTGATACCATCCTGCCATCTCATCCTCTCTTGTCCTCTTCTCCTCCCTCCCAGCATCAGAGTCTTTTCCAATGAGTCAACTCTTCACATGAGGTGGCCAAAGTACTGGAGCTTCAGCTTTAGCATCATTCCTTCCAAAGAAATCCCAGGGCTGATCTCCTTCAGAATGGACTGGTTGGATCTCCTTGCAGTCCAAGGGACTCTCAAGAGTCTTCTCCAACACCACTGTTCAAAAGCATCAATTCTTCGGCGCTCAGCTTTCTTCACAGTTCAACTCTCACATCCATGCATGGCCACTAGAAAAACCATAGCCTTGACTAGACAGACCTTTGTTGACAAAGTAATGTCCCTGCTTTTCAATATGCTATCTAGGTTGGTCATAACTTTTCTTCCAAGGAGTAAGTGTCTTTTAATTTCATGGCTGCAGTCACCATCTGCAGTGATTTTGGAATAAGGTATAATCACAGTCAAATTTAATATATACACCCATTATTATCAATATATTTTCTTTCAGTAGCAATTATGGGCAAACCTATATGTGTTATTTACCCCATTTCAGTAAGACTCAGTAACACTGTTTCAATAAATCCGTGTATTTTTGTTAGATATGAAGTCATCTTGATGATATGATGACATCACAATGTCATTTGGCCTTTCAGAAAACCACAGAATATGAAATCCTATAATGAACTTATAGATCACTTAGTTCCACTCCCTTGTTTTACAATGTATAGAAACTGAGGCCAGAAAGAGGAATTAGCTTGTATTGGGTTACATAGCTATTAAAATAAAATCTAGAATCGCAGTCTCTTGACTCAAAGTCTTGATATTCTTCTACTTTGCCATACTGCTATGGATCATCATCTGAAAACAATCCTAATGGGATGAATATTTAGTTTCCCGTTTTCATTGTCCTCTCCATATGATCCTCTAAGGAAATTTTCTAGCATATCACAACTTGATAATATATGAAATTACATTTATTTCATTCAGTCTTATTACCAACTGAAATTGCTGTAGAAAAAAAGCTCAATCTTTATTGGACATTTTCATTTAGCTATGTCTTTGTTAATCCTACTGCCGTAGGATTAAGTCATGAATTGCCCTAGAAAACGTGCATGTTTATTGTCTTGTGATTACTCAGAGTGTCATATAAAACAAGGGATATTGGGAGGATCAAAACTAACATGTAGATACTGATCTCTGATAGCAAGCCGTGCATGTGTGCTAAGTTATTTCAGTTATGTTCGACTCTTTGTGGATAGCAAAGCCACTAACCAGCAAAATGTTATAATACTAAATAAATCAAAAAGTTGTTCAAGACCAGACACTTCCAGGAGATGGCAGTATAAGGCAGGTCTGGATTCAAAAGGAATTGAATATTGTAAAAGGCGAGGGGTGGAGAGGGGAGGCAACTTTTTATTTCACAGTAATGGTTTTAAGATGGGATTGTCTCAGTAACCAAAACTTGTATACAAACAACAGGCACTGATGTGACAAGGTCAGTGTGAGATTTTCAGGCAGTGGCCACAGAACATTTCAAAGAAAATACTGAGATTAAATACATTTTGCAAACTTTGTTTTAAATACTTCTAAGAAGTAAATACTGTGTATGGTTAACAGTGAGATAACTTTTTCAAAGATTCTAATCATATTATGTGTGGGAACACTTAATCAAAGTTTATAATATTTACTTTTTATTGATTGTCTGACATGTCAGGCGCTATGTATTGGAAATTTATATACACAAATCGTAGCATCTAATCTTCATCCTGTGAAGTAACTTCCATTAACAAAATTTTATAGATTAGGAGACTAAGTTTAGAGAGTTTAATAGCTTTCCTTATAGAAAATATTTACACGTGAGATACAAAAATCTCATCTAACCTTTCATTGTTTTTCTTTACAATTTTTGACCTTTTTCTTTGGTACTTTTGTCCTTAATTCCTGATTACTTGAAAGTATGTTCACTTAAAATGTAATAGACAGCATAGGCTTTTGCAGCATTGCCAAAAGAAAGATATCCTCTTCATTATCAGATGAAAACAATTCCGAGCTATCCAACTTTCCAAATAACAATGGCAATTTTCCCCTAAGTTTCAATTGTTTGTGATTTACCTTTCTCTGACCTAGGATCCTGGCCTTTCAATCTGATTGGAGGTCTGATTGACAGATACAAAAAAGAAAATGCAAACTACATGTGTAAATATACTGGATTTGCTCTTTGTGAGCACACAGTGGGTTGTAAATACAGTATTTCTCATATCAACCTGAACCAAACAATTTGCTCTATTTACTGAACTGAAGCCTGGGTTCCTCCTTTGTGTAGATCCTGGTGAGCAGGATCACTGAATTCAACAGTTTGGGCATATAGAAAGTTGCACCTATATCTCATTACTTTGCTTTTTATTTATTTATTTATTTAGTTAGTTAGTTAGTTAGTTATTCTCCTGCTTTTTTAGTTTGAAGTGCAAAAGAAAATTATGTTAGGCTTTACTAAAAGTCTTTTGGCTACCCAGAGACCTCAATAGGTAGCTTTTTTTTTTTTTTTTTTTCTGAGAGTTATCACAGTGTAGGATCTGGCCAAATACTCAATTTTGTCTCTATTCTAAAGCTGATTAGTCTCCAAAGACCTGACTTACAATCACCAGCTTCACCAAAGACTGGCATTTAAACCGGAGAATTTGTTCATTATTTTATAATGATAGTTATAATTGTCAAAGGGATCATAATCATTCATTCTCTGATCAGCCCATTCTCTCCCAGTAACTTATAGGGGAAATCAAGCATAACCAGAAGCTTGTTTGTGGATCACAGATATAAAACAAGAGGCGTGAGCTGCATGATTTGACTTGTCTGTAACATCAAGCTCTGGCTCTTCTACTTCCTAGTTATGGGGGCTTTGGGTGACCTACTTTGTACCTCAGTTTTCTCCTGTGTAAGGTGGGAGTAACAATAATGTTTATTACTTTGTGGGATTGCTGTTAGGATTAAATTAATAAATGCAAAGTGCTTAGAACAATACCTGGCACATATTAAGTGCTCAAAACATGTTAGTTATTATTATTTTTATTACTTAATATATTGTTTGCACAACAGAAATACCCTGAATTCACTCCACTGGACCTCTCTTACCAGTCATTTACGGACTCTATCTTGTGTATGATTTTACTTTATCTTCTTTGCTGGCTTTAACTAGTATCTTTGTGTGAATGATGCCCAAATCTATATCTCCATCCCTGTTAGCTTTTCTGAGTTTCACACTTACATATTCAGAAGCCAATGGGGCATCATCAACTCAACTGATGCTTCCCAAATTTTTCATGGCATGGTAAAAACATAGAAAATGGAAATAATTATAACAACACATTGGACTTAATGCATAAGGTAGTGCATGCCTGAGGTTTGTAACCTGATAAGCTGGGGACTTTAGCTGCCCCAGAAAACCCAGCCATGCTGAGGGTGGAGGAGTCCATGTTTTCATATATAATAACCCATTTGGGTCAAAGTTCTGACCTAGATATATCACCAAGCACCCCACACTCACTGTGTCCAACATGAAGTAATTATCTCTTCCTTAAGGACAGATCTTCTACTCATTATAACCTACCTACTCAGATATATTAAAGGCAGAAACTGGAATATTTTTTAGATTTCTTCTCTTCCCAACTTTTGATATCTAGTCAATAAATTTTGCCAATTTTCTCTATCAAATCTTTATGGTATCTGTCACTTCTCTCCATCCACCATGGTCCTAGTTTAACCCCTGATCTCTACTCAGATGCTCAGTTGTGTCCAACTCTTTGTGATCCCATGGAATATAACCTACCAGGCTCCTCTGTCCATGGCATTCTCCAGGCAAGAATACTGGAGTGGGTTGCCAAACCCTCTTCCAGGAGACATTCCTGACCCAGGTGTCAAACCCCCATCTCTACATCTCCAGCTTTGGCACAAGGATTCTTTACCACTAGCTAGGAAGCCCCTAACCTTTGATCAGCACTGTTGTAATAGCTTCCTAAGCTATTGTCCTTCCATGCTCCATCCTCCCTTCCATCCTTCGCACAATTGCTATGGTAATCTAAAACCAAACCTCACCTAATCATTCTTCTGCTTAAAATCCTTCAATGACTGCCCATAATTTAGAACTATGGTTCTAAAACTTTTCTTCTGAAGTGTCATGCAAGAAAGACGACCTCTCACAAGAACTCTAAAAACAAAGGAAGGGCAGAGGGTGGTGGTGACAAGGACTACAAATTTGAAAATTCTTTGAAGCCTTATATTTTATCCTAAACTTAGTCACTGGCAATTTTGAATTCTAAATGATAATACATGTTTCCTTTATTATAGAAATATTGTTTCAAATTACATACCATCAAGTTAAAATTGATGCCTCATAAGCTTTTTCCCCTGCCTTGTCATACTTGTTAACACAACTTGGAAAACCCCAGTGTAAGAAATTGGCAAAGGAGAAAGTCCAAGTTGGCTTCCATGGCCTTCATGATCTGGCCTCTGATTATCTTCATTCTCTCTCCTGTTGCTCTGGTAGCACTGACCCAGGTGTACTTCTGTGCCCACATCATGCTGTTTCTGAACCTTCTACCAAGAAGCCTTCCATCTGCTATTCCCACCCTTTTTGTTCAATCATCTGAATTATTCTAACTCTTCCTTTAAGATCCAGTACATGTGTCTCAGCTGTCATATTCTTCAAGACTCCTCTCCTGCCATATGCTTGGCTGGATTAGGTGCTTTTCCTCTGTTACTCCCCCAGTGCTGTGGGTTTATATTGGTTGTAACATTTAACCCATTGCATTGATATTCTCTCTCTTTTACCTTTCTTTCACTCCCTATTAAAATATAGGCTCCTACAAAACAGATTCTGTACATAAATCACTTTCTAGGTACTCAACAAAAATCTTAAAATTTGACTGAATTCTGAATAATTTAAACTTCTATTGTAGACCAATCCTCTCTTTGTTTTCTTTTTTCTTTTTATTTTTTAAATATAAATTTATTTATTTTAACTAGAGGCTAATTACTTTACAATATTGTATTGGTTTTGCCATACATCAACATGAATATGCCATGGGTGTACACGTGTTCCCCATCCTGAACCACCTCCTTCCCCATACCATCCCTCTGGGTTATCCCAGTGCACCAGCCCCAAGCATCCTGTATCATGCATCAAACCTGGACTAGCGATGCGTTTCATATATGATATTATAAATGTTTCAATGCCATTCTCCCAAATCATCTCACCTCTCCCTCTCCCACAGAGTCCAAAAGACTGTTCTATACATCTGTGTCTCTTTTGCTGTCTCACATACAGGGTTATCATTACCATCTTTCTAAATTCCATATATGTGCATTCAGTTCAGTTACTCAGTCATGTCTGACTCTTTGTGATTCCATGAACTGCAGCACGCCAGGCCTCCCTGTCCATCACCAACTCCCAGAGTTCACTCAAATTCACGTCCATCGAGTCAGTGATGCCATCCAGCCGTCTCATCCTCTGTCGTCCCCTTCTCCTTCTGCCCCCAAGCCTTCCCAGCATCAGAGTCTTTTCCAATGAGTCAACTCTTCACATGAGGTGGCCAAAGTACTGGAGTTTCAGCTTTAGCATCATTCCTTCCAAAGAACACCCCGAACTGATCTCCTTGAGAATGGACTGGTTGGATCTCCTTGCAGTCCAAGGGACTCTCAAGAGTCTTCTCCAACATCACAGTTCAAAAGCATCAATTATTTGGTACTCAGCTTTCTTCACAGTCCAACTCTCACATCCATACATGCCCACTGGAAAAACCATAGCCTTGACTAGATGGACCTTTGTTGGCAAAGTAATGTCTCTGCTTCTTAATATGCTATCTAGGTTGGCCATAACTTTCCTTCCAAGGAGTAAGTGTTTTTTAATTTCATGGATGCAATCACCATCTGCATTAGTATACTATATTGGTGTTTTTCTTTCTGGCTTACTTCATTCTGTATAATACGCTCCAGTTTCATGCACCTCATTAGAACTGATTCAAATGTATTCTTTTTAATGGCTGAGAAATACTCCATTTTGTATATGTACCACAGCTTTCTTACCCATTCATCTGCTGATGGACATCTAGGTTGCTTCCGTGTCCTGGCTATTTTAAACAGTGCTGCAATGAACATTGGGGTACACGTGTCTCTTTCAATTCCAGTTTCCTCTGTGTGTGTTCCCAGTAGCGAGATTGCTGGGTTGTATGGCAGTTCTATTTCCAGTTTTTAAGGAACCTCCACACTGTTCTCCATAGTGGCGGTACTAGTTTGCATTCCCACCAACAGTGTAAGAGGGTTCCCTTTTCTCCACACCTGCTTCAGCATTTATTGCTTGTAGACTTTTCGATAGCAGCCATTCTGACTCCCAGAATATTGGAAATAAAAGCAAAAATAAACAAATGGACCTAATTAAATTCAAAAGCTTTTGCACAATGAAAGAAACTATAACCAAGGTGAAAAGATTAGACTTCTGAATAGGAGAAAATAGTAGCAAATGAAGCAACTGACAAAGAACTAATCTCAAAAATATACAAGCAACTCCTGAAGCTCAATTCCAGAAAAATAAACGAGCCAATCAAAAAATGGGCCAAAGGACGAAACAGACATTTCTTCAAAGAAGACATACAGATGGCTAACAAACACATGAAAAGCTGCTCAACATCACTCATTATCAGAGAAATACAAATCAAAACCACGATGAGGTACCATTTCACACCAATCCTCTCTTTGATTGGCAAATCCTTTCCTTAGATACGGTAATACCATCATCACTTTATAACCAAGACTAAACACAGTTGCATCTCTCTGCCCCTTTATGTGTTTATTTCATACTGTACCTCTTGGAGAAAAAAACTCAATTATTTGGAGACATTTTATGTAGTCTACAAATATCCCTTTTTCTGTTATATACTGATTATTTTTAAAATCAAAACCATTTATTCTTTGGTCTGGGAGGAAATACAAAGAAATAGAAATATCATAAACAACTAAGAGAAATACTAAATAAAGATGCATCAAACAATGGCAGAGGAGAAAAGCAACACTAGAAGTTTAAGATTATTGAATGAAAACTAGTTCTAGCAGTGAAAAGTCTAATTTCTTATACACTAGATATCTTCCATTGTTGATCTGTTTTGTTTGAATGTCATTTCCAAAAAAAAGATACTTTCTATCATTTCAGAAAGAGATACATGTCAAAGTGTACAGAGATTTCTATACAAACAATAGATTTTTGTACTGTGTTTGTTCATATAGTATTCTGTTAAGACTGAATTTGCCTAAGCTCCATATATAAATAAAATGATGATAGTGATGACGTTTATATATTAGGAACTCTAGAACTGTCTATTTGTTATTTTAAATTTCTCTCCAATATATCTTTTTATCTTATCTTTTAGATTTTTGAAACATTTTGTGCTATAGAATGGATTAAAACCATAGGATATCCAGTCTTTTACACCTTCAAAAACTATCACTCAAAAATAATATATAATGAAAGATACTTTGAAAACAAATCTGAATTTTGTTTTGCAGTGAAATATTAATCTGCTAATTTTAGGCTATTTCAAGCTAGACTAAATAAAAATTTAGAGAAGCAGAATTTTTTTCCTATTGGTAATGGCATGTTGCAGAAAATCATTAAATCTATTCTCTTGCTCCTGTAGCCATTAGTTGGGAATAATGATTCCAAATCAGCAGTGCTCCTCAGTTTCTGAGGTATGTTACAAGCTACATTTTCAAAGCTGACTGGGTAAGATTATTGGCACATTCATTGAATTGTAAATGCAAATCTGTATAGTATGTAATTAACATATTCTTGAAACAACAAATTATCTCTGTGATGTGAAAATGGAAACATTAGGCAAATCGTGTGAAAATAAGTGAAAATGTTAGTCGATCAGTTGTGTCTGACTCTTTGAGACCACATGAACTGTAGCCTAGCAGGCTCCTTTCTCAATGCAATTCTCCAAGCAAGAATAGTGGAGTGGTAGGCTATTCTCTTTCCCAGGGGATCTTCCCAACCCAGGGATCTAACCTGGGTCTCCTGCATTGCAGGCAGATTCTTTACTTCTAAGCCTCCAGGGAAGCCCCTGGTAAATCATAAATATTTTTATTTGTGAAAGAATTTAGAGAGTATTTTGAGGGCCACATTTCAAATAAATGCTATTTAATTGCCGATACTTTTATTGTTTTCCAACATAGTCCATACTTACCTAATTATATAGACTTGTTCATGTTTTCAAATAGCACAGGTTAACATAACGCCTTTCCAAACTTCCTTAGAAAATGCATAATGAATATCCATAGCTACCCTGCAAGAACCCCAGCCCATCATTTTCTCCCAAGATACTTTGAATGTCCTATAGAAGATGAGGAGTGAGTGGGTGGGCGGTATATCACATGCTCCACAAAATAGAACTTTTGGCCACTCAGTGGCAACTGCTAAGAGCTTCATTATTATAATCAAATGCAAGTTACATACAAAAAATTGAGTCTCAAGCAAATAATCGCTTACTTTTTCACATAAAAGCAAGTGTAGGAGTTTATCATTGCTGGTGTTGATTTAGTTGTTCAATAATGCCATCTGGACCCAAGGAAGTTTTATTTTTTTTCTAACTTGTTTTTATTTATTTTTTAATGTATGAAAAGATTTTTAATCTCACATGTAATTAATAAAATACAAATCAAATCATCAAAATCTTTTTAAAATAAGAAACACAATAATTAAAATGACAGATGCTATTTTCACCTATTTAAATAGCAAAGTTAACTGTTGGCAAGGAGATAGAATCAGGTACTTCTTTATGCTGCTAGCAAAGATGTAAATTGCAGTCTGTTTGGAGGGCAATTTGACGATATTCAAAACTAAAGTACACATTCCTGAGTTTTAAATCAACTGCTTAAAAGGTTCCCATGGAAGATGGCAGAGGAATAGGATGGGGAGACCACTTTCTCCTGCACAAATTCATCAAAAGAACATTTAAACGCTGAGTAAATTCCACAAAACAACTTCTGAATGCTGGCAGAGGACATCAGGCACCCAGAAAAGCAGCCCATTGTCCTCAAAAGGAAGTAGGAAAAAATATAAAAGACAAAAAAAAAAAAAAAAAAAGAGAGAGAGAGAGACAAAAGAGCTAGGGACGGAGCTCCATCCCAGGAAGGGAGTCTTTTTTAAGAAGTTACCAAACATCAGGAAACACTCTCACTGCCGAGTCTGTGGTGAGCCTTGGAAGCACAGAGGGCAATGTAACAGGGAGGAAAAAAAATAAATAATTAAACCCCACAGATAATGAGCCCTATGGTAACTCCCCTAGTGGGGAAGCAGCACAGATGCCTACACCTGGCACTAGCAAGTGGGGGCTGGGGAGGGAGGCGCGGGCTGCATTGCTTAGAGTAAGGACCGAGGCTGAATGCTCCGAGGGCAATCTGAGCGAACTAACTTGGGCTAGCAAACCAGACTGTGGGATAGCTACCACATGAAAAGCCCTAACCTAAGACACCACCAAGCCCCTCGCACAGAAAAAAGGACTGAACCGAGATAGCCGGCTGCAGACCATCCCCCTCCAGTGACAGGCAGCCAGAGCCACAAGGGGACAATTGCAGCCCCAGAGAGACATTGTCTACAAAACTGTAAGCAGGGTGCTTTGCTAACTAAGTCTTCTTGGGGTTCTGGATGGTCAACATCTGCCTGAGAAGGTGCACCGGTTGTACACCCAGAAAACCGAGCAGCAGGGACGGGGGAGGTGATAAGTCACAGCAACCATGCTCGCCAAACACCTCATCACCTGAGCTGTTCGGACCTGGGAAGGGCACAAACTGCAGGCCCAATGGAGTCTGCGCCTCTGAGGACTACCTGAGTGCCTGAACCTGAGCAGCTTAGACCTGGGAGGTGCAGGCAGCCCAGGGCCAGCCCCAGACGGTTCCCGGTGGAGCAACCTAGAGCCTGAGCAGTGTGGGTAGGGAGGGCACACACGCCGTGAGCAGGGGCAGGCCCAGTGTGGCTGAGACACTGCGAGCATACACCAGTGTTATTTGATTGCAGCGTCCATCCCTTTCCACAGTGCGACTGAACAAGTGAGCCTAAAAAAAGTGTCCACCACTGCCCCCCTTGTGTTAGGGCGGAAATCAGACACTGAAGAGACCAGCAAACAGAAGAAGGTAAAACAGGGGGAACCGCCTTGGAAGTGACAGGTGCAATAGATTAAAACCCTGTAGTTAATACCGACTACATAGGAAGTGGCCTATAGATCTTGAGAAATATAAGCCGGACCAAGGAACTATCTGAAAATGAACTGACCCCACACTGCCTACAACAACACCAGAGAAAGTCCTAGATATATTTTTACTATTTTTATGATCATTCTTTTTTTTATTTTTAAATCCTCTATTACTCCTTTAATTTTCATTATTATAACCTACTATTACTTTGCAAAAAAAAAAAAAGACTTTTTAAAGCAAACTTCACATATATATACTTTATAATTTTTGTGACTTTTTTTTCTTCTTTTCTTTAATATTGTATTTTTGAAAATCCAACCACTACTCTAGATTTTTAATCTTTGCTTTTTGGTATTTGTTATCAATTTTGTACCTTTAAGAACCCAATCTTCAGTACCCATTTTTACTTGGGAGCGAGATTACTGGCTTGACTGCTCTCTCCCCTTTTGGACTCTCCTTTTTCTCCACTAGGTCGCCTCCATCTCCTCCCTCCTCCTTCTCTTCTCTACCCAACTCTGTGAATCTCTGTGTCTTCCAGACGGTGGAGAACACTTAGGGAACTGATTACTGGATGGATCTGTCTCTCTCCTTTTGATTCCTCCCTTTTATCCCCCTGGCCACTTTTGTCTCCTTCCTCCCTGTTCTCTTCTCTGTATAACTCCAAGAACATCTCTAAGCAGTCCATACTGTAGAGAGCACATAAGGAACTGATTACTGGCTAGCTTGCTCTCCCCTCTTTTGATTTGACCTCATCTCATTCGGGTCATCTCTAACACCCTCCTCCTCCTTCTCTTCTCCATGTAACTCTGTGAACCTCTCTGGATGTCCCTCACCGTGGAGGAACTTTTCATGTTTAACCTAGATGTTTTATCAATGGTGCTGTATAGAAGGAGAAGTCTTGAGACTACTGTAAAAATAAGATTGAAAACCAGAAGCAGGAGGCTTAAATCCAAATCCTGACAACACCAGAGAACTCCTGACTCCAGGAAACATTAATCAACAGGAGCTCATCATATGCCTCCATACCTACACTGAAACCAAGCACCACCCAAAGGCCAACAAGTTCCAGAGCAAGACATACCACGCAAATTCTCAAACAACACAGGAACACAGCCCTGAGCTCCAATACACAGGCTGCCGAAAGTTACTCCAAAACCGTTGACATCTCATAACTCATTACTGGACACTTCATTGCACTCCAGAAAGAAGAAATTCAGCTCCACCCACCAGAACACCGACACAAGCTTCCCTAACCAGGAAACCTTGACAAGCCACCTCTATGACCACACCCACAGTGAGGAAACTCCACAATAAAGAGAACTCCACAAACTGCCAGAATACAAAAAGGCCACCCCGAACCCAGCAATATAAACAAGATGAAGAGAAACAGGAATACCCAGCATGCTGGGAGCCAGCATGGGGAATCCCACCCATGACAAAGGTCATGAGGAAGAGGCCTGACAGGCAAAGGCGAGATCAGGCCTCGAGGGAACTCCCCTGGACCTTCTCGAGCACCCACCCCAAAAACAGAGTCTGTCCGCCTTATTGCATTATGCCTTTCACCAACTCTTCTGACATTAACAGGGGGCTATCCCCCACCACCTTTCTTTGAAAAGAGTTAACTTAGAGCTCCAGTTAATAAGTCTCCTGGATGTAACAAGAGTGTTTCAGTCCAAAATCTCCTCTGATGGCTCTCTAGCCTGCCTGACAAGTTTATCCAGCCTCTTACAACCACACATGTGATTGTTAACAGCCTCCCAACCGTGAGAGGCACGAGACACTCTAAACTTTCTAAATACAGAGTCTTTTGAGAAGTTAGAAATTATTAGTGTAGTATTAGTGGGTTGTTAGAAATATACCGGTGGAGGGTTTCATTGTTGAGCCAATATTTGCTGCTAAGTCTCCATATCCCTTGTCCTTTATATACATTAATTGATATAACTGGCATAAGGGAAAAATAAGTAATAACCTTTGATATTAATCACGTTAGATCTTAGGCTAGTAAATTCTTTTCTTAATTATAGCCCACTGCACCTTTGCCCTGTAGGAATGCAACTTTATCTGGTGCCTTCGGAGGGTGGCACCTAGTTTAAGAAAAATCACCCTTGGAAAAAATAAGTTTTCTGGTTGACTGACCATTATCAGATAGAAAGGGTCATAAAATGTTAACAGGCCCCCTGGCCAGAAGATGATGTAAAACCACCTAAGAACTTTGTATGCATGCATAAAGAAGTGCCTGGTATTGATATGGGTCAGGACTACTGACCCCACATGACTTTGTATTTCCCATTTATCTCTATGTACAACTTAAAGTATAAAAGCTTTCCTGAAAAATAAAGAGAAGGACTAGTTCCTGGAAAGACTGGTTTCCCCCGTGTCTTCTTTTCTTTCTCTCCTTTTCAGGCTAATTTCGAGTCTACTTATTTGCCTGGGTCTCTAAGAACCACGCAAGAGGGAGCCCAAGGTGGGGCACCCTCTGCTATTCAAGCGGGCGCCTGTGGCCTATGGAGACAGTGCAAGTCCCTTGTCTCGGGGCTTTATTGGCTTCCTGTGTAAACCAAGGAATTTCAGCCTCTTTTCTCCTCTATTTTCTCTACTACACTATTCTTTCCTAATCTCTCTTTATATCTCTAAATAAATAAATCTCTCCTTGCCGATGCCGTCCCTGCTTCGAATTCCCTGGATCCGCCGGGGCTGGACCCCAGCAAGTGGCGCCCGGAACAGGCTATTCGAAGGTAGGTCTCCCCCAGTGCTCAATTTTCGGGACGGATAGGGCCCCACTCAGGGTGCCTAGGACCCCCCTGCATAAGATAAGTAGGGTGAGTAGGAGTGGGAAGTGTTCTAAGGGTTGAAAGAAACCTGCTTTCTAAGGGTTGAAAAGAAACCCCCTCTTTGTAAATGTTGAAATGAAACCTTCTTAAATGAAATCTCCTTTACAAAACTTAATTTTCTGACATGGGTAACAGTGAGTCAAAAGAAAGACAGATTTTTATAGGAGTAATCTTGCAATTGTTAAGTAAAAGAGAAATTAAAGTTAAGAAAACCAATATTCATTCCTTTTTTTTCATTTGTACAAGAACAATGTCCTTGGTTTCCAGAAGAGGGCACTGTTAACTTAGATACTTGGAAAAGAGTAGGAAAACAGCTAAAAACTTACTATACTGAACATGGTCCAGAAAAGGTGCCTGTTGATGCCTTTTCCTTATGGAATATGATTAGGGATGCCTTAGACCCTGCTCCTGAATCTGAAAAGGTACATGTTAGAGAGGAGAGTGAAGAAAAAAAGGTACCTGTAAAAGACGAAAGTGAAGAAAAAGGCTATACCTACTTACTGGTAGTTAAATGAAATGTTAGCTGCTATGACTGCCAATGAGCATGTAAAAGACAGAGATGAAAAGAAAGATCAGCTTTCCCCTGAGGATGAAGAAGATTTAGAGGAAATAGCAGCTCGATACCATTCTGATGAAGACTGGCCTCTCTTAGATAAAGATGCTCCCAGGAGTTTAAGAGAAACCTCCCCAGTCAGACGATCTGCTCCCAGGAGTTCAAGAGAAAGTTCCCCAATTAGGCCATCTGCTCCCAGGAGCTTAAGAGACACATCCCCAATTAGACCATCTGTAAGATTTAAACATCAAACAGTTAAAAGATCTCCAGAGTATGAAAAGAAAGACATGGGACACTCTGGCCCTCCCCTGCGCCCCCTCCTTATAGGGGTGAGGGGCCTCCACTAGAAACTCCCCAGAGAAGGGTTCTTTCTAGCCCCAAAGATGAATTTGATCCCCACCTTGAAGCTTGTTTTCCTGTAATATTTGACGAAAATGGTGAGGGAAGGATTCCCCACTGGGAACCCATTCCAGTGAAAATGGTTAAAGAACTCAAACAGGCTTGTGCTTTGTATGAGCCTAAAGCCCCGTACACTATGCAATTGGTAGAGACCTTAGTGGGTAGATGGGTGTCACCCTATGACTGGAAGACAATCGTTAGGGCTTGTCTATCTGTAGGGCAATATGTACTTTGGAGAGCTGAATATGATGATCTTGCCTCAAAACAAGCCGATAATAACCAAAAATATGGCCCAACATATATTGTAAAAAGTATGTTGACAGGGACTAATGAATTTGGAACACTTAGAGATCAGATGAGATTAGACGAAATTAATCTAAACCAATTAACTGCCTGAGCCCTTGCAGCATGGAGATTGTTGCCTGAAGGGAAAGAATCAACTTCTTCCTTTTCAAACATTAAACAGAAACCAGAAGAGCCATATGAGGACTTTGTATCACGACTTACAGAGGCAGTTCACAGAGTAATTTCCAATTTTGAGGCCCCTGGAATACTAATAAGGCAACTGGCATTTGAGTATGTTAACTCTACCTGCCGAGCTATTTTATGTCCTATAAAAAAATCTGGACAAATAGTAGATTACATCAGGCAATGTGCAGATGTAGGACCAGCAATGCTGCAGGGAGTTGCCATAGCCACAGCGATAAAAGGGAACTCATCAACAGACAGTTCAATCCTTTTTTACAAACAAAAACAACCCAGCGCAGTTACCCCAGTAACCAAGGCCGAAATACTAGCTTGTCTAAAACTTGTTTTTCCTGTGGCCAAGAGGGACACATTACCCACACCTGCCCTCAAAAAACAGTTGGTTCTTATCCACCAAATTCTGCCTCCCCGGCTGTATCTCCTCTGCAAAAGTGTCCCTCCCTGCCCTTACTTGCTAATCTCCCTAGATCTCTTTGCCCTCATTGTCAAAAAGGATATCATTGGGCAAAAGACTGCAAGTCAAGATTCCATAGAAACGGAACCTTTTGGGGGCCCTGACCAACAGTCAGGAAATGGATTGGGGGCAAGCCCCAGGCCCCGACAATGATTGGGGCAATGACACTGAACCCATTCATACCCTTCGTCCCATCACAGAACTCATCAGAGCAACCCCAGGCAGCACAGGACTGGACCTCAGTTCCACCACCTCAACAATATTAACATCAGATAGTCCCACTATAAAAATCCCTACAGGGGTCAAATGTCCATTACCGACAGGTTTGGTGGGAATTATATTAGGCAGAAGTTCCTTAGCTATGCAGGGTCTCACAATTATCCCTGGAGTAATTGATTCAGATTATACAGAAGAAATTCAAATAATGATTTCACCCTCAACTAAAACTATACAAATTCGTCAGGGACAAAGAATAGCTCAACTTTTACTTTTGCCTTACCACACTGCAATTGGGCACACAGCTACACAGAATGAAAGGCAGGATAAAGGATATGGGTCTAGTGATATGGCTTTTTGGATAACAGAAATTACTCAGAAACGCCCTATGAAAATTATTCTGGTCAGTGGCAAGTCTATTGTGGGGTTATTAGACACAGATGTTTCTTGCATTTCAGGAAAAGACTGTCCCAGCTCTTGGCCCACACATACTACTGAAAATGAGTTGGTGGGATTAGGGAGATCCCCCACAGTAGCTAAGAGTGCAAAAATATTAGATTGGCTGTTTGAGTATACCTGTGGAACTTTCCAACCTTACATAGTTCCTTTGCTCCCCTTTACCCTGTGGGGGAGGGACGTGCTGTTTCAAATGGGAGTGTTACTTTTAGCCCTGATGATAAAGTGATCTCTCAAATGATGCAAATGATCCATCAAAAGGATTAGGTAAACAACAAACAAGAATAATTGAGCCAATCTGCCCAACTCCTCGACAGCTACATACTGGATTGAGGTATCCAAGTTTATAATGGAGGCCATTGTTTTTGCTGCCGACCCCATTATGTGGAAATCTCAAGACCGGGTGTGGGTGGAACAATGGCCTCTGCCTAAAGAAAAATTGCTGGCAGCTAAAACGTTAATTTTTGAACAACTAGAATTGGGACATATTGAGCCCTACAATAGCCACTGGAACACTCCTATTTTTGTTATTAAGAAAAAATCTGGCAATTGGCGACTTTTACAGGATTTGAGAGCAATTAATGCCACCATGGAGGACATGGGGGCCTTACAACCTGGGCTCCCTTCCCCCGTAGCCGTTCCAGAGGGATATAATATAATTGTAATTGATTTACAAGATTTTTTTTTTCACCATTCCCTTAAGTGCTGAGGATAAAAGGCGATTTGCTTTTAGTCTGCCATCAGAAAATCTTAAACAGCCTTATTTGAGGTTTCAATGGAAAGTACTACCTCAGGAAATGAAAATTAGCCCCACCTTATGTCAAAAATTTGTCAATGCCGCTTTAGAAAATATTAGAGCTAAATATGAACAAGTATATATGATTCATTACATGGATGATATTTTAATAGCTCATCCAGATAAAGCTCATTTGCAAACTGTCCTCCAAAATTTAACCCAGGCATTGTCAGCTAGAGGCTTAAAAATTGCCCTGGAGAAAATTCAAATCAATCCACCGATAACCTACTTAGGAAGGGTTATAAATTCAGAAACAGTGACTCATGCCCTGCTACAATTAAGAAAGGACCATCTTGTCACTTTAAATGATTATTAAAAAACTTTTAGATGATATTAATTGGATTAGGCCCTATTTAAAATTAACCACTGCCAAATTAAAGCCTCTTTTTAACATTTTGCATGGGGATCCTGATCCAACTTCAAAAAGACAATTGACTGCTGAGGCTCAGGAGGCCCTAGGGAAAGTAGAAAAAGCTTTATCTGATAGCTATGCAAAAAGAATTGATTTAGCAGCAAACTGGCAATTCCTTTGCCTAGCCACCCCCACTGCACCTATGGGAGTTTTATGGCAAAGTGGCCCCCGAGAGTGGGTCCATCTTCCCGCTCAAGCTAAAAAAGTAGGGGCTTCTTATCCAGGCTTGATAGCTACATTGATATTAAAAGGAAGAAAGTGGAGTATTGAATTGTTTGGTAAAGAGCCATTAGAAATTGCAATTCCATATAATAAGGAACAGCTTGATGCTCTTCTGTTTGATGAAGATTGGCAGATTGCTATAGGAAACTATTGAGGTCAAATTTTGCATCATTTACCCTAGCATGTTTTGTTAAATTTTATATCTAGACACCCAGTTATTTTCCCTATTAGATGCAAACAGTTCCCTATTCCAGATGCTCAGATAGCTTACACTGATGGGTCAGCAAATGGCAGAGCTTCTATAGTTACAACAAATTATCATACGGTTTTAGAAACGCAAGAAACTTCAGCTCAAAGAACTGAACTCACAGCTGTTATAGAGGCTTTTGTTATGTTTGAACATGAGGAATTTAACCTTTACTCTGACTCTCAGCATGAGAAACCCTGGACTGGAAGAAACACAAGCTGGAATCAAGATTGCCGGGAGAAATATCAGTAACTTCAGATATGCAGATGACACCACCCTTATGGCAGAAAGTGAAGAGGAACTAAACAGCCTCTTGAGGAACGTGAAAGAGGAGAAGGAAAAATTTGGCTTAATGCTCAATATTTAGAAAACTCAGATCATGGCATCTGGTGCCATCAGTTTGTAGGAAATAGATGGGGAAACACTGGAAACAGTGTCAGACTTTATTTTGGGGGGCTCCAAAATCACTGCAGATGGTGATTGCAGCCATGAAATTAAAAGACATTTACTCCTTGGAAGGAAAGTTATGACCAACCTAGGTAGCATATTGAAAAGCAGAGACATTACTTTGCCAACAAAGGTCCATCTAGTCAAGGTTACAGTATTTCCAGTGGTGATGTATGGATGTGAGAGTTGGACTGTGAATAAAGCTAAGCACCAAAGAATACATGCTTTTGAACTGTGGTGTTGGAAAAGACTCTTGAGAGTCTCTTGGACTGCAAGAAGAGCCAAACAGTCCATCCTAAAGATCAGTCCTGTGTTTTCATTGTAAGGTCTGCTGCTGAAGCTGAAACTCCAATACTTTGGCCACCTCATGCGAAGAGTTGGCTCATTGGAACAGACCCTGATGCTGAAGGGATTGGGGGCAGGAGAAGAAGGGGACGACAGAAGATGAGATGGCTGGATGGCATCACTGACTCGAGGGACATGAGTTTGAGTGAGCTCCAGGAGTTGGTGATGGACGGGGAGGCCTGGTGTGCTGTGATACATGGGGTCTCAAAGAGTCAGACAGGACTGAATGACTGAACTGACTGAACTGAACTGATTCTGACTGGTGTGAAATCGTACTTTATTGTGGTTTTGATTTGCATTCCTCTGATAATGAGTGATATTGAGCATCTTTTCATGTATTTCTTAGCCATCTGTATATCTTCCTTGGAGAAATATCTGTTTAGTTCTTTGGCCTATTTTTTGATTGGGTCATTTATTTTTCTGGAATTGAGCTGCAGGGGTTGTTTGTATATTTTGGGGATTAATTCTTTGTCAGTTGCTTGGTTTACTGTTATTTTCTCCCATTCTGAAGGCTGTCTTTTTACCTTGCTTATAGTTCCCAATGCTGTGAAAAGCTTTTGAATTTAATTAGGTCCCATTTGTTTATTTTTGCTTTTATTTCCAGTATTCTGGGAGGTGGGTCATAAAGGATCCTGCTGTGATTTATGTTCGAGAGTGTTTTGCCTAAGTTCTCCTTAGGAGTTTTATAGTTTCTGGTCTTACATTTAGATCTTTAATCCATTTTGAGTTTATTTCTGTGTATGGTGTTAGAAAGTGATCTAATTTAATTCTTTTACAAGTGGTTGACCAGTTTTCCCAGCACTACTTGTTAAAGAGATTGTCTTTTCTGCGTTGTATATCCTTGCCTTCTTTGCCAAAGATAAGGAGTCCATAGGTGGATGGTAATTTTGTTCATTTGATATTTCTCCCTTTGTTTCTTGATGAGTCTGTCTAATGGTTTGTTAATTTTATTTAACTTCTTAAAGAATCAGCTTTTAGCTTGTTGATTCTTGCTATGGTCTTTTTTTTTATTTCTTTTGCCTTTATTTCTGCCATAATTTTTAATATTTCTATCCTTCTACCAATCCTGGGGTTCTTCACTTCTTCCTTTTGTAGTTGCGAGCTAAAAAGCCACTTGATGAAAGTGAAAGAGGAGAGGAAAAAGTTGGCTTAAAGCTCAACATTCAGAAAACGAAGATCATGGCATCCGGTCCCATCACTTCATGGGAAATAGATGGGGAAACAGTGGAAACAGTGTCAGACTTTATTGTGGAGGGCTCCAAAATCACTGCAGATGGTGATTGCAGCCAGGAAATTAAAAGACGCTTACTCCTTGGAAGAAAAGTTATGACCAACCTAGATAGCATATTCAAAAGTAGAGACATTACTTTGCCGACTAAGGTCCGTCTAGTCAAGGCTATGGTTTTTCCAGTAGTCATGTATGGATGTGAGAGTTGGACTGTGAAGAAGGCTGAGCACGGAAGAATTGATGCCTTTGAACTGTGGTGTTGGAGGAGACTCTTGAGAGTCCCTTGGACTGCAAGGAGATTCAACCAGTCCATTCTGAAGAAGATCAACCCTGGGATTACTTTGGAAGGAATGATGTTAAAGCTGAAACTCCAGTACTTTGGCCACCTCATGCGAAGAGTTGACTCACTGGAAAAGACTCTGATGCTGGGAGGGATTGGGGGCAGGAGGAGAAGGGAACAACCGAGGATGAGATGGCAGGACGGCATCACCAACTCAATGGACGTTAGTCTGAGTGAACTCCGGGAGATGGTGATGAACAGGCCTGGCATGCTGCGATTCATGGGGTCACAAAGAGTCGGACACGAATTAGCAACTGAATTGAACTGAACTAGGGGTACAGTTAGGTTATTTATTTGACTTTTTTCTTGTTTCTTGAGGTAAGCCAGTATTGCTATGAATCTTCCCTTTGCCATTTCTTTTACAGTGTCCCACACAGTTAAAGGCTTTGGCATAGTAAATAAAACAGAAATAGATGTTTTTTCTGGAACTCTCTTGCTTTTTCCATGATCCAGCAGATGTTGGCAATTTCATCTCTGGTTCCTCTGCCTTTTCTAAAACCAGCTTGAACATCTGGAAGTTCACGGTTCACATATTGCTGAAGCCTGGCTTGGAGAATTTTGAGCATTCCTTTACTAGCATGTGAGATGAGTGCAATTGTGCGGTAGTTTGAGCATTCTTTGGCATTGCCTTTCTTTGGAATTGGAATGAAAACTGAACTTTTCCAGTCCTGTGGCCACTGCTGAGTTTTCCAAATTTGCTGGCATATTGAGTGCAGCACTTTCACAGCATCATCTTTTAGGATTTGAAACAACTAAACTGGAATTCCATCACCTCCACTAGCTTTGTTCATAGTGATGCTTTCTAAGGCCACTTGACTTCACATTCCAGGATGTCTGGCTCTAGATGAGTGATCACACTATCATGATTATCTGGGTCATGAAGATATTTTTTGTACAGTTCTTCTGTGTATTCTTGCCACCTCTTCTTAATATCTTCTGCTTCTATTAGATCCAGACCATTTCTGTCCTTTATCGAGCCCATCTTTGCATGAAATGTTCCCTTGGTATCTCTAATTTTATTGAACAGATCTCTAGTCTTTCCCATTCTATTGTTTTCCTCCATTTCTTTGCATTGATCACTGAAGAAGGCTTCCTTATCTCTTCTTGCTATTCTTTGGAACTCTGCATTCAGATGCTTATATCTTTCCTTTTCTCTATTGCTTTTCGCCTCTCTTCTTTTCACAGCTATTTGTAAGGCCTCCCCAGACAGCCATTTTGCTGTTTTGCATTTTCTTTCCATGGGGATGGTCTTGATCCCTGTCTCCTGTACAATGTCATGAAACTCATTCCATAGTTCATCAGGCAGTCTATCTATCAGATCTAGGCCCTTAAATCTATTTCTCCCTTCCACTGTATAATTATAAGGGTTTTGATTTAAGTCATACCTAAATGGTCTAGCGGTTTTCCCTATTTTCTTCAATTTAATTCTGAATTTGGCAATAAGGAGTTCATGATCTGAGCCACAGTCAGCTCCTGGTCTTGTTTTTGTTGACTGTATAGAGCTTCTCCATCTTTGGCTGCAAAGAATATAATCAATCTGATTTCAGTGTTGACCATCTGGTGATGTCCATGGGTAGGGTCTTCTCTTGTGTTGTTGGAAGAAGGTGTTTGCTATGACCAGTGCATTTTCTTGGCAAAACTCTAGTAGTCTTTGCCCTGCTTCATTCCGTATTCCAAGGGCAAATTTGCCTTCCCCATTTTAGGGAAGTTTTCAACTATTACTTCCTAAATATTTTCTCATGGCCTTTCTTTTAGTCTTCTTCTTCTGGGACTCCAGTGGTTCAAATGTTGGGGCGTTAACATTGTCCCAGAGGTCTCTGAGGTTGTCCTCATTTCTTTAAATTATTTTTTCCTCTCTGTTTCATTTATTTCTACCATTCTGTCTTCTACCTCACTAATCCTATCATCTGCCTCCGTTAATCTACTATTGGTTCCCTCCAGAGTGTTTTTGATCTCATTTATTGTGTTATTCTGGAGAAGGTGATGGCACCCCACTGCAGTACTCTTGCCTGGAAAATCCCATGGATGGAGGAGCCTGGTGGGCTGCAGTCCATGGGGTCGCGAAGAGTCAGACACGACTGAGCAACTTCACTTTCACTTTTGACTTTCGTGCATTGGAGAAAGAAATGGCAACCCACTCCAGTGTTCTTACCTTGAGAATCCTAGGGATGGTGGAGCCTGTTGGGCTGCCGTCTACAGGGTCACACAGAGTCAGACACAACTGAAGCAACTTAGAAGCAGCGTTGCATTGCATTGCGTTATTCATTATATATTGACTCTTTTTTTATTTCTTCTAGGTCCTTGTTAAACCTTTCTTGCATCTTCTCAGTCTTTGTCTCCAGGCTATTTGTCTGTATATCTCCATTTTGTTTTCAAGATTTTGGATCATTTTCACTATCATTATTTTGAATTTTTTATCATGCAGGTTCCTTATCTCTTCCTCTTTGGTTTGATTTGGTGGGCATTTATCCTGTTCCTTTACCTGTTGGGTATTTCTGTGCCTTTTCATCTTGTTTATATTGGTGTGTTTGGGGTGGCCTTTCCGTATTTTGGCAGTTTGTGGTTCCTCTTTTTTTTGGAGGTTCCTTACTGCAGGTGGGGTTGGACATGTGGCTTGTCAAGGTTTCCTGGTTAGGGAAGCTTGTGTTGGCGTTCTGGTGGGTGGAGCTGGATTTCTTCTCCCTGCAGTGCACTGAAGTGTCCAGCAATGAGTTTTGATATGTCAGTGGGTTTGGTGTGACTTTGAGCAGCCTGTCTATAGAAGCTCAGGGCTATGTTCCTGTGTTGGTGGAGAATTTGCATGGTATGTCTTGCTCTGGAACTTTTTGGCCCTTGGGTGGTATTTGGTTTCAGTATAGGTATGGAGGCATTTGATGAGCTCCTATCGATTAATGCTCCCTAGGTCCAGGAGTTCTCTGGTGTTGTCAGGATTTGGACTTAAGCCTCCTGCCTCTGGTTTTCAGTCTTATCCTTACAGTAGCCTCAAGACTTCTCCATCTCCTTTCAAAGACAATGGGCTGACTTTCCGGGTGCCTGATGTCCTCTCCCAGCATTCAGAAGTTGTTTTGTGGAATTTGCTCAGCATTCAAATGTTGTTTCAATGAATTTGTGTGGGAGAAAGTGGTCTCCCTGTCCTTTTCCTCTGCCATCTTAGGACCGCCACTTGCTTTTCTTACTATGTTGAGTTTCATCTTCATGTCTGTTGTCATACTGTTGTAAGATAGATGGTGAAGCTCCAGACATCACGTTTAAATTCAAAGCAGAGAGAAGAAGGAAGAGTAAGGTGTCAGTGCCAGCAGACTTCTGCTTAATGTCACACTCCCAGAACTGAATTACATTGTTACCCTTATCTTCAAATGAGTATAACAAATAGAGTTTTTTGCTTTCTAAGTTATATAATGGAAAGCAGCAAGAGAGAAATTCATTGAGGGTAGCTAACTAATGAGATGTCTCCCTTTTTAGGTCTGTTGTGATAATGTCTCTTGTCATCACTAATGACAGTAATAGTAGTTTCATCAAATAGATTGGTTTCAAGAATATGCAATAAGATGGTGGAGGAGTAGGTGGACATGGAGTACATCTCTCTCAATGGATACATCAGGAATATACCTTCGGACACAGAAAATCTTGCAGAATACCTGCTGAGAGTGCACAGAAGTACCTAACCACCAGAAAAGAATATATAGACCCACACAAATATTGGTAGCATGAAGGAAGGGGGGTGGGGAGAGGAGAGTGAACAGGACTTTACCTGTTCTGAGGAAGTGGGAGAACTGAAGCACGGATCAGATCCCCACATTGGGGCAGTAGTTTGGGACAGAAGTGAAGAATTTGAGGCTCTTGGAGAGTGAAGCAGCTGATCTGTGACAATTTGAATAAAATTAGAATCACACAGACAATCCCTGCTTCAGCCCTACATACCCTGGACAAGGATGCAAGTCTTCTAGAAAGTGAAGCAGCTGGGAGCTGGAGCATAGGAACTGGAAAGCAATCCCAGGGTGAGGTCTGCTGTGGACTGTGGGGAGACAACCTGAGGGGACATGAAGGAAGAGATTGAGGTGGGAAATGCCTGAGAGGAAAACCAGACAGCATGGAGGCTGGGAGATTCTGCTGAATCACAAGCTGGGGGTGGAGCCATCAGTGCAGTCTTTCTCCTCACACATCAGCTTTTGAGAATGTCTTTAAAAAATTACACTTCTTATTTGCTTTACAGATTTCTGCCTCTACATTGGCCTTTTGTGATTCTGTGGGATTTTTTCTTTTCCTTTAAAAAAATTTAAATGTATTATTAATATCCTTTTACATTTATTCCTTTGTTTGCTTTTCTTGTTCTTCTTTTCTTGCTATAGTTATTCTTTAATATATATGTAAACTCTCTTTATCTAGCTCTATTCAACTTTGCTTTTCTATACTTTCTATTTTTTTCTTCCTTTTCTTCCTTTTCTTCACCATGTTTGTTAGTTTGTTTTGTTTTTGCTGCTTTATTCTTCAGTTGGCATCTTGCTTTGGTTTCCATTTTTTGCTTTGCTTTTAACTGGTTGATATCATTTTTGGTTTCCATCACTTGTTGGGCCACTTTCGTGTTTTCTTTTTTGGACTATTTTGGGTTTGTTTATGTGTGTATATGTATGTGTGTATTCCATTATTTCTATTATTTGCCTGATTTTGTATTTACCATATGTCTGGGGTTTACCTTTTGTTTTGTTTGTGTGTGTTTATTTAACTCCTTTTAATGACATAACAAACCACTTGTGGAATTTCAGTTCCCCAGCCAGAGATCAGGCCATGAGCTTTTGGAGTGGGAGCATTGATTCCAAGAACCTAGGCTGCCAAACAGCTCCTAACCCCAGGGACTATTGATTAGTGATAACTTCCACAAAGGCCTCCACTTGTATGCAAGACCCAGCAAAACCCAACTTCAAGCAGCACCCAGTGAAAGACTTCTCACCCAAACAACAAACAAGACAAAAACACAAACCCAATCATCAGCAGACAGGATTACCAACTCACACAGCCATGTCCATCAGAGGGAAAAAAATCAGCTCTTCCTACCAGAACATAAGCACAAGAAGTATTTAAAATGAAGCCTGTGCAAACCACAGGATAAGTCATAACCACTAGGGCAGAAACCAAAAGGAAGATGGAATCTTACATTTAAGCTTGGGAAAAAGAGATCTCAAATTCAATAAGTTAAAAATATGAAAAGGCAGAGAAATAGTGATCAAATGAAAGAACATGTTAAAAACACACAAGACCAAATAAATGAAGAGGAAACAGGCAAATTACCTGGAAAAGAATTCAGAGTAGTGATAGTAAAGATGATCCAAAACATTGAAAATAGAATGGAGAAAATGTAATTATCAGTAAACACCTTTAAAAAGGATCTAGAAGAAATAAATAATACACAGAGATGAAAAACATGACTACTGAAATTAAAAATACTGCGGAAGGTAACAATAGCAGAACAATTGAGGCAGAAGAATGGATAAGTGTTCTGGAAAATAAAATGGTGGAAATAACTGCCAAAGAGCAGAATAAAGGGAAAAGAACAAAAAGAGCTGAGGATAGTCTCAGAGGCCTCTGGGACAATGTTAAATGCACCAACATTTGATTTATAGGGGTTCCAGTAGAAAAAAAGAAAAAAAAGAAAGGATCTGAGAAAATTTTTGAAGAGATTATAGTTGAAAATATATGCAACATGGGAAAGAAAATAGTCAATCAAGTCCAGGAGCACAGAGAGTCCCATACAAGATAAACCCAAGGAAAAACATGCCAAGAAACATACTAATCAAATAAAGATTAAAACAAAGAATATTAAATGCAGCAAAGGTAAAGCAACAAGTAACATATGAGGGAAATCCCATACGATTAACAAGTGATTGTTCAGAAGAAACTGCAAGCAAGAAGAGAATGGCAGGATATATATAAAGTACTTCAAGGGAAAAATCAACAACCAAGATTACTCTAACTAGCAAGGATCTCATTTAAAATTGATGGAGAAATCAAAATCTATAGATGAGCAGAAGTTAAGAGAATTTAAAACCACCAAATTTGTTTACAACAAATGTTAAAAGGACTTCTATAGACAGAAAATACAAAAGAAGGAAAGGCTTACAAAAACAAACCTCAAGCAATTAAGAAAATGGCAATAGGAACATATATGTCCATAATTAAATGTAAATAGATTAAATGCTCCAACCAAAGGACACAGACTAGCTGAATGGATACAAAAACATAAACTTTAAATGACAATTTAAACCAGAGGGCCTAAATGATACGTTCAGGACATTCCATCCAAATGCAGAAGAATACACATTCTTCTCAAGCGCACACAGAACACTCTCCAGGATAGACCACATCTTGGGTCACAAATTAAACCTCAGTAAATTTAAGGAAATTGAAATCATATCAAGCATCTTCTCTGGCCACAACACAATGACACTAGATATCGATTACAGGGAGAAAATGTAAAAAAACACAGACACATAGAGATTAAACAATACATTTCTAAAAACTGAACAGGTTACTGAAGAAATAAAAAGGGAAATTAAAAAAAAAATCCTAGAAAGAAATGACAATGAAAACATGACAGCTCAAAAGTGAGAGAATCAGCAAAAGCAGTTCTAAGAGGACAGTTTATAGCAATACAATAAAACCTCAAGAAAAAAAGAAAAACATCGAATAAACAACCTAAGTTTACACCTAAAACAACTGGGAAAAAAAGAACAAAAAAATGCCATAGTAGAAGGAAATAAATCATAACAATTATAGCAGAAATAAATGAAAAGGAAATGAAGGAAACATTAGTAAAGATTAATAAAACTAAAAGATGGTTCTTTGAGAAGATAACAAATATTGACAAATCACTAGCCAGAGTCATCAAGAAAAAAGGGGAAAAGATTCAAATTAAAAATATTAGAAATGAAAAAGGAGAGGTTACAACAGATAATGCAGAAATAAAAAGGATCATTATAGACTATTATGACCAACTATAAGTCAATAAAATGGACAACCTGGTAGAAATGGGCAGATTCTTAGAAAAATTCAATCTTCCAAGACTGACCCAAGAAGAAATAGAAATTATGAACAAGCCAAAAGAAGCACTGAGATTGAAACTGGTTAAAAATCTCCCAAGACACAAAAGCCCAGGGCCAGATGACTTCAGGTGAATTCTATCAAACATTTAGAGAAGAGCTAATGCTTATCCTTTTAAAATTCTTTCAAAAAAATTGCAGAGGAAGGTACACTTTCAAACTCATTCTACAAAGTCACCATTACCTTGGTACCTAAACCAGACAAAGAAAACACAAGAAATAAAATTAAAGGCCAATATCACTGGTGAACATAGATGCAAAAATCCTCAACAAAACTCTAGCAAACATAATTCAACAATGCATTAAAAAGATCATACACCATGAACAAGTCAAGTTTATTCCAGGCATGCAAGAATTCTTCAACATATGTAAATCAATAAATGTGATATACTATACTAACAAATTAAAAGATAAAAATCATATGAATATCTCAGTAGATGCAACAAAGGTTTCTGACAAAATTCAGCACTATTTATGATAACCACTCTTCAGAAATAAGCATAGAAGGAGCCTACCTCAACATAGTAAAGGCCAAAGGCCATATGGGTTAAACACACAGGAAACATTATTTTCAATGGTGAAAAGCATTTCCTCTAAGATCAGGAACAAGGCGAGCGTGCCCACTCTCACAACTATTCAACATAGTTTTGGGAGTCCTAGCTATAGCAATAAGAGATGTTCAATAAATAAAAGAAATCCAGATGGAAAAACAAGAAGTAAAACTCACTGTTTGCAGATGGCATGATGCTATATAAATAAACCCTAAAGACACTATCAGAAAATTACTAGAGCTAATCAATGAATTTAGCAAAGTCACAAGCTACAAAATCAATGCTCAGAAATCACTTGCACTCTTATACATTAACAATGAAAAATCAGAAAGAGAAATTAAGCAACCAATTCCATTCACCCTTGCAACAAATAATAAAACACTTAGGAATAAATACACTTAAGGAGACAAAAGACTTGTATATAGAAAATTATAAGCACTGATGAAAGAAATCAAAGACAACATAAACAGATGGGGAGATATTCTATGTTCCTGGGTTGGAGGAATCGATATTGTGAAAATTACTATGCTACTAAATGAAACCTACATATTCAATGTGATCCCAATCAGATCATCAAAGGCATTTTTCACAGAACTAGAAAAGAAAAAGTCTCAAAATTCATATGGAAACAAAAAAGACCTCAGATAGCCAAAGCAATCTTGAGAAAGAAGAATGGAGTTGGAGGAATCAAAGTACCTAACTTTAGACTATGAAAACCCTATAGACATCAAATCAGATTGATTGTATTCTTTGCAGCTGAAGATGGAGAAACTCTATACATCAGCAAAAACAAGGCCGGGAGCTGACTGTGGCTCAGATCATGAACTCCTTATTGCAAAATTCAGACTTAAATTGAAAACTTATGGAACACCACTAGGCCATTCAGGTATGACCCAAATCAAATCCCTTATGAATACACAGTGGAAGTGACAAATAGATTCAAGGGATTAGATCTGACAGATAGGGTGCCTGAAGAACTATGGAATGAGGTTCATAACATTGTACAGGAGACTGTGGTCAAAATCATCCCCAAGAAAAAGAAATACAAAAAGGCAAAATGGTTGTCTGAGCAAACCTTACAAATAGCTGAGAAAAGAAAAGAAGCTAAAGGTGAAGGAGAAAAGTAAATATATACCATCTGAATGTAGAATTCCGAAGACTAGCAAGGAGAGATAAGAAAGTCTTCCTCAGTTATCAATACAAAGAAATGGAGGAAAACAACAGAATGGGAAAGACTAGAGATTTCTTCAACAAAATTAGAGATACCAAGGGAACATCTCATGCAAAGATGGGCACAGTAAAGGACAGAAATCGTATGAACCTAACAGAAGCACATGTTTGGGAATGCATGTAAGAATTAAAGATTTTAAAATTTAAAAAATAAAAAACTAAAAAAAATAAATAAATAAACATTCAGAAAAAAAAAAAAGAAATTTTAAAAAGGTTACACGAATAAACAGAAGAACTATACAAAAAAGATCTTCATGACCCAGATAACCACCATGGTGTGATCATTTACCTAGAGCCAGACATCATGGAGTCTGAAGTCAAGTGGGTCATAGGAATCATCACTTCAAACAAAGGTAGTGGATGTGATGGAATTCATCTGAGCTATTTCAAATCCTGAAATATGATGCTGCTAAAGTGCTGCGCTCAATATGCCAACAATTTTGGAAATTTCACCAGCAGCTACAGGACTAGAAAGGGTCAGTTTTCATTCCAATACCCAGGGAAAGCAATGTCAAAGAATGTTCAAACTACCAGACTATTGCACTCATTTCACATGCTAGCAAAGTAATGCTCAAAATTCTCCAAGTGAGGTTTCAAGAGTAGATGAATTGAGAAATTCTAGATATTCAAGCTGGATTTAGAAAAGGCAGAGGAACCAGAGATCAAGTTGACAACATCCGTTTGATCATAGAAAAAGCAAGAGAATTCCAGAAAAACATCTATTTCTGCTTCATTAACTGTGCTAAAGCCTTTTAATGTCCAGTTCTAACTGTTGCTTCTTGACCTATGTACAGATTTCTCAAGAGGCAGGTAAGGTGGTCTGGTATTCTCATCTCTTGAAGAATTTTCCAAAGTTTATTGTGATACACACAGCCAAAGTCTTTGGCATAGTCAATAAAGCAGAAATAGATGTTTTTTCTGGAACTCTCTTGCTTTTCTATGATACAGTGCATTTTGGCAATTTGATCTCTGGTTCCTCTGCCTGTACTAAATGCAGCTTGAACATCTAGAAGTTATAAGTTTGCATTCTGTTGAAACCTCACTTGGAGAATTTTGAGCATTATTTTGCTAGTGTGTAAGATGAATGCAATTGTGTGGTAGTTTGAGCATTCTTTGGCATTGCCTTTCTTTGGGATTAGAATGAAAACTGACATTTTCCAGTCCCGTGGCCGCTGCTGCATTCTCCAAATTTGCAGGCATATTGAGTGCAGCACTTTCACAGCATCATGTTTTAGGATTTGAAATAGCTCAACTGGAATTCCATCACCTGCACTAGCTTTGATCATTGTGATGCTTCCTAAGGCCCGCTTGACTTTACAGTCGAGGATGTCTGGCTCTCGGTGAGTGATCACACACACCATCGTGATTATCTGGATCATGAAGATATTTTTTGTATAATTCTTCTGTGTATTATTGCCACCTTTTCTTAATGTCTTCTGCTTCTGTTAGGTCCATACCATTTCTGACCATTATTGTGACCATCTTTGCACTAAATGTTCCCTTGGTACCTCTAATTTTCTTGAAGAGATCTCTAGTCTTTCCCATTCTATTATTTTTTGCTGTTTCTTTGCATTGATCATTGAGGAAGGCTTTTTTGTCTCTCCTTGCTAATTTTTGGATCTCTGCATTCAGATGGCTATATATTTCCTCTTCTCCTTGACCTTTAGCTTCTCTTGTTTTCTCAGCTATTTGTAAGGCCTCCTCAGACAACCATTTTGCTTTTGCATTTCTTTTTCTTGGGGATGGTCTTGATCACTGCTTCCTGTACAATGTCACGAATGTCTATCCATAGTTCTTCAAGCACCCTGTCTATCAGATCTAATCCCTTGAATCTATTTGTCACTTCCACTGTATAATTTGAAAGGGATTTGATTTAGGTCATACCTGAATGGTCTAGTGGTTTTCCCTACTTTCTTCAATTTAAGTCTGAATTTTGCAATAAGCAGTTCACAATCTGAGCCACAGTCAGCACCTGGTCTTGTTTTTGCTCACTATATAGAGCTTCTCCATTTTTATCTACAAAGAATATAATCAACCTGATTTTGGTATTGACCATCTGGTGATGTCCATGTGTAGAGTATCCTCCTGTGTTGTTGGAAGAGGGTGTTTTCTATGACCAGTGGGTTCCCTTGGCAAAACTCCGTTAGCTTTTTCCATGCTTCTTTTTGTACTCCATGGCCAAACTTGTCTGTTATTCCAGGTGTCTCTTGACCTCCTGCTTTTGCATTCCAGTCCCCTGTGATGAAAAGGACATCTTTGTTTTTGGTGTTAGGTCTAGAAGGTCTTGTAAGTCTTCATAGAACCTTTCAGCTTCTTTGGCACTAGTGGTTGGGGCATAGATTTAGATTACTGTGTTATTGAATGGTTTGCCTTGGAAACGAACAAATGTCATTCTGTCATTTTTGAGATTGCACCCAAATACTGCATTTCAGACTCTTTTTTTTTTTTCAGACTGTGAGAGGTACTACATTTCTTCTAAGGGATTCTTGCCCACAGTAGTAGATATAATGGTCATCTGAATTAAATTCACCTGTTCCAGTCCATTTTAGTTCACTGATGCTGAAAATGTCGATATTCACTCTTGCCACCTCCTCTTTGATTATTTTCAATTTACCTTGATTTATGGAACTAATATTCCAGGTTCCTATGCAGTGTTGTTCTTACAGCATCAGGCTTTACTTCCATCACCAGTCACATCCACAACTGGGCATTGGTTTTGCTTTGGCTCCATCTCTCCTTCTTTCTGGATTTATTTCTCCACTCTTCTGTAGTAGCATATTGGGCAGCTACCAACCTGGGGAGTTTATCTTTCAGTTCCCTATCTTTTTGCCTTTTCATACTGTTCATGGGGTTCTCAAGGCAAGAATGCTGAAGTGTTTTACCATTCCCTTTTCCAATGGACCATTTTTTGTCAGAACTCTCCACCATGTCCAGTCTGTCTTGGGTGGTCCCACACAGCATGGCTCATACTTTCATTGAGTTAGACAAGGCTGCGGTCCATGTGATCACTTTGATTAGTTTTCTGTGATTGTGGTTTTCATTCTGTCTACTTTAAGATGAAAAAGCTTAAGAGGCTTATGGAAGCTTCCTTATGGGATTTCTTATATAAATATAAGATTCCTTTAGTTATTTTTGATATTGAAGTACAGAAAAGTCTTTAATTACCTTCTTTAATAATATCTTGGTGACACTGCACTAAATCTTAATGCAAATAAGTGATCGTAACACATTTATTTGGTAATCATGTAGAAGTAATTTCTTTCATAATATTAATAAATCCATTATAATGGTATAAACCACTAGTGATTAGAATTTATTTATTATGGATAATGTTGCCTGTGAATCTATATGGAATAATTGTATGCCATAGTTGATTACTTTTATGGAGTAGAATATCATTGTCATTATGAAACAGATATGACTGTCTTAATAGCTTTGGTTAGCATTGTTCTTATTAATGACATTTGTGTAATATACTCTTTGGAAGATAATCTTAAACACACAAGAAAAGACAAGATCACTTAATATAAAAGAGAAAATATACACATAAATATGCTGATATTTGTTGTTTTTTTTTCTCTTTTACCTAGTCACTGTGTTAATTTTGTATTGATCCTGCAAGAACTTGTCACAAACGTAGTGACTTAAACCAATACGAAATAATTGTCTTCAGTTCAGTTCAGTTCAGTTCAGTCACTCAGTCGTGTCCGACTCTTTGCGACCCCATGAATTGCAGCACGCCAGGCCTCCCTGCCCATCATTAACTCCCAGAGTTCACTCAGATTCACGTCCATCGAGTCAGTGATGCCATCCAGCCATCCCATCCTCTGTTGTCCCCTTCTTATCCTGCCCCCAATCCCTCCCAGCATCAAAGTCTTTCCCAATGAGTCAACTCTTCGCATGAGGTGGTCAAAGTACTGGAGTTTCAGCTTTAGCATCATTCCTTCCAAAGAAATCCCAGGGCTGATCTCCTTCAGAATGGACTGGTTGGATCTCCTTGCAGTCCAAGGGACTCTCAAAGTCTTCTCCAACACCACAGCTCAAAAGCATCAATTTGTCAGCACTCAGCCTTCTTCACAGTCCAACTCTCACATCCATACATGCCCACTGGAAAAACCATAGCCTTGACTAGATGGACCTTAGTCGGCAAAGTAATGTCTCTGCTTTTGAATATGCTATCCAGGTTGGTCATAACTTGTCTTCCAAGGAGTAAGCGTCTTTTAATTTCATGGCTGCAATCACCATCTGCAGTGATTTTGGAGCTCCCCAAAATAAATTCTGACACTGTTTCCACTGTTTACCCATCTAATAATTGTCTTACAGTTCTATAAATCTATCTGACATGGGTCTCACTCCTAAGATCAAGATGTTGTCAGGGTTGCTTTCCCATCTGGAGGCTCTAGGAATGACTCCACGTCTTTGACATTTATAGCTTGTAAAGGCCACTTCATTTCTTCACTGGTGGCCCCTTTTTCTGTCTTAAAAGTCAAGAATAATAATTAAGTTCTTCTCATATCCTCACATTACTCTAATCTCTCTCCTGCTCTCCACTTCGACTTTTAAGGAACTTTGTGATTACAGTGTGTCTGCCCAGATAGTCTAGAATAATCTCCTTATTTTAAAGTCAGCTGATTGTTCTCTAGTCGCTCAGTCGTGTCCGACTCTTTGTGACCCCGTGGACTGCAGCCTGCCAGGTTCTTCTGTTCATGGGATTCTCCATGCAAGAATGCTGGAGTGGCTGCCATTTCCTCCTCCAGAGGCTCTTCCCAATACGGGGATTGAACCTGCGTTTCTGGCATCACCTGCACTGGCAGGCGGATTACTTACCACTGAGCCACCAGAGTAACCTGGATGTCCTGATGGCAACTATGAAAACACTGAATAAGCGGAGCAACCTAAATGTTTTGTGTTACAGTAGGCAGGGTGTAGATTTTCTGTACCATGGCGAAACTGTTCTTATGATGAAAGAGCTAACGATCTGACACAGGAGCGACAGAGCACTTGTTTCAGCAGAAACGCAGTTCTTTTGTTTGAGCACCTGACATTTATATGCCTGCCAACCTTGCACACATGATTTTATCACATCTTTGGCCAACATCTGAAGCAGATAATCTGTGATTTTAAGGCGATAATCAACGGGCAACTTGGATTAGGCATGGAAAAATTTGACGTGAAGGCGTTTTAAAGCAACAATTCTGGGAAGCAAGTCACCTTGGCACTGGTTAGAGAGACCATTCTCTTTCAAACCACCAGGTGCAGAACTTTCAGTTCAGTTCAGTTCAGTCGCTCAGTCGTGTTCGACTCTTTGTGACCCCATGAATCGCAGCACGCCAGGCCTCCCTGTCCATCACCAACACCCAGAGGTCACTCAGACTCACAACCATCGAGTCAGTGACCCCATCCAGCCATCCCATCCTCTGTTGTCCCCTTCTCTTCCCGCCCCCAATCCCTCCCAGCATCAAAGTCTTTTCCAATGAGTCAACTCTTCGCATGAGGTGGTCAAAGTACTGGAGTTTCAGCTTTAGCATCATTCCTTCCAAAGAAATCCCAGGGCTGATCTCCTTCAGAATGGACTGGTTGGATCTCCTTGCAGTCCAAGGGACTCTCAAGAGTCTTCTCCAACACCACAGTTCAAAAGCATCAATTCGTCAGCACTCAGCCTTCTTCACAGTCCAACTCTCACATCCATACATGCCCACTGGAAAAACCATAGCCTTGACTAGATGGACCTTAGTCGGCAAAGTGATGTCTCTGCTTTTGAATATGCTATCCAGGTTGGTCATAACTTGTCTTCCAAGGAGTAAGTGTCTTTTAATTTCATGGCTGCAGTCACCATCTGCAGTGATGTTGGAGCCCCCCAAAATAAATTCTGACACTGTTTCCACTGTTTCCCCATCTATTTTCCATGAAGTGATGGGACCAGATGCCATGATCTTCATTTTCTGAATATTGAGTTTTAAGCCAACTTTTTCACTCTCCTCTTTCACTTTCATCAAGAGGCTTTTTAGTTCCTCTTCACTTTCTTTCATAACGGTGGTGTCATCTGCATATCTGAAGTTATTGATATTTCTGCTGGCAATCTTGATTCCAGCTTGTGTTTCTTCCAATCCAGCATTTCTCATGATGTACTCTGCATAGAAGTTAAATCAGCAGGGTGACAATATACAGCCTTGACACACTCCTTTTCCTATATGGAACCAGTCTGTTGTTCCATGTCCAGTTCTAACTGTTGCTTCCTGACCTGCATACAGATTTCTCAAGAGACAGATCAGGTGGTCTGGTATTCACATCTCTCTCAGAATTGTCCACAGTTTATTGTGATCCACACAGTCAAAGGCTTTGGCATATTCAATAAAGCAGAAATAGATGTTTTTCTGGAACTCTCTTGCTTTTTCCATGATCCTGCAGATGTTGGCAATTTGATCTCTGGTTCCTCTGCCTTTTCTAAAACCATCTTGAACATCAGGAAGTTCACGGTTCATGTATTGCTGAAGCCTGGCTTGGAGAATTTTGAGCATTACTTTACTAGCGTGTGAGATGAGTGCAATTGTTCGGTAGTTTGAGCATTCTTTGGCATTGCCTTTCTTTGCGATTGGAATGAAAACTGACCTTTTCCAGTCCTGTGGCCACCGCTGAGTTTTCCAAATTTGCTGGCATATTGAGTACAGAATGAAGCCAAAGCAAAAACAGTACCCACCTGTGGATGTGACTGGTGATAGAAGCAAAGTCCAATGCAAGAGTTTACAGGGACCCAATTCACACACAGTAGGCAGACTGGACGGCAGCTTCGTCCACACTCAGTAGTGCAGAACACTTGTTTCAAGGTGTCTCAGGACTAACACCTCCCAGTGAGTGACTTTCAGGGTCCCCGGGGCCCTTTAAGCCATGAGAAGTGGTCTAAATGCCTGTCCACCAGCACCAAACCCCCTTCTGCTGCTACTCACTGGCCAGCGACTTTAATTCCATCTACAACCATAATTCCTCTTTACCATTTAGCATAATATATTCACTGCCTTGGGGGATTAAGATGTAGGCATCATTCTACCTACAACAGTCACTTTTCTTTTAAGGTTAATTTGAATTTCAGCCTAAAATATATTCATAATAATTGTTAAATGATTTATAATAAATAAAAAAAAGCTACTGCCCAAATTCTTAATCCTTAAGGCAACGATTTTCAACTCTTTTAGGTGTTTTTGTGGGTTATAACTTCATCTTTCTAGATAATATACTACCTAAACTTTCACTTAAATAACTATTGATTTCTGAATATAGTTGATGAGATTTAGTTATCTTTCAACACACACACACACAATTCTCTTGCTCTCATCCTCACAATATATCTGGGTTGTAATTCAAAAACCAATAGCCAGTCTTTACATTATTATGACTATATAAGCATTATCTGTGGAGATAAGTAATATACCATGATTATGTTTCCTGTCTTTTATAATCTCCCTCTGGAGAGAGTAATTGTCCAACATCTTCAGTTGTTCTTGATCTGTGTATGTATTGTTAATTATTTCTTCATGTTCTGTCAGGTCTGTTACACATTAGTATCATTTTCCAAGTAGTCAAATACATTGGGCAATAGACCATTTCCAGTATTCCTGTGAATGCTGTCTTCTAGAGGTCACTGTTCTCCCAGCTCAATCTGGACTACCTTTTCTCTGGGTTCATTGCTCAGTCATCAGTTTGGAAGTTCTACTTGGCATTATGCTAGAAATTCGCACTTTTATGGGTTATGTTAGATCACCTATTTCTTGGGACTTATATCTTCCTCTTTCTTTTTTAGGATTTATTCTCTTTTATATATATATATATATATATATATATATATATATAATTGAAGGATAATTGCTTTACAGAACTTTGTTGTTTTCTGTCAAACCTCAACATGAATCAGCCATAGGTATACATATATCCTCTCTCTCTTGAACCTCCCTCTCATCTCCCTCCTCATCCCATCCCCTCTAGGTTGATACAGAGCTCCTGTTTGAATTTCCTGATTGGCTATCTCTTTTACATGTGGTAATGTACATTTCCATCTTACTCTTTCCATACATTTCACCCTCTCCTCTCCTCTCCCCATGTCCATAAGTCTATTCTCTGTCTGTTTCTCCATTGCTGCCCTGTAAATAACCATTTTTATAGATTCTGTATATATGTGTTAAAATATTATATTTATATTTCTCTTTCTGACTTACTTCACTCTATATAATAGGTTCTAGGTTCATCCTCCTCATTAGAACTGACTCAAATTGTTCTTTTATATGGCTTAGTAATATTCCATTGTGTATATATACCACAACTTCTTGATTCATTCATCTATTGATGGGCATCTAGGTTGCTTCCATGTCCTAGCTATTGTAAATAGCGCTGCAATGAACAATGGGATACAAGTGTCTTTTTCAATTTTGGTTTCCTCAGGGTATATGCTTAAGAGTGGGATTGCTGGGTCATATGGTGGTTTTATTCCTAGATTTTTTAAAGGAATCTCCATACCACCTTCCATAGTGGCTGTATCACTTTACATTCCCACCAACAGTGCAAGAGTGGTGCCTTTTCTCCACATCCTCTCCAGCATTTATTCTTTGTAGACTTTTTGATGATGGCCATTCTGAATGGTGTGAGGTGATATCTCATTGTGGTTTTGATTTGCATTTCTCTAATAATGAGCAGTGTTGAGCATCTTTTCATGTGTTTGTGAGCCATCTGTATGTCTTCTTTGGAGAAAGGTCTGTTTAGACCTTTCCCCACTTTTCAACTGGGTTCTTAGTTTTTCTGGTATTGAGTGGTATGAGCTGCTTGTATATTTTGGAAATTAATCCTTTACTGGTTGTTTCATTTGCTATTATTTTCTCCCATTCTGAGGGGTGTCTTTTCACCTTGCTTATAGTTTCCTTTGCTTTGCAAAAACTTTTACGTTTAATCAGGTCCCACTTGTTTACTTTTGTTTTAATTTCCATTACTCTAGGAGGTATATCATAAAGGATTTTGCTTTGATTTATGTCATAAAGTGTTCTGCCTATGTTTTCCTCTAAGAGTTTTATAGTTTCTGGTCTTTCATTTCTGTTTTTAATACAATTTGAGTTTATCTTTGTGTATGGTGTTAGGAAGTGTTTTAATTTCATGCCTTTACTTGTAGTTGTCCAGTTTTCCCAGCACCATTTACTGAAAAGGCTGTCTTTGCACCATTGTATATTTTTGCCTACTTTGTCAAAAATAAGGTACCCATAGGTGAATGGATTTATTTCTGGGTTTTCTATCTTTGTCCATTGGTCTATATTTTTGTTTTTGTGCTAGTACCATACTGTCTTGATGACTGTACTTTTCAAGTATGATCTGACATCAGGAAGTCCTCTAGTTCCATTCTTCTTTCTCAAGACTGCTTTGGCTATCCCGGGTATTTTATTTTTCCATTTGAATTGTGAAATTTGTTGCTCTAGTTCTGTGAAAAATGACATTGGTAGTTTGATAGGGATTGCATTGAATCTGTAGATTGTGTTTCATAGTATAGTCATTTTCACAATATTGTTTCTTCCTATCCAGGAAAATGGATTATTTCTCCATCTATTTATGTCATCTTTTATTTCCTTCATCAGTGTCATAATTTTCTGTGCACAGTTCTTTTGTCTGCTTAGGTAAGTTTATTCCTAGATATTTCATTCTTTTTGTTCTAATGGTGAATGGGATTAATTCCTTAATTTCCCTTTCTAATTTTTAGTTGTTACTATATAGAAATGCAAGTGATTTTTGTGTATTGATTTTGTATCCTGTAACTTTGCTAAATTCACTGATACAGTTCAGTTCAGTTCAGTCACCCCAACTCTTTGTGAACTTATGAACTGCGGCACACCAGGCCTCCCTGTTCATCACCAACTCCCAGAGTTCACACAAACTCATGTCCATAGAGTTGGAGATGTCATCCAGCCATCTCATCCTCTGTTGTCCCCTTCTCCTCCTGCCCCCAATCCCTCCCACCATCAGAGTCTTTTCCAGTGAGTCAACTCTTCTCATGAAGTGGACAAAATATTGAGATTTAGCTTCAGCATCAGTCCTTCCAATGAACACCCAGGACTGAACTCCTTTAGGATGGACTGGTTGGATCTCCTTGCACTCCAGGAGATTCTCAAGAGTCTTCTCCAACACCGCAGCTCAAAAGCATCAGTTCTTCGGCGCTCAGCTTTCTTCACAGTCCAACCCTCACATGTATACATGACCACTGGAAAAACCATAACCTTGACTAGACAGACCTTTGTTGGCAAAGTAATGTATCTGCTTTTGAATATGCTCTCTAGGTTGGTCATAACTTTTCTTCCAAGGAGTAAGCGTCTTTTAATTTCATGGCTGCTGTCACCATCTGCAGTGATTTTGGAGCCCAAAAAAATAAAGTCTGACACTGTTTCCTCTGTTTCCCCATCTATTTGCCATGAAGTGATGGGACCAGATGCCATGATCTTAGTTTTCTGAATATTGAGCTTTAAGCCAACATTTTCACTCTCCACTTTCACTTTTACCAAGAGGCTTTTTACTTCCTCCTCACTTTCTGCCATAAAAGTGGTATTATCTGCATATCTGAGGTGATTGATATTTCTCCTGACAGTCTTAATTCCAGCTTGTGCTTCTTCCAGTCCAGCGTTTCTCATGATGTATTCTGCATATAAGTTAAATAACTGGGGTGACAATATACAGCCTTGACTTACTCCTTTTCCTGTTTGGAACCAGTCTGTTGTTCCATGTCCAGTTCTAACTATTGCTTCCTGACCTGCATATAGGTTTCTCAAGAGCTAATTCCCTGATTAACTGTAGTCATTTTCTGATAATATCTTTAGGGTTTTGTATGTACAGTATCATGTCATCTGCAAACAGTGAGAACTTTACTTCTTTTCTGATCTAGATTCCTTTTATTTCTTTTTCTTCTCTGATTGCTGTAGCTAGGACTTCCAGAACTATGTTGAATAATAGTGGTGACAATGGAAACCCTTGTCTTGTTCCTGATCTTAGGGTGAATGCTTTCAGTTTTTCACCATTGAGAATGTTTGCTGTAGGTTTATCATATATGGCCTTTACTATGTTGAGGTAGGTTCCTCCTATGCCCATTTTTTGAAGAGTTTTAATAATAAATGGGTGCTGAATCTTGTCAAATGCTTTTTCTGCATCTATTGAGATCATCATATGATTTTGATCTTTCAACTTGTTAATATGGTATATCATATTGATTTATTTGCACATATTGAATAATCCTTGCATTCCTGGAATAAACTCAACTGGATCATGGTATATGAGCTTTTTGATGTGTTGCTGAATTCTGTTCTCTAAAATTTTGTTGAGGATCTTTGCATCTATGTTCATCAGTGATATTGGCCTGTAGTTTTCTTTTTTGTGTGTTGTCTTTGTCTGGTTTTGGTATCAGGGTGGTGGTGACCTTGTAGAATGAGTTTGGAAGGGTTCCTTCCTCTTGCCATTTTTTCAAAGAATTTTAGAAGGATAGGCATTAGTTCTTCTCTAAATGTTTGATAGAATTATCCTGTGATGCCATCTGGTCCTGGGCTTTTGTTTTTCAGGAGATTTTTGATCACAGCTTCAGTTTCAGTGCTTACTACTGGGTTGTTCATAATTTCCATTTCTTCCTGGTTCAGTCTTGAAAGATTGAACTTTTCTAAGAATCTGTCCATTTCTTCCAGGTTATCCATTGTATTGCCATATAGTTGTTCATAACAGTCTCTTATAATCCTTTGCATTTCTGCATTGTCTGTTGTAACCTCTCCTTTTTCATTTCTAATTTTGTTGATTTGATTCTTCTCTCTTTTTCTCTCAATGAATCTGGCTAAAAGTTTGTCAATATTGTTTATCTTCTCAAAGAGCCAGCTGTTAGTTTTATTAATCTTTACCATTGTTTCTTTCATTACTGTTTCATTTATTTCTACTTGGATCTTTATGATTTTTTTCCTTCTATTAATTCTGTCGTTTTGTTCTTCTTTCTTCAGTTGTTTTAAGTGTAAAGTTAGGGTTCCTATTCAATGTTTTTCTTGTTTCCTGAGGTAGGATTGTATTGCTATAAGCTTCCCTCTTAGAACTGCTTTTGCTGAATCCCAAAGGTTTTGGGTTGTCATGTTTCCATTGTCATTTGTTTCTAATTTCCCTTTAGAGTTCTTCAGACACCTGTTGGCTATTTAGAAACATACTGTATAATCTCCATGTGTTTGTGTTTCTTACATTTTTTTTTCTTCTATTTGATATCTAGTCTCATAGCATTGTCAAACTAGTACAGCCACTATGGAGAACAGTGTGGAGATTCCTTAAAAAAAAAAAAAACTGGAAATAGAACTGCCATATGACCCAGCAGTATAATCCCACTGCCCATTATATGCCCAAAATATAATCCCACTGCTGCACATACACACCGAGGAAACCAGAATTGAAAGAGACATGTGTACCCCAGTGTTCTTCGCAGCACTGTTTATAATAGCCAGGACATGGAAGCAGCCTAGATGTCCATCAGCAGATTAATGGGTAAGAAAGCTGTGGTACATATACACAGTGGAATATTACTCAGCCATTAAAAATAATGCATTTGAATCAGTTCTAAAGAGGTGGATGAAACTGGACCTTATTATACAGAGTGAAGTAAGCCAGAAAGAAAAACACCAATACAGTATACTAACACATGTATATGGAATTTAGAAAGATAGTAATGGTAACCCTGTATGCAAGACAGAAAAGAGACACAGATATATAGAACAGTCTTTTGGACTCTGTGGGAGAAGGTGAGGGTGGGATGATCTAAGAAGATAGCATTGAAACATATATATTATCATATATGAAACAGATATCAGTGCAGGTTCCATGCATGAGACAGGGTGCTCAGGGTTGGTGCACTGGGATGACCCAGAGGGATGGGATGGGGAGGAAGGTAAGAGGGGGTTGAGAATGAGGAACACATGTAAACCCATGGCTGATTCATATCAATGTATGGCAAAAACTACTACAATGATGTAAAGTAATTAGCCTCTGACTAAAATAAATAAATAAATAAACCAATAGTCTCATAGTATTGTGGTCAGAGAATATGCTTGATATGATTTCAATTTTCTTAAATTTACTGAGGTTTGTTTTGTGACCCAAGTTATGGTTGATACTGGAGATTGTTCTTTGTTCACTTGAGAAGAAGGTGTGTTCTTTTGCATTTGAATGGAATGTCCTGAAGATATCAATGAGATCTATTTCATCTAATGTATCATTTAAGACTTGTCTTTCCTTATTAATTTTCTGTTTTAATGATCTGTCCATTGGTGTGAGTGGGGTGTTAAAGTGTCATATTACTATTGTGTTAGTGTTAACTTCTCCTTTTATGTCTGTTAGTGTTTGTCTTCTGTATTGAGGTGCTCCTATATTGGGTGGATAGATACTTACAATTGTTATGTCTTCCTCTTGGATTCATCCCTTGATCATTATGTAGTGTATTCCTTATCTCTTGTGATATTCTTTATTTTAAGGTCTATTTTATCTGATATGAGAATTGCTACTACAGCTTTCTTTTGCTTCCCATTTGCATGGAATGTATTTTTCCATCTTCTCACTTCCAGTCTATATGTGTCTTTAGGTCTGAAGTGGGTTTCTTGTAGATAGCATATATATGGGTCTTGTTTTTGTACCCATTCAGCCAGTCTTTGTCTTTTAGTTGGAGCATTTAATCCATTTACATTTAAAATAATTATTGATATATGTATTTCTATTGCCATTTTCTTAATTGTTTGGGGTTGATTTTGTAGATCTTTTTTATTCTCTTGTATTTCTTGACTATATAAGTCCCTTTCACAGAAGGCAATGGCACCCAACTCCAGTACTCTTGCCTGGAAAATCCCATGGATGGAGGAGCCTGGTAGGCTGCAGTCCATGGGGTCATGAAGAGTCGGACGTGACTGAGAGACTTCACTTTCATTTTTTCACTTTCATGCATTGGAGAAGGAAATGACAACCCACTCCAGTTTTCTTGCCTGGAGAATCCCAGGGACAGGGGAGCCTGGTGGGCTGCCATCTATGGGATCACACAGAGTTGGACACGACTGAAGCTACTTAGCAGCAGCAGCAGCAGCAGCATAAGTCCCTTTAACATTTGTTGTAAAGCTGGTTTGGTGGGACTGAATTCTCTTAACTTTTGCTTGTCTGAAAAGCTTTTTATTTCTCCATCAATTCTGAATGAGACCCTTGCTGGGTATAGTAATCTTGGTTGTAGATTTTCCCTTTCAGCACTTTAAAATAAATATATCCTGCCGTTCCCTTCTGGCCTGCAAAGTTCCTGCTGAAAGATCAGCTTTTAAACTTATGGGGTTTCCCTTTTATGTAACGTGTTGCTTTTCCCTTGCTGCTTTTAATATTCTTTCTTTGTGTTTAGTCTTTATTAGTTTGATTAGTATGTGTCTTGGCATGTATCTCTTTGGGTTCATCCTGTATGGGACTCTTTGTGCCTCTTGGAATTCATTGACTATTTCCTTTTCCATGTTGGGGAAATTTTCAACTAAAATCTCTTCAAAAATTTTCTCATACACTTTCTTTTTCTCTTCATCTTCTGGGACCCCTATAATTCAAATGTTGGTATGTTTGATATAGTCCCAGAGGTCTCTGAGACTATCCTCAGTTCTTTTCATTCTTTTTATTTTATTCTGCTCTTCAGAAGTTATTTCCACCATTTTATCTTCCAGCTCACTGATTTGTTCTTCAGCTTCAGATATTCTGCTACTGATTCCTTCTAGCATATTTTTAATTTCAGTAATTGTGTTGTTTGTCTCTGTATGTTTATTCTTTAATTCTTTTATGTCTTTGCTAACTGATTCTTGTATTTTCTCCAATTTGTTTTCGAGGTTTTTGATCATCTTTACTATCATTATTCTGAATTCTTTTTCAGGTATTTTGCCTATTTCCTCTTCATTTATTTGGACTTCTGTGTTTCTAGTTTGTTCCTTCATTTGTGCGGTGTTTCTCTGCCTTTTCATTATTATTATTATTATTATTATTATTTTACTTATTGTGTTTGGGACCTCTTTCTCTCCAGGCTTCAAGGTTGAATTCTTTCTTCCTTTTGGTTTCTGCCCTCCTAAGTTTGGTCCAGTTGTTTGTGTAAACTTTGTATTGGGTGAGTTTGTGCTGAGATTTTTCTTGTTGTTGTTTGTTTGCTTGCTTGCTTTTCCTCTGATGGGCAAGACTGAGGTGGTAATCCTGTCTGCTGATTATTTGGTTTGTATTATTTGTTTGTTTTTTACATGAGGCAGCCAGTACAGGATGCTGCTGGTGGTAGTATGATGCTGGATCTTGTATTCAAGTGGTTTCATTTGTGTGAGTTCTCACTATTTGTTACTCCCTAGGGTTAATGCTCTGGTAGGCTAGAGTCTTAGAGTCTGTGCTTTCACTCCAAAGGGTTAGGGCTGGATCTCTGGTCAGGAGTGAAGATTTCACAAGTTGTTTGTTATAGCACATTAAGCAAGATTAAAACAAATATCTAAAAATAAGAAACCAAAGAGGAACTCCAGACAAATGGTGCTTACGAAATCAGCAAAAAATTATTAAAATAATGGGATATACACATATATGCATATATATGCATAAGCAAAGTCAAAACTGTCCAAGAAAAGTAGAGTAGATTGATTCAGCAAACAAAGGAAATCAAAAATTACATTTACCAGTTAAGAACAAAACACAAACAGAAAAACAAAACTAAAACAAGGTGCCAATGGTGAATAAAATAATGAAAACAAAAGTAAGAAATATGTTTAGAGGAAAGGAAAGAAAGAACAAAAAGAAAGAATAGATATGCAAAGTTAAATAGAGGTAGATGAAGAAGATTTATATACATTAAAGGTTAACTGCAAGGGGAAAAGTACAGTGGGAAAGGAAAACAAAGGAATAAATGTAGAAATAATATAATAAATTTATAAAGTTAAAAATTAAAATTATAAAAAAGAGAAAAGGAAAAAACAGAAGAAGAAAGATTTCAAAAAATAAAATGGAAAATTCCACAGAACTGCAAAAGCCCAACATAGAGGCAGAGCTTTGTAACAACAATAAAAAGTGTGAATGAATATGCACATATACACATATACCTATAAGCAAAATCAAAGAGTCCAACAAAAATAAAGTACAATAAATTGACCTGGTGAACAAAACAAATAAAAAGTTATATCTACCAGTTAAGAACAAATCTAACTAAAACAGAAACTGGAAAACAAAACTTCAGCAAGGTGACAATTGGGGAATAATGAAATGAAAACAAAACTAACAAATATGTTGAGAGGAAAGGAAAGAAAGAAAAGAAAGATAGAATAAATATGCAAAGTTAAACAGAGGTAGATAAAGAAGATTTATATACATTAAAGATTAACTGCAAGGGGGAAAGAACAGTAAGAAAATCAAACAAAGGAATAAATGTAGAAAAAATAATAATAGTTTAAATTAAAATATTTAAAAAAGAGAAAATAAAAATAAAAAGGAAAACTCCACAGAACTGCAAAAGCCCAATGTAGAAGCAGAGGTTTATAACAATGAAAAATGTGACTGAGAAAAAAAAAATAAAGCTCAAAAGTTTAATTAGATTTCTTAGCGCCAACAAAACAGACAACTAAAACAGAGGAGGGGGATAAAGGGAAAAAGAAAAAGATCCAAAAGAATATACAGAACAATTCAAAACATGAGAATAATAGATGTTTTTCCTGAGTCACTGCTGTCAGAGTCCTTTCCCTTGCTGGGAGTCACAGTCCACCTCACCTCCCTAGGATGCCCTCCAACACTGTTCTGATCTCTGGACCTGCTCTGGGGGCAGCTTAGATTCTAATCTGGTCCTACTCTTGTGTGTTCTTGCCTCCAGTGCCCACAACTATCAGAACAAGTCTGTTTTCTTTTGTGGGAGCTCTCAGTGCGCTTTTATATATTCCATAGACACAGAGTCGGCCTAGTTGATCCTGTGGATTTAATCTGCAGCTTGTACAGCTGGTGGGAGATTTTAGGTCTTCTTCTTTAGACACACTGTCCCTGGGTTTCAACTGTGGTTTTATTTCCACCTCTGCATGTGGGTCATCCACTTGGATTTGCTCCTGAGGCTGCCCTGGAGGACTTGGGTCTGTCCCAGTGAGGACCAGGTGTGAAGGTGGTGCAGCTGCTTGGGTCACAGCGGTTCTGGCAGCACCAGGTACTCAGGGGAGTTGGCAGCTAGGGCAGCAGGAAATATATCACTCTAGAAGGGTATGGTTTCATTGAGTTAGACAAAGCTGTGGTCCTAGTGTGATTAGATTGACTAGTTTTCTGTGAGTATGGTTTCAGTGTGTCTGCCCTCTGATGCCCTCTTGCAACACCTACCATCTTACTTGGGTTTCTCTTACCTTGGGCGTGGTGTATCTCTTCACAGCTGCTCCAGCAAAGCACAGCCACTGCTCCTTACCTTGGATGAGGGGTATCTCCTTACTGACGTCGTTCCTGACCTTCAACATGGGATAGCTCCTCTAGGCACTCCTGTGCCTGCTCAGCCACCGCTCCTCAGGTTGCTCCTCATGGCCGCCAGCCCTGTCCTCGGGCGTGGATGGCTCCTCCTAGATGCCACCCCTGGCCTCGGGATCAGGGTGGCTCCTCAGGATCACTGCCCCTGGCCTTGGGTGCGAGGCAGCTTCTCTCGGCCACCCCTGACCTCAGACATGGGGTGTCTCCTCCCAGCCTCCACTGGCCTCGGACGCAGGGTAACTCCTCTTGACCGCCACCCCTGACCACAGACACGGGGTGGCTCCTCCTGGCCGTTCCTGCACCATCACAGCCTGGCACTCTGGGCCGCTGTCCCTGACTTCGGACCTGTGGTAGCTGTCAGCCACCTTTAGTGTGCTGGCCTGCCGCTGCCGCCTGAGTCTAACTCAATGAAACCAAGCCATGCCTGCAGGGCAACCCAAGACGGGTGGTTCATGGTGGAGAGATCTGACAGAATGTGGTCCACGGGAGAAGGGAATGGCAAGCCACTTCAGTATTCTTGCCTTGAGAACCCCATGAACAGTATGAAGAGGCAAAATGATAGGATACCAAAAGAGGAACTCCCCAGGTCATTAGGTGCCCAATATGCTACTGGAGATCAGTGGAGAAATAACTCCAGAAAAAAATTAAGGGATGGAGCCAAAGCAAAAACAATACCCAGCTGTGGATGTGAATGGTGATAGAAGCAAGATCCGATGCTGCAAAAAGCAATATTGCATAGGAACCTGGAATGTCAGGTCCATGAATCAAGGCAAATTGGAAGTGGTCAAACAAGAGATGGCAGGGGTGAATGACAACATTCTAGGAAGCAGTGAACTAAATTGGACTGGAATGGGTGAATTTAACTCAGATGACCATTATATCTACTACTGTGGGCAGGAATCCCTCAGAAGAAATGGAATAGCCATCATGGTCAACAAGAGTCCAAAATGCAGTACTTGGATGCAATCGCAAAAATGACAGAAGGAACTCTGTTCATCTCCAAGGCAAACCATTCAATATCACAGTTATCCAAGTCCATGCCCCAACCACTAACACTAAAGAAACTGAAGTTGAACGGTTTTATGAAAACCTACAAGACCTTTTAGAACTAACACCCAAAAAAGATGTCCTTTTCATTATAGGGGAGTGTAATGCAAAAGTAAAGTCAAGAAACACCTGGAGCAACAGGCAAATTTGGCCTTGGAATGCGGAATGAAGCAGGGCAAAGACTAATAGAGTTTTGCCAAGAGAATGCACTGGTCATAGCAAACACCCTCTTCCAACAACACAAGAGAAGACTCTACACATGGACATCACCAGATGGTCAACACCAAAATCAGACTGATTATATTCTTTGCAGCCAAAGATGGAGAAGCTCTATACAGTCAACAAAAACAAGAGCAGGAGCTGACTGTGGCTCAGATCATGAACTCCTTATTACCAAATTCAGACTCAAATTGAAGAAAATAGGGAAAACCGCTGGACCATTCAGGTATGACCTAAATCAAATCCCTTATAATTATACAGTGGAAGGGAGAAATAGATTTAAGGGCCTAGATCTGATAGATAGACTGCCTGATGAACTATGGAATAAGCTTCGTGACATTGTACAGGAGATAGGGATCAAGACCATCCCCATGGAAAAGAAATGCAAAAAAGCAAAATGGCTGTCTGGGGAGGCCTTACAAATAGCTGTAAAAAGAAGAGAAACAAAAAGCAAAGGAGAAAAGGAAAGATATAAGCATCTGAATGCAGAGTGCCACAGAATAGCAAGAAGAGATAAGACAGCCTTCTTCAGTGATCAATGCAAAGAAATAGAAGAAATCAACAGAATGGGAAAGACTAGAGATCTCTTCAAGAAAATTAGAGATACCAAGGGAACATTTCATGCAAAGATGGGCTCAATAAAGGACAGAAATGGTAGGGAGCTAACAGAAGCAGAAGATATTAAGAAGAGGTGGCAAGAATACACAAGAAATGTACAAAAAAGATATTCACGACCCAGATTTTCATGATGATGTGATCACTAATCTAGAGCCAGACATCTTGGAATGTGAAGTCAAGTGGGCCTTAGAAAGCATCACTATGAACAAAGCTAGTGGAGGTGATGGAATTCCAGTTGAGCTGTTTCAAATCCTGAAAGATGATGCTGTGAAAGTGCTGCACTCAATATGCCAGCAAATTGGGAAAACTCTGCAGTGGCCACAGGGCTGGAAAAGGTCAGTTTTCATTCCAATCCCAAAGAAAGGCAATTCCAAAGAATGCTCAAACTACCGCACAATTGCACTCATCTCACAAGCTAGTAAAGTAATGCTCAAAATTCTCCAAGCCAGGCTTCAGCAATACGTGAACTGTGAACTCCCTGACGTTCAAGCTGGTTTTAGAAAAGGCAGAGGAACCAGAGATCAAATTGCCAATCTCCGCTGGATCATGGAAAAGGCAAGAGAGTTCCAGAAAAACATCTATTTCTGCTTTTTTGACTATGCCAAAGACTCTGACTGTCTGGATCACAATAAACTGTGGAAAATTCTGAAAGAGACGGGAATACCAGACCACCTAACCTGCCTCTTGAGATATCTGTATGCAGGTCAGGAAGCAACAGTTAGAACTGGACATGGAACAACAGACTGGTTCCAAATAGGAAAAGGAGTACATCAAGGCTGTATATTGTCACCCTGCTTATTTAACTTATATGCAGAGTACATCATGAGAAACGCTGGACTGGAAGAAACACAAGCTGGAATCAAGATTGCTGGAAGAAATATCAATAACCTCAGATATGCAGATGACACCAGCCTTATGGCAGAAAGTGAAGAGGAACTAAAAAGCCTCTTGGTGAACGTGAAAGAGGAGAGTGAAAAAGTTGGCTTAAAGCTGAACATTCAGAAAATGAAGATCATGGCATCCGGTCCCATCACTTCATGGGAAATAGATGTGGAAACAGTGTCAGACTTTATTTTGGGGGGCTCCAAAATCACTGCAGATGGTGATTGCAGCCATGAAATTAAAAGACGCTGACTCCTTGGACGACAAGTTATGACCAACCTAAATAGTATATTCAAAAGCAGAGACATTACTTTGCCAACAAAGGTCCATCTAGTCAAGGCTGTGGTTTTTCCTGTGGTCATGTATGGATGTGAGAATTGGACTGTGAAGAAGGCTGAGCGCCGAAGAATTGATGCTTTTTGAACTGTGGTGTTGGAGAAGACTCTTGAAAGTCCCTTGGACTGCAAGGAGATCCAACCAGTCCATTCTGAAGGAGATCAACCCTGGGATTTCTTTGGAAGGAATGATGCTAAAGCTGAAGCTCCAGTACTTTGGACACCTCATGCAAAGTGTTGACTCATTGGAAAAGACTCTGATGCTGGGAGGGATTGGGGGCAGGATAAGAATTGGACGACTGAGGATGAGATGGCTGGATGGCATCACGGACTCGATGGACGTGAGTCTGAGTGATCTCCGGGAGATGGTGATGGACAGGGAGGCCTGGCGTGCTGCAATTCATGAGGTCGCAAAGAGTCAGACACGACTGAGCAACTGAACTGAAACTAAGAAAGGTATCGCAACCAGTATTGGCCAATACGCTCCAGATTCTTGCTTGTAGAACCTCCCTGACAGAGAATCTTGTCAGGCCACAGTGTACAGGGTCGCAAAGAGCTAGGCACGACCAAAGTGACCTTGTGTGCACAGACACAAGACTTTTTTTTTGCCTGTGTCAGCTCTTCCCCAGTGAGAGTTGAGCATGAATGTGGCACAGCTGCTTTGCTTGTGTTGACCCTGGTGCTGCCACGCATGCAGGGACATGGACTGCTTCTGCCCCAGGAATTATGGCCCTATCAGAGTCCTTTTTGGAGCCTCTTGTAGCTGGCAATCAAAAGTCATCTTTGGCCAGTTTTTCTCTGTAGCCCCACCTGTTCAGGCACTAAGAGGGCTAACTTTTCTGGGGCCCTTCTCTGATTTTTGGCACATCAGGCACATAGACAGGCCACCCTGTTTGGGGTCCTACTCTGTAGATCTTGCATCAGGCACTTAAAGGGGTGCCCTGGCTGGGGCTCTACTCTGTAGTTCAGTGTATCAAGTGTTTGAGGGGCCAGCCTCTCTTTTGGTCAGCTGTGATACTAGCATATGGGGAGAGAGAGGCTATGGTAATGGCTTCTCCCCCTACACATGACTCAGATAATTTCTCCGCTATGGAAATCAGACCCCTGCTTCAGTTTCCCCATCTGCTGAGGGTAGGTCCAGTCGTACTAACACTCCTGGTTTTCCCCTTAGTTCCTTTATCCTACCAAGCTTTGTGTGGGTCTATATATTCTTTTCTGCTCGTCAGGTACTCCTGTCCACTCTCAGCTGGTGTTCTGCATGAACTTCTGTGTCTGAGGGTGTATTCCTGATATATCTGTGGAGAGAGATGTACTCCAGGTCCACCTACTCCTCTGCCATCTTGTTTTCTCTTCCTTATTTCTTCCTCTTTTTTGATGTATTATTTTTTTCTAAAAGTGATGCATAATTTATTTATAACAAAATGCATATATCTTAGATGTACAATTTGATACGCTTTGACAACTATATACCCATATTTAGTTACCATTTAAATCAAGATAAAGGGCATTTTAATCATCCCCAGAAAATTTTTATATACCCCTCTCAAGTAAATTCTCTCCATGTCAGAGACAACTCTTATGATTTCTATCACTATAGGTTTGTTTGCCCTGTTCTAGGATTCTATGTAAATGGAGTCTTTTATATATGATATTTTATATTCTATATGGTATTTTATATATATATATATATATATATAGTAATCTTTTATATATTCTTTTATACTTAACATATTTTGGGGGTTCATCCCTGCCATCAGTCATCCTTTTCATTGTTAAGTAGCATTCCATTGTATGACTATAGAATATTTATTTAACCATCCTTCTGTTAATGTACATTCCAGCTGATTCTCATCTGAGGCAAAATGGATAAAATTGGTAATAGTCTTACACAAGTGTTTTGTGAACAGAAAATTAACATTGATATAATATGATTAACTAGAAACTTTACTCAAATTTCATTAGATTTTACATGCACTTATTTGTGTCTATGTGTAGTTCTATGTAATTTTATCCCATGTACATATTTATGTAACCAAAATCAAAATTGGAACTGTTACAATGTGATTTTCATTTGTGTCTCTCTGCTAACTGATGATATTGAGAATACTGTCATTTTCTTTAGAAATTTGTGGTTATTTAGAAGTTTGTGAATAGTCTAAGTTTTTTTTTTATTAATGGTGCTCTTTCTTATTGATCTTATTGATCTGTATGATTATTTATATATTCTGATCTTGAATTTTTTAGAAGATTTTCTGTATTGTGACTGTTTTCCTTCACCCTTTGGGTGCCTCTTCGCTCTCACAAGAGTGTCTTTTGATTAACAGAAGTTCTTAATTTTTATTGAAATCTAATTTCTTTTATGATTAATCCTATTTTTTCAAGTTTAACAAATTTTTGCCTGACTTGAGGTCATGAAAATATTTCACTATGTTTTCATCTAAAAGATTTAGTTTTCACAGTTATATCTATGATCCATTTTGAATTAATTATTGTTTCTGATGTGAGGTAGGGTGTTAAGGCTCACTTTCCCCCATGGGTATGCAGTTGATTCCTCAACCTTTATTGTAAATGTCATTATTTACTGCACTGAATTGCAGTAGACATTTGTCAAAAATCAGGAAACCACACAAATGTAGATCTATGTTTGGAATCTCTTTGTTGTACAATTAGTTTATCTTTGCTCCAATATCATATTATCTTAATGTTTTATAATTTTATAATAAACATGTTCTTCAAAATTACTTGTCAATTATAAATCCCCTACAACTTCATATAAATTTTAGGATTAGATTGTAAATTTCCTATTGAGTCCACTTTATAAATATAACTTGTTACATGTAAGCCTCATGGTAATCACAAAGCAAAGACCTATAGTAGATATAAAAAATATAAAGAAAAGGAATCTAAACATACCACTAAAGAAAGTCATCAAACAGCAAATGGAAAGATAGGAGAAAATGAAAGGGACAGAAATATTATAAAACATCCAGAAAACAATTTGCAAAATGTCAATAAGTATATATCTATCAATAATTACTTTAAGTGCAAAATGCAATAAATTCACCAACCTAAAGGTATACAGTGACTGAATGGATGAACAAAACAAGTCCCATGTATGTGCTGCTAATAAGAGACATACTTCAGACAGAAGAACACATACAAACTGAAAGTTAGAGGATGGAAAATAATATTCTGGCAAACAGAAATCAATAGAAGTCTGGGGTAGAGATCCTTATACTAGACAAAATCAACTTTAAAACAGAGAATGTAATGAAAAAAAACAGAGGAGGTCATTACAGAATGATAAAGAGATTAAACCAATAATAGGGCATAATATTTGTAAGTATTTATATGCATAACATAGGATAACCTAAATATATAAAGCAAATACTAATAAAGACAGCTATAAACTCCAATACAGTAATAGTAGGAGTCTTTAATACCCCACTTTCATTAATAGATAGATCATTCAGGCAGAAAACTAATAGGAAATATAGGCTTTAAACAACATGTTAGATCAAAAGAAGTTAATATATACACAGAACAGTCCACCCAAAATCAACAGAATACACATTCTTCTAAAGTGCACATGAAATCTTCTTTAGGATATATGTTAGGGCATTTAAAGAGTCTTAAATTTGAGCAGATTGAAATTATAAGCATTATTTTCAACCACAATGCATAAAACTAGAAATAAATTGCAAGGAGAAAACTGAAATTTCATAAATACATGGAGATTAAACAATGTGGCACAACCAATAGGTTAACCAAAAACACCTAGAGACAGATTAAAAATGGAAATTCAACATAACAAAAACAACAACAATAAAAAACTTATGATATGCAGCAAAAGCAGTTATAAGAGGGAAGTTAATAGTAGTAAATGCCTACCTAAATAAACAAGAAAATATGAAATAAACAACCTAACTTTAAAACTTGAGAAATTATAAAAAGAAAGAACAACCAAAAAGCAAAATAAGTAGAAGGAGGGAAATGAAGATCACAGTAGAAATAAATAAATAAAACAGAAACTAAAAGGCCAATAAAAAATAATAAAAAGAAGACCTGGTTCTTTGAAAACACACAAAATTAAGAGCCGTTTGGCTAGAATCATGAAGAAAAAATACAGTGATGACTCAAACAAAATCAGAAATAAAAGACAAGCTATAAGTGATACCAAAGAAATATAAAGGATCATAAGCAACAATTACAGTGGTATGCCAAGATATTGGACAATGTAGAAGTGAATAAATTAATATTAACATACAACATTTAAAGAACAAGTTATGAAAAAATAGAAAATCTGAACATATGGATTACTAGTAACAGATTGAATTGATAATCAAAAACTTCCCAACAAACAAAAGTTTAAGGGCAGACAGTATCACTGGTGAATTCTAGCAAACATTCGTGAATTACTACCAATTGCCAATCCTGCTTGAAATCTTTCAAAAACAAAGAAACAGAAGAGGAGGAAACACTTCCAAACTCATTTTACAAGGTCAGCATTACTCTGATGCCAAAACCAGACAGTTCAATTCAGTCACTCAGTCATGTTCAACTCTTTGCAACCTCATGGACTGCAGCACTCCAGGTTTCCCTGTCCATCACCAACTCCCGAAGCTTGCTCAAACTCAAGTCCATCAAGTCGGTGATGCCATCCAACCATCTTATCCTGTGTTGTCCACTTCTTCTCCTGCCTTCAATCTTTCCCAGCATCAGGGTCCTTTCCAGTGAGTCAGTTCTTTGCATCAGGTGGCCAAAGTGTTGGTTTCAGCTTCAGCATCAGTCATTCCAATGAATATTCATGACTGATTTCCTTTAGAATTTGGTTTGATTTAGGTTTGATCTCCTTGCAGTCCAAGGGACTCTCAAGAGTCTTCTCCAGAACCACAGTTCAAAAGCATCAATTCTTCAGCACTCAGCTTTCTTTATAGTCCAACTCTATACATGACTACTGGAAAAACCATAGCTTTGACTAGATGGACCTTTGTTAGCAAAGTAATACCTCTCTTTTTAATATGCTGTTTAGGTTGGTCACAGGTTTTCTTCCAAGGAGCAAGAACCTTTAAATTTCATGGCTGCAGTCACCAACTGCAGTGATTTTGGAGCCCAAGAAATAGTCTTTCACTGTTTCCATTGTTTACCAATAGATTTGCTACAAAGAGATGGGACCAGATGCCGTGATCTTAGTTTTAGGAATGGTGAATTTTAAGCCAGCTTTTTCACTCTCCTCTTTCACTTTCATCAAGAGGCTCTTTAATTCCTCTTCACTTTCTGCCAAAAGGGTGGTATCATCTGTGTATCTGAAGTTATTGATATTTCTCTTGGCTATCTTGATTCCAGCTTGTGCTTCATCCAGCCTGGCGTTTTGCTTAATGTACTTTGCATATAAGTTAAATAAGCAGGGTGACAATAGACAGCCTTGATGTATGACTTTCTCAATTTGGAACCAATCCATTATTCCATATCTGGTTCTAACTATTGCTTCTTGACCTGCATACAAATTTCCCAGGAGGCAGGTAAGGTGGTCTGGTATTCCCATCCCTTGAAGAATTGTCCACAGTTTGTTGTGATCTACACAGTCAATGCTTTGGCATAATCAATAAAGCAGAAATAGAAAAGCAAAGTAATGCTCAAAATTCTCCAAGCCAGGCTTCAACAGTACATGGACTGTGAAACTTCCAGATGTTCAAGCTGGATTTAGAAAAGGCAGAGGAACCAGAGTTTTGCCAACATCCGTTGGATCATAGAGAAAGCAAGAGAATTCCACAAAAGCATCTATTTCTGCTTTATTGATTATGCCAAATCCAGATAAGTACATCTCTGAAAGATGAAATTATAGGCCAATATCCCTAATGTACATAAATGCAAAAAAAAAAAAAAAACCCAAAATCTCAGCAAACTATTAGTAACCAAATTCAATAGTACTTTAAAAGGATTATAAGCAATGATGAAGTGGGATTTATCTCAGGTATGCAAGGATGGTTCAACATTCACACATCAATAAATGTGATGTACTATATGAGCAGAATGAAAGATAAAAACGATATGATCATCTCAATAAATGCAGAAGAAATCATCTGACAGAATTCAACATCCATTTATGTAAAAACTCTCAACAAAGGATGTATAGAGAGAGCATATCTTAAAATAATAAAGGCCTTATGTGACAAGTCCACAGCTAATACAAAACTCAATGATAAAAAGCTGAAAGCTTTAACTAACATGAAGAAGAAAGGATCCCTACTCTCACAACTTCAATTCAATATATTATTGGAAGTCTTAGAGCAATTAGGCAAGAAAGAAAAATCATGCAAATTGGAAAGGAAGAAGTAAAACTGTCACTATTCAAAGATGATACATACTTATATATAGAAAGCCCTAAAGGATTCACACACACACACACAAAAACTGTTAGAATTAATAAATGAATTAAGGAATGTGACAAGATACAAGATCAACATACAGAAATTTGTAGCAATTCTATATGTTAACAAGAAACTATCTGAAAGAGAAATTAAGAAAACAATCCAACTTGAGTTGCATTGAAAAGAATAAAATACCTAAGCATAAATTTAACCAAAGCAATCTTGAGAAAGAAGAATGGAACTGGAGGAATCAACTTGCCTGACTTCAGGCTCTACTACAAAGCCACAGTCATCAAGACAGTATGGTACTGGCACAAAGACAGAAATATAGATCAATGGAACAAAATAGAAAGCCCAGAGATAAAGCCACACACATATGGACACCTTATCTTTGACAAAGGTGGCATGAATATACAATGGAGTAAAGACAATCTCTTTAACAAGTGGTGCTGGGAAAACTGGTCAACCACTTGTAAAAGAATGAAACTAGATCACTTTCTAACACCGCACACAAAAATAAACTCAAAATGGATTAAAGATCTAAATGTAAGACCAGAAACTATAAAACTCCTAGAGGAGAACATAGGCAAAACACTCTCAGACATAAATCACAGCAGGATCCTCTATGATCCACCTCCCAGAATTCTGGAAATAAAAGCAAAAATAAACAAATGGGATATAATTAAAATTAAAAGCTTATGCACAACAAAGGAAAATATAAGCAAGGTGAAAAGACAGCCTTCTGAATGGGAGAAAATAATAGCGAATGAAGCAACTGACAAACAACTCATCTCAAAAATATACAAGCAACTTATACATCTCAACTCCAGAAAAATAAACGACCCAATCAAAAAATGGGCCAAAGAACTAAATAGACATTTCTCCAAAGAAGACATACGGATGGCTAACAAACACATGAAAAGATGCTCAACATCACTCATTATTAGAGAAATGCAAATCAAAACCACAATGAGGTACCACTTCACACCAGTCAGAATGGCTGCAATCCAAAAATCTGCAAGCAATAAATGCTGGAGAGGGTGTGGAGAAAAGGGAACCCTCCTATACTGTTGGTGGGAATGCAAACTAGTACAGCCACTATGGAGAACAGTGTGGAGATTCCTTAAAAATTGCAAATAGAACTACCTTATGACCCAGCAATCCCACTTCTGGGCATACACACCGAGGAAACCAGAATTGAAAGAGACGCATGTACCCCAATGTTCATCGCAGCACTGTTTATAATAGCCAGGACATGGAAACAACCTAGATGTCCATCAGCAGATGAATGGATAAGAAAGCTGTGGTACATATACACAATGGAGTATTACTCAGCCGTTAAAAAGAATTCATTTGAATCAGTTCTGATGAGATGGATGAAACTGGAGCCGATTATACAGAGTGAAGTAAGCCAGAAAGAAAAACACCAATACAGTATACTAACACATATATATGGAATTTAGGAAGATGGCAATGACGACCCTGTATGCAAGACAGGGAAAGAGACACAGATGTGTATAACGGACTTTTGGACTCAGAGGGAGAGGGAGAGGGTGGGATGATTTGGGAGAATGACATTCTAACATGTATACTATCATGTGAATTGAATCGCCAGTCTATGTCTGACGCAGGATGCAGCATGCTTGGGGCTGGTGCATGGGGATGACCCAGAAAGATGTTATGGGGAGGGAGGTGGGAGGGGGGTTCATGTTTTGGAATACATGTAAGAATTAAAGATTTTAAAATTTTAAAAATAAAAAACTAAAAAAAAAAGATAAAAAAATAAATAAATAAAGTACTTATCTTCTGATATACTAAAAAAAAAAAAAAAATTAACCAAAGATCTGAAAGATCTGCACACAGAAAACCATAAGATATTGATGAAAGAAACTGAAGAAGACCCCAATAATTGGAAAGATATTCTGTATTCATAGTTTGTAAGGATTAATGTTACTAATGTCTCCTTACTATTCAAAGCAGTCTGCAGATTCAACACAATACCTATCAAGATTCCAATGCCATTTTTCACAGAAATAGAACAAACAGTACTAAAAACAGTTCTAAAATCTATATGGAAACACAATAGTCCTAGAATGCCCAAAGCCATGTTCAGAAAGAAGGACAAAGTTGGATGCACCACGACCCCTCATTTCAAATTATATGACAAAGTTATAGTAATTGGGACAGTATGGTGCTGGCATTAAAAGTGCACATACATCAGTGGAACCAAATTAATAGACCAGAAATAAATCCACATATATATGGACAATTGATCTATGACAATGAAGCAAAGTACTTACAATAGAGAAAGAGGAGGCTCTTTAATAAAAGTGCTGAGACAACTAGCAAGCCACATGCAAAATAAAAAAAAAATAGACTACCAACATACACAACACACACAATTTAGCTCATAATGGAATAACAATTTGAGTGTAAAACCCGAAACCATGAAATTCCTAGAAGAAAACATAGGGAGTAATCTCACTGACATTGGTCTTAGCAACGTTTTTGCCTCTGATTTTAAAGGCAAGGGAAACAAAAGCAAGAATAAACAAATTTGACTACTACACCAAAATTAAAAAAAAAGGAAAAAAAAACTTCTGCACAGTGACAAAAGCCATCAATAAAATAAAAAGGCAACCTAGTTAATAGGAGAAGATATTTATATGGATGATGCAGGATTAGTAACCCAAATATATGAAGAACACATAACTCAATAGGCAAAAAACAATCTGATTAAAAATTGGTAGAGAATCTATATAGATATTTTTCAAAAGAACACAAACCAATTGACTTATTTCACTAGTAATAATGTACCTTAGTTTCAACTAAATTGCTGCAAATGGCAGAATTTCATTCTTTTTTTATGTGTAGTAATTTGTATCTGTTAATCCCATTGTTGTTGTTCAGTCACTAAATCATGTCTGATTCTTTGCAACCCCAAGGACAGTCTTCCTTGTCCTTCACCATCTCTTGGAGTTTGCTCAAACTCATGTCCATTGAGTTGGTGATGCCATCCAACCATCTCATCCTCTGTTGCCCCATTCTCCTCCCGAATTCAACATTTTTCAGCATCAGTATCTTTTCCAAGGAGTCATCTCTTCCCATCAGGGTGGCCAAAGTACTGGAGCTTCAGTTTCACCATCAGTCCTTCCAATGAATATTCACAGTTGATTTCTCTTAGGATTGACTAGTTTGATCTTGCTGCAGTCCAAGGGACTCTCAAGCGTCTTCTCCAGCTCAACAGTTTGAAAGCATCAATTCTTCAGTGTTCAGCCTTCTTCATGGTCCAACTCTCACATCCATAAATAACTACTAGAAAAACCATAGCTTTGAATATACAGACCTTTGTCAGAAAAATGATGTCTCTGCATCTTAATACACTGTCCAGCTTTTCTTTCATAGCTTTTCTTCTTTCATAGCTTTTCTTCCAAGAAGCAAGAGTGTTTTAATTTCATGGCTGCAATTACTGTCTGCAGTGATTTTGGAGCCCAAGAAGATAAAATCTGCCACTGTTTCCATGCTTCCCCATCTATTTGCCATTTTTGCCTTGAAGTGATTGGCCCAGATGCCATGATCTTAGTTTTTTGAATGTTGAGTTTTAAGCTAGCTTTATTTGCTCTCCTCTTTCACCTTCATCAAGAGGCTCTTTAGTTCCTCTTCACTTTTGGCCATACTCCTAACTTATCCTTCCCTCTCTTACTCTCCCCTTTGGTAACTATTCGTTTGTATTCTGTGACCATGAGTCTGCTTCTGTTTTGCACATATCAATTCAAAGTAATGTTTTCATTTTTTCCAGATATATATCCAGAAATGGGATTCCTGGATCATATGGTAGTTCTATTTTTAGCTTTTTGAGGAAACTTCATATTGTTTTTCATAGTGGCTGTACCAATTTACATTCCCAACAATGATGCAGAAAAATTCCATTTTTTCACATCTTCTCCAACATTGTAGAAATTTTACTGATAGTCATTTTGAAAGCAGTAAGGTGATATCTCATTGTTGTTTTGATTTTCATTTCTGTAATAATTAGATGAAATAGTTACCTATCATGATCTCGAATAAGGATGTTCTTATTTGGCAGCAGAAACTGACCTGAAGCACTGTTTGCTCAGGCTGAGGAGGCAGGGACAGGAACCTGAGCATGGGCTAGAGGGGAGCCACCTTCTCTCCTCTCTAATCTGACTGGGGTCTGCCTTACCTCTGAGATGATGGTGCTAGGGCCCTCAGGGAGTCTGCATGCACACTATGTAGACTAAGAGCGTCCAGTGCCTTTGGGGAAAGGCTGGTTTTAATGTGGATGTCATTCCCTTCTTTCTTCAAGGTGTTCTGTCAGCTATCACTTTAGTAGGAGGTGTACTATGGAGAAGAAAATGGCAACCCACTCCAGTACTCTTGCCTGGAGAATACCAGGGACAGAGGAGCCTGGTGGGCTGCTGTCTATGGGGTCAGAATGAAACAGAATGAAACATGACTGAAGTGATTTAGCATGCATACATGCATTGGAGAAGGAAATGGCCACCCACTCCAGTATTTTTGCCTGGAGAATCCCAGGGACAGAGGAGCCTGCAGGCTGCTGTCTATGGGGTCACACAGAGTTGGACATGACTGAAGCGACTTAGCAGCAACTAGAGGTAGCGTAGCTAAAGATGGTGTTTGATGTGAGGCAAGACTTCTTCTCTGCCCAGTGGCCTTTACTGTCTTGTTGAAGGCAAGGATCAATACCATGTAGCTGAAGCAGAAGCCTTGAAGTTTGGGCCTGAGCTGACTCTATTCCTTTTAAGTGTAGTTTTTTCCTCTCCCTACAGTGAGACCCCTGTCCTTGAAGATGGGAGTGCTGAAACAAGTGGGACCCATGCACAGAGTTCCAACATGCTGCCTATGTAGGAGCCCATGGATCCATTCTGATGCTCTCTCATGTGCAAGTCCCCTTTATCCCTCAGAGCTGATTACTTCCCCTAGCTTCTGATGCCCCTGCCTTGTAGTATCCACAGGGCTGGTGGTACCTGCCTGGACTCTTGGCATATACTAGGAGGTGAGCTGTGGTGGAGTGGTCACCATCAGAGATCTGAGTTGATTCTGAGTGCTGCTGGAGTAACAGCCAACAGTGGCCATGCTGCCCACCTGGACTCTACTCTGGGAGTGGGTCACCATTGCAACCCATGTTTGAGATTTTTCCCTGGCTATGGCTGAGTCAAATCTAGTGCCATGCTTTGGCATGGAATGAGAGGGGCCAGATTTTTCACTCAGGCTCAGGTTGGGTAGTGACTATGTGGTGGTGGGAAAACAGGCTGTGTCTAGTGCAGACCTCTCTCCACACTGCCTCGCAAGCAAGTCCCATTGTCTCTCACAACTGATCATTCAATCCAGCCTCCACCATTCTCATCCTGTTTTGGAACAAATTCTCAGGCCAGGTGGGACCTGCATGTGGTCTCTCTGAGTGTGTTAAGAGGTGAACTGTGATGGAGTAGCTGCATCAGATTTCTGGGCTGCTTATGGGGTATTGCTTGAGTAAGTGCCAACAATTGTCATGATCACCTCAACTAGATTTCTGCACCAGGAGGGTTGACACTGCATTTCACAGTTGTGTTTTCTCTAGTCATGGCCACCTCAGGTCCAGTTCCTCACTGTGGGACTGAGTGAGACCAGAGAACTTTTAAAAATTTTGTTTTATTCCAGTATAGTTGATTTATATGGCTGTGTTAATTTATGCTTTACAGTAAAATTATTCAGTTATACATATATATATATATGCGTGTGTGTGTGTATATATATATATGCACATTATTTTTCATAGTTTTTCCATTATGGTTTATTACAGGGTATTGAATAAAGTTCTGTGTTCTATACAGTAAATCTTTATTGTTTATATATTCTATATATAGTAGTTTACATCTGCCAATCCCAAACTTCCAATTCATCCCCCTCTCACACTACCCTCTTGGAAACCATGAGTCCGTTCTATATGTCTGTGAGTCTGTTTCTGTTCTTTTGTCATATTTTAGATTCCACAAATAAGTAATATCACAAGGTGTTTGTCTTTCTTTTTCTGACTTACTTCACTTAATATGATAATCTATAGGTCCATCTGTGTTGCTGCAAATGGTATTTCATTCTTTTTTTTTCCAAGGTTTAAACTTTTTATTTTGTATCAGGATATAGATGATTAACAATGTTACGGTAGTCTCGGGTGAAAGTGAAGGGACTATACATGTACATATACTATATACTATACATATACCCTTTTATTCTTTGTTATAGTTGTGTAGTATTCCATGGTATATATGTACCACATCTTTATTTATTCACCTGTCAATGGACATTTAGGTTATTTCCATGTCTTGGCTATTGTCAATAGTGTTCTATGAACAAAGAGGGGCGTGTATCTTTATGGATTACAGTTTTGTTCGGATATATGCCCAAGAATGGGATTGCTGGATCATATGGCAACTCTATTTTTAGTTTTTTTTTTGAGGAAACTTCATACTGTTTTCCAGTTTTCATTAACACTAACAATGTAGGAGAGTTTCATTTTCTCCCTCTCCAGCTTTTGTTATTTGCAGATTTTTAATGATAGCCATTCTGACTTGTGTGAAGTAGTACTTTATTGTAGTTTTGATTTACCTTTTTCTTATAATTAGTGATGATGAGCATCTTTTCCTATGCTTGTAGCTATCTGTATGTCTTCTTTAGAGACATGTCTGTTTAAGTCTTCAGCTCATTTTTCTTTTTTATTATTTAATTTATTTTAATTGCAGGCTAAATGCTTTACAATATTGTGGTGGTGTTTGCCACACACTGACATGAATCAGCCATGGGTGTACATGTGTCCAATCATCCCAAACTACCCTCCCACCTCTCTCCATACCCCATCCCTCCAGGTTGTGCCAGAGCACCAGCTTTGAATGCCCTCTTCCATGCATCGAACTTGCACTGGTCATCCATTTTACATACAAGTTTCAATGTCATTCTTCCACATCATCCTACCCTCACCTTCTCCCGCATAGTCCAAAGTCTGTTCTTTACATCTGTGTCTCTTTTGCTGTCTTGCATATATGGTCATCATTATTGTCTTTCTAAATTCCATATATATGCAATAATATATTGTATTGGTGTTTCTCTTTCTGGCTTACTTCGCTATGTGTAATAGACTCCACAGTTTCATCCACCTCATTAGAACTGACTCAAATGCATTGTTATTATAGCTGAGTAATATTCCATTGTGTATATGTACCAAAACTTCCATATCTGCCAATGAACATCTAAGTTGCTTGCATGTCCTAGTTATTGTAAACAGTGCTGTGATGAACATTGGGGTACATGTGTCTCTTTCAATTCTGGTTTCCTTGGTGTGTATGCCCAGAAGTGGGATTGCTAGATCATATGGCAGCTCTATTTCCAGTTTTTTAAGGAATCACCACATTGTTCTCCATAGTGGCTGTACTAGTTTGCATTCCCACCAAAAGTGTAAGAGGGTTCCCTTTTCTCCACACCCTCTCGAGCATTTATTGTTTGTAGAATTTTTGATGGCAACCATTCTGACAGGCATGGGTGAGATGGTATTTCATTGTGGTTTTGACTTACATTTCTCTGATAATGAGTGATGTTGAGCATTTTTTCATGTGTTTGTTAGCCATCTGTATGTCTTCTTTGAAGAAATATCTGTTTAGTTCTTTGGCCCATTTTTTGATTGTGTAATTTATTTTTCTGATATTGAGCTGCATGACCTGCTTGTATATTTTGGAGATTAATTATTTGTCCTTTGCTTCATTTGCTATTATTTTCTTCCATTTTTAATGTTGTCTTTTCACCTTGTTTATAGTTTCCTTCATTGTGCAAAAGCTTTTAAGTTTAATTAGGACCCATTTATTTTTTGTTTTTATTTTCATTACTCTGAGAGGTGGGTCATAGAGGATCTTGCTGTGATTTATATCAGAAAGTGTTCTGCCTATGTTTTCTTCTAGGAGTTTCATAGTTTCTTGTCTTACATTTAGATCTTTAATACATTTTGAGTTTATTTTTGTGTATGGTGTTAGGAAATGTTCTAGTTTCATTTCTTTGCAGGTGGTTGACCCAGCACCACTCATTAAAGAGATTATCTGTTCTCCATTGTATATGCTTGCCTCCTTTGTCACAGATAAGGTGTCCATAGGTGCGTGGGTTTACCTCTGGGCTTTCTATTTTGTTCCATTGATCTATATGTCTGTCTTTGTGCCAGTACCATACTGTCTTGATGACTATAGCTTTGTAGTATAGTCTGAAGTCAGGCAGGTTGATTCCTCCAGTTCCATTCTTCTTCCTCAAGATTGCTTTGGCTGTTTGAGGTTTTTGTGTTTCCATACAACTTGTGAAATTAGTTGTGGTAGTCTGTGAAAACTACCGTTGGTAGCTTGATAGGGATTGCATTGAAGCTATAGATTGCTTTGGGTAGTATACTCATTTTCACTATATTGATTCTTCCAATCCATGAACATGGTATATTTCTCCATCTATTTGTATCATCTTAGAATTATTTCATCAGTTTTTTATAGTTTTCTATATGTAGGTCTTGTGTTTCTTTAGGTAAATTTATTCCTAAGGATTTTATTCTTTTCATTGCAATGGGGTGAATAGGATTTTTTCCTTAATTTATATTTCTGTTGTCTCATTGTTAGTATATAGGAATGCAAGGGATTTCTGCGTGGTAATTTTATATCATGCAACTTTACTATATTCTTTGATTAGCTCTAGTAATTTTCTGGTGGTGTCTTTAGTGTTTTCTGTGTAGAGGATCATGTCATCTCCAAACAGTGAACATTTTACTTCTTTTCCAATCTGGGTTTCTTTTATTTCTTTTTCTTCTCAGATTGCTGTGGCTATGACTTCCAAAATTATGTTGAATAATAGTGGTGAGAGTGGACACCCTTGTCCTATTCCTGATTTTAAAGAAAATGCTTTCAATTTTTTGCCATTAAGGATAATGTTTGCTGTGGGTTTGTTGTATAGACTTTTTTTATGTTGAGGTATGTTCCTTCTATGTCTGCTTACTGGAGAGTTTTGATCATAAATCGGTGTTGAATTTTGTCAAAAGCTGTCTCTGCATCTATTGAGATAATCATAGGGTTTTTTTTTTTTTCAGTTTGTTAATATGGTGTATCCTATTGATTGATTTGTGAATGAAGAATCCTTGCATCCCTGGGATAAAGCCCACTTGGTGATGATATATGATCTTTTTAATAGGTTGTTGAATTCTCTTTGCTGGAATTTTGTTGAGAATGTTTTCATCTATGTTCATCAGTGATAGTGGCCTATAGTTTTGTATGTGTGTGTGTGTGGCATCTTTGTCTGGTTTTGGTATTAAGGTGATAGTGGCCTCATAGAATGAGTTTGGGAGTTTACCTTCCTCTGCAATTTTCTGGAAGAGTTTGAGTAAAATGGGTATTAGCTCTTCTCTGAATTTTTGGTAGAATTCACCTGTGAAGCCATCTGGTTGTGGGCTTTTGTTTGCTGGAAGATTTTATTTTTATTATAATTTTGATTTCCGTGCTTGTTATGGGTCTCTTAAAATGTTCTATTTCTTCTTGGTTCAATTTGGAAGGTTATACTTTTCTAAACATTTGCCGTTTCTTCCAAGTTGTCCATTTTATTGGCATATAGTTGCTGACAGTAGTCTCTTATGATCCTGTGTATTTCTGTGTTGTCTGTTGTGATTTTCCCATTTTCATTGCTAATTTTATTGATTTGATTCTTCTTCCTTTTTTTCTTGATGACTCTGGCTAATGGTTTATCTATTTTATTTATCTTCACAAAGAATCAGCTTTTAGTTTTGTTGATTTTTATATCCTTCATTTCTTTTTCAATTATTTCTGCTCCAATTTTTATGATTTTTTTCCTTCTACTAACTTTGGTGTTCTTCATTTTCTAGTTACTTTAGGTGTAATGTTAGGTTTTTTTTGTTGTTGTTGTTTTGTTTTTGTTTTTTTGTTTCTCTTATTTCTTGAGGTAGGCTTGTATTGCTATGAACCTCCCTCTTAGCACTGCTTTTACTGAATCTCATAGCTTTTGGGTTGTCATGTTTTCATTTTCATTTGTTTCTATGCATATTTTGCTTTCCTTTTTTATTTCTTTCGTGATCTGTTGGTTATTCAAAAGCCTGTTTTTGGCTTCCATATGTTTGGATTTTTAACAGCTTTTTCCTATATTTGACATCTAATCTTACCACATTGTGATAGGAAAAGATGCTTGAAATGATTTTTTTTTTAATTCAGGACGCTAGATTTATGGCTCAGAATGTGATCTATCCTGGAGAATGTTTTTCATGCACTTGAGAAATATGTGAATTCCATTGTTCTGGGATGAAAGGCCCTTAGATATTGAGTCTAACTGATTCTTTGTACCCTTTAGAAGTTGTGTTTCCTTGCTAATATTCTGTTTGGTTGATCTATCCATAGGTATGAGTGGGGTATTAAAGTTCTCCACGATTATTGTGTTACTGTTAATTTCCACTTTCATAATTGTTAGCATTTCTCTTTCATATTGAGGTGCTCCTATGTTGGGTAAATATGTATTTGTAATTGTTATAACTTCTTCTTGGATTGATCCTTTGATCATTATGTAGTGTCCTTCTTTGTCTCTTATCAGACTCTTTATTTCAGTCTATTTTATCTGATATGAGTATTGCTACTCTTGCTTTCTTTTAGTCCCCATTGGCATGAAATATCTTACCAAGACTTTCACGTTTAGTCTGTATGTGTGCCTATATTTGAGTTAGTCTTCTTATAGACAGTATATATAGGGTCTTCTTTTTGTATGCATTTGGCTAGTCTTTGTCTTTTGATTGGAAATTTAACCCACTTAAATTTGCAGCGGCCGGGAGGAGCAACCCCACGTCCAAGGAGTGGTGGCTAGAGGAGCTATCCCATGTTGAAAGTCAGGAAGGGTGGCAGTGAGGAGATACCCCTCATCCGAGGTAAGAAGCAGTGGCTCTGCTTTGCTGGAGCAGCCGTGAAGAGATACCCCACGCCCAACGTAAGAGAAACCCAAGTAAGATGGTAAGTGTTGCTGGAGGGCATCAGAGGGTAGACACACCGAAACCATACTAACAGAAATCTAGTGAATCTAGTCACACTAGGACCATAGCTTTGTCTAACTCAATGAAACTAAGTCATGCCCACGGGGCAACCCAGGACGGGCGGGTCGTGGTGGAGAGGTCTCACAGAATGTGGTCCACTGGAGAATGGAATGGCAAACCACTTCAGTATTCTTGCTTTGAGAACCCCATGAACAGTATGAAAAGGCAAATGATAAGATACTGAAGGAGGAACTCCCCAGGTTAGTAGGTGCCCAATATGCTACTGGAGATCAGTGGAGAAATAACTCCAGAAAGAATGAAGCGATGGAGCCAAAGCAAAAACAATACCCAGCTGTGGATGTGACTGGTGATAGAAGCAAGGTCCTATGCTATAAAGAGCAATATTACATAGGAACCTGCAATGTCAGGTCCATGAATCAAGGCAAATTGGAAGTGGTCAAACAAGAGATGGCAAGAGTGAACGTCGACATTCTAAGAATCAGCAAACTAAAATGTACTGGAATGGGTGAATTAATTCAGATGACCATTGTATCTACTATAGCGGGCAGGAATCCCTCAGAAGAAATGGAGTAGCCATCAGGGCCAACAAAAGAGTCTGAAATGCAGTACTTGGATGCAATCTTAAAAACAACAGAATTATCTGTGTTCATCACCAAGGCAAACCATTCAGTCTCAGAGTAATCCAAGTCTATGCCCCAACCAGTAATGCTAAAGAAGCTGAAGTTGAACGGTTCTATGAAGACCTACAAGACCTTTCAGAACTAAGACCCAAAAAGATGTCCTTTTCATTATAGAAGACCAAAATGCAAAAGTAGGAAGTCAAGAAACACCTGGAGTAACAGGCAAATTTGGCCTTGGAATGCGGAATGAAGCAGGGCAAAGACTAATAGAGTTTTGCTGAGAAAATGCAATGGTCATAGCAAACACTCTTCCAACAACACAAGAGAAGAAGACTCTACACATGGACATCACCAGATGGTCAACACCAAAATCGGATGGATTATATCCTTTGCAGCCAAAGATGGAGAAGCTCTATACAGTCAACAAAAACCAGAGCAGGAGCTGACTGTGGCTCAGATCATGAACTCCTTTTTACCAAAATCAGACTCAAATTGAAGAAAGTAGGGAAAAGTGCTAGACCATTCGGGTATGATGTAAATCAAATCCCTTATGTTTATACAGTGGAAGGGAGAAATAGATTTAAGAGTGCCTGATGAACTATGGAATGAAGTTTTTGACACAGTAGAGGAGACAGGGATCAAGACCATCCCCACGGAAATAAAATGTAAAAAAGCAAAATGGCTGTCTGGGGAGGCCTTACAAATAGCTGTGAAAAGAAGAGAAACGAAAAGCAAAGGAGAAAGGGAAAGATATAAGCACCTGAATGCAGAGTGCCAAAGAATAGCAAGAAGAGATAAGAAAGCCTTCTTCAGCGATCAATGCAAAGAAATAGAGGAAAACAACAGAATGGGAAAGACTAGAGATCTCTTCAAGAAAATTAGACATCCCAAGGGAACATTTCGGGCTCGATAAAGGACAGAAATGGTATGGACCTAACAGAAGCAGAAGATATTGAGAAGAGGTGGCAAGACTACACAGAAGAACTGTACCAAGAAGATTTTTACGACCCAGATAATCACGGTGGTGTGATGACTCACCTAGAGCCAGACATCCTGGAATGTGAAGTGAAGTGGGCCTTAGAAAGCATCACTACAATCAAAGCTAGTGGAGGTGATGGAATTCCAGTGGAGCTGTTTCAAATCCTGAAAGATGATGCTGTGAAAGTGCCACACTCAATATGCCAGCAAATTGGGAAAACTCAGCAGTGGCCACAGGACTGGAAAAGGTCAGTTTTCATTCCTATCCCAAAGAAAGGCAATGCCAGAGAATGCTCAAACTACTGCACAACTGCACTCATCTCACATGCTAATAAGTTAATGCTCAAAATTCTCCAAGCCAAGCTTCAGCAAATCGTGAACCGTGAACTTCCTGATGTTCAAGCTGGTTTTAGAAAAGGCAGAGGAACCAGAGATCAAATTGCCAACATCCGCTGGATCATCAAAAAAGCAAAAGAGTTCCAGAAAAACATCTATTTCTGCTTTATTGACTATGCCAAAGCCTCTGACTGTGTGGATCACAATAAACTCTGGAAAATTCCGAGACAGTTGGGAATACCAGACCACCTAACCTGCCTCTTGAGAAATCTGTATGCAGGTCAGGAAGCAACAGTTAGAACTGGACATGGAACAACAGACTGGTTCCAAATAGGAAAAAGAGTGTGTCAAAGCTGTATATTGTCACCCTGCTTATTTAACTTATATGCAGAGTACATCATGAGAAATGCTGGACTGGAAGAAACACAAGCTGGAATCAAGATTGTCGGGAGAAATATCAATAACCTCAGATATGCAGATGACACCACCCTTATGGCAGAAAGTGAAAAGGAACTAAAAGTCTTCTTGATGAAAGTGAAAGTGGAGAGTGAAAAATTTGGCTTAAATCTCAACATTCAGAAAATGAAGATCATGGCATCCGGTCCCATCACTTCATGGGAAATAGATGAGGAAACAGTAGAAACAGTGTCAGACTTTATTTGGGAGGGCTCCAAAATCACTGCAGATGGTGACTGCAGCCATGAAATTAAAAGACACTTACTCCTTGGAAGAAAAGTTACGACCAACCTAAATAGTATATTCAAAAGCAGAGACATTACTTTGTCGACTAAGGTCCATCTAGTCAAGGCTATGGTTTTTCCAGTAGTCATGTATGGATGTGAGAGTTGGACTGTGTGAAGAAGGCTGACCACCAAAGAATTGATGCTTTTGAGCTGTGGTGTTGGAGAAGACTCTTGAGAGTCCCTTGGACTGCAAGGAGATCCAACCAGTCCATTCTGAAGGAGATCAGCCCTGGGATTTCTTTGGAAGGAATTATGCTAAAGCTGAAGCTCCAGTACTTTGGCCACCTCATGTGAAGATCTGACTCATTGGAAAGTTCTCTGATGCTGGGAGGGATTGGGAGGCAGGAGAAGAAGGGGACAACTGTGAATGAGATGGTTGGATGGCATCACTGCCTCAATGGACGTGAATCTGAGTGACCTCCTGGAGTTGATGATGGACAGGAAAGCCTGCCGTGCTGTGATTCATGGGGTTGCAAAGAGTGGGACACGACTGAGCGACTGAACTGAACTGATGTCTCCTTTGGATAAATGTCTGTTTAGGTCTTTTGCAAACTTTTTGATTGGGTTGTTTTTCTGGTATTGAGTTGTATGAGCTGCTTGTGTGTTTTGGAAATTAATCCTTTGTCAGTTGTTTCATTTGCTGTTAATTTCTCCCATTCTGAAGGTTATCTTTTTACATTATTTATAGTTTCCTTTGCTGTGCAAAACTTTTAAGTTTAATTAGGTGCAACTTATTTAGCCATATGGCTTTTTTATCTATTCTAGAAAAATGTTTCTTCTTGTCCTCAGTACCTTCACCAAACTATGATGCTAGAAGAGGTCACCCTTCTCTCAGAGACATTAGCCACTTTCATGGGTGGGACATGTTAGAGAACCAGAAAAGGAGACTGTAAATTTGAATATGCTACAGTTGCTATGACAAATAATAGAGCCCACTGGACACAACTGTTTTCTATCACGTCATGGGGACATCCTTGATCAAGTATGGACCCAAGGGTCAGTTCAGTTAGCTGAACTACAAGCTACTATTTTAGTAAAAATGACGCTTTGGGTAACCAGAGGCCTTGTCCATACCTTTTTTTTTTTTTTTTTTTTTTTTGGCTCCTGAGCTGTGTTAATGGGTTGCTGCTGCTTCTGCTGCTGCTAAGTCACTTCAGTCATGTCCGACTCTGTCCGACCCCATAGATGGCAGCCCACCAGGCTCCCCCAGCCCTGGGATTCTCCAGGCAAGAAAACTGGAGTGGGTTGCCATTTCCTTCTCCAATGCATGAAAGTGAAAAGTGAAAGTGAAGTCAGTGGTGTCCAACTCTTAGCGACCCCATGAAATGCATCCCATCAGGCTCCTCCATACATGGGATTTTCCAGGCAAGAGTACTGGAGTGGGGTGCCATTGCCTTCTTCGGTTCTAATGGGTTCAATTCACTCAGTCATGTCCGACTCCTTGTGACCCCATGAATTGCAGCATGCCAGGACTCCCTGCCCATGACCAATTCCTGGAGTTCACTCAAGCTCATGTCCATCGAGTTGGTGATGGCATCCAGCCATCTCATCCTCTGTCATCCCCTTCTCCTCCTGCCCCCAATCCATCCCTGCATCAGAGTCTTTTCTGATGAGTCACCTCTTCGCATAAGGTGGCCAAAGTACTGGAGTTTCAGCTTTAACATCATTCCTTCCAAAGAACGCCCAGGGCTGATCTCCTTTAGAATGGACTGGTTGGATCTCCTTGCAGTCCAGGGGACTCTCAAGAGTCTTCTCCAATAGCTCAAAAGCATCAGTTCTTCAGCGCTCAACTTTCTTCACAGTGTAACTCTCACATCCATACATGACTTTTGGAAAAATCATAGCCTAGACTAGACGGACTTTGTTGACAAAGTTTAATCACCTATAAAAACAGCATTATAAAATATATTGTCTCTTCATAATACAGAGTTTAAAACGGTTCATATTTCAACCTTCTTCTGATCAGATATCAAATACTTACTCTTGAATAAAGGACTCAATAAAATGTAAAATTCCTTAGTTTCAATCTTGCTCCAAACCATTAGAAAATAAGACTAGATTGGAAGCAAAGGTGAATGCCATTAAAAATGATCTTCTAATAATAAATCCCAAAGGATCTTGAGCTTTATTTTTGATAACCCATCAATTCTATGCTACCCGTGAATAACAAAACTAAAATAATACTTCACCAAGATTAAAGTTTTACCATCCTTCTCTACCCCAAAGACCAGCCCACCCCAATATAACTTATGCAATCTGTCAATAAAGTCTGGGCTCCTGGGGAGGTGTCAACATCCCCTATACTTCCATAGTGACTCTTCATAGATCAATATAAGCTATTTTAATCTTTTTTTAAATTGTTTTAAAGTGGAACATAAAATTTACCATCTTAACCATTTTTAAGTGTACAGTTCAGTAGCATTAAGTATGTTGTTATGAAATGAAGTATCCATACCTTTTTCATCTTGCAAAACTGGAACTCAATACACATTAAAAAACAACTCCTTCTTTCCTCTTTTCCCAGACCCTAGAAATCACCAGGGACTTTCTGTTTACTTTCAATCTCTATGAATTTGACTACCTTAATTATCCCATATAAGTTCAACCATACAGTATTTGTCTTTTTTGTGACTAAATTAATTCATATAGCATTAAATTCTCAAGATTCATCCATATTATATATGTGACAAGATTTCCTCCTTTGTAAGGCTGAATAATAATCCGTTGCACATATAAATACATTTTATTTATATATTCATCTGTCAATAGACATTTGGCTTGCTTCCACCTCCTGGCTATTGTGAACAATGCTGCAATGAAAATGAGTGTGCAACTGTCTTTTTAAAATCCTGCTATCAATTCTTTTGATGAAATATCCTTACATGGGATTGCTGAATCATATGGTAGGTTTAGTTTTAATTTTTTGAGGAATATTTACACTATTTTCATAGCAGATGCACCATTTCATATTCCCATTAACAGTGCACTAAGGTCCCAATTTTTCCACATTCTTGTCAACACTTGTTATTTTCTATTTGTTTGTCTTTGATAATGACTATCCTAACAAGATAATATCTCATTGTGTTTTTTATTTGCATATCTCCAATGGTTAGTAATGTTGTATATCTTTGCATATGCTTGTTATTGGCCATTTCTATATCTTGTTTGTAGTCCATATATTAATGAGGTTATTTGTTGTCGAGTCACATGAGTTCTTTATATATTCTAGTTATTAACCCTTTATCAGATATATGACTTGCAAATATTTTCTCACATTTCATAATTTGCCTTTTCATTTTGTTTTTTTCTTTGTAAAGCAGGTTTTGTTTTTTTTTTTTTTGCTAAGTTTGATGTGGTTCTATTTGTCTATTTTTTTGTTGTCACTGTTGCTTAGGCTTTGGTGTCATATCCAAAAAAATAATTCCCAAATTCAATGTCTTAAAGTTTTCCTCTTATGTTTTCTTTTAGGAGTTTTATACTTTTAGGTCTTATGTTTATATCTTTAAGACATTTTGAGTTAATTTTTGCATATGATGTAAGGAAAATGTTTAACTTGTTTCTTTTAGATGTAGATATCCATTTTTTAACACAATTTATGGGGACCCTGTTGTATATTGGCATCTTTGTGAAAGACCATTTGCCCACATACATGAATGTTAGTTTCTAGGCTCTTTACTCTGTATCATTGGTGTATATCTCAGACTTTATGCCAATACAATGCTGTTTTGGTTACTGTAGCTTTGTAGTGAATTTTGAAATCAAGAATTGGAAGTCCACAAACTGTCTTCTTCAAGAATTTTTGGCTGTATGGAGTCCTTTGACATTCCATATGATCTGTAGAATTTTTTCTATTTCTGCAGAAAATGACACTGGAATTTTTTTTTTTTACTTTTTATTTTTTAAATTTTAAAATCTTTAATTCTTACATGCATTCCCAAACATGAACCCCCCTCCCACCTCCCTCCCCATAACATCTTTCTGGGTCATCCCCATGCACCAGCCCCAAGCATGCTGCATCCTGCGTCAGACATAGACTGGCGATTCAATTCACATGATAGTATACATGTTAGAATGTCATTCTCCCAAATCATCCCACCCTCTCCCTCTCCCTCTGAGTCCAAAAGTCCGTTGTACACATCTGTGTCTCTTTCCCTGTCTTGCATACAGGGTCGTCATTGCCATCTTTCTAAATTCCATATATATGTGTTAGTATACTGTATTGGTGTTTTTCTTTCTGGCTTACTTCACTCTGTATAATCGGCTCCAGTTTCATCCATCTCATCAGAACTGATTCAAATGAATTCTTTTTAATGGCTGAGTAATACTCCATTGTGTATATGTACCACAGCTTTCTTATCCATTCATCTGCTGATGGACATCTAGGTTGTTTCCATGTCCTGGCTATTATAAACAGTGCTGCGATGAACATTGGGGTACATGCGTCTCTTTCAATTCTGGTTTCCTCGGTGTGTATGCCCAGCAGTGGGATTGCTGGGTCATAAGGTAGTTCTATTTGCAATTTTTTAAGGAATCTCCACACTGTTCTCCATAGTGGCTGTACTAGTTTGCATTCCCACCAACAGTGTAGGAGGGTTCCCTTTTCTCCACATCCTCTCCAGCATTTATTGCTTGCAGATTTTTGGATCGCAGCCATTCTGACTGGTGTGAAGTGGTACCTCATTGTGGTTTTGATTTGCATTTCTCTAATAATGAGTGATGTTGAGCATCTTTTCATGTGTTTGTTAGCCATCCGTATGACACTGGAATTTTTATAGAGACTACATTGAATGTAGATTGCATTCAGTTATATGAGTGTTAATTTTATGTGTCAACTTCACTGCACCATGCGGTGCCCAGATATTTTGTCAAACATTATTCTGAGTATACTTTGTGAGGATATTTATGGATGAGAATAACATTTGAACTATTAGACTGAGTAGAGTAGATTGCCTCCCCCCTAATATAAGTGGGCTTCACTCAATCAGTTGAAGGTTTGAATAGAACAAAGAGGCTGAGAAAGAAAGAACTCCTCCTGCCTGATTCCTTTTGATCTGGGACAGTATTATTTTTCCTGCCTTCAAACTCAAACTAAAGTATTGGCTCTTAGAAAATTGACCAAAATGGTAGAGTGGGAAGACCCTGAACTCATCTCCTCACACAAACACACCAAAATTGCAACTATTTACAGAGCAACTATCCATGACAGTGACCTGAAGACTAGTAGAAAAGATCTATAGCTAAAGATAAAGAAGGAACCACAATGAGACAGGTAGGAGAGGTGGAAACATATCATATCCCTAGTTAGATGACCCACAATTACAATTGCTGAAATTTTCCCAAAGAATGAGGGCTACATCTAGCTCTCCAGCCTGGGAGTCCTGCACTGGAAAGACAACCCCCCACAGAGTATTTGGTTTTAAAGGCCAGTGGAGCTTATTTTTGGAACAGCCAGAGAGCTGTGAGAAATAGACTCCATTCTTAAAGGGTGCACACAAAATCTCACACACTCTGAGATCCAGGACAGAAACAATAATTTACCTGAATCTGACCCACTTGCTGATCTTTGAGAGCCTCCTGGAGAAGTAGGAGACAACTGAAACTTACCCTGCTGGCATAGACACTGGCAGCAGTCAGTTGGGAGCTCATCTCACCACAAGGACCCTGGCACTGGTAAGAACAATTTTGGAATTCTTGCTCCAGTTTATTAGTGTTAGTACCCTGTCCCACCCACCAACAAGTCAGCACAAGTCCTTGGATGCCCCAAGTGAAACAGCTAGCTGGGTGGGACATGGCCTGCCCCCATGAGCAGGCCATCTGTTTTTTAGCCCACGGTCACCCCGAATAGTAGGGCTTCCCTGATAACTCAGTTGGTAAAGAATCCACCTGCAATGCAGGAGACACTGGTTTGATTCCTGGGTTGGGAAGATCCCCTGGAGAAGGGATAGGCTACCCACTTGAGTGTTCTTGGGCTTTCATTGTGGCTCAGCTGGTAAAGAATCCGCCAGCAATGCGGGAGACTTAGGTTCAATTCCTGGGTTGGGAAGATCCCCTGGATAAAGGAAAGACTACCCACTCCAGTATTCTGGTCTGGAGAATTCCATGGACAGTCCATGGGTTCACAAAGAGTCAGACATGACTGAGCGACTTTCACTTTCACTTTCTTTCACCCCAGGAACCCATCCCCAAATACCAGAGGGCCAAGAACTTTGCCCCACTCATCAATGGGCAGGCAATAACCCCAATACTTGACCTCACTCACCAGTGAGTGGGCATCAGCTCCAGGATCACCTGTGCTCTCCAACCCTATCCACTTTCATATTTTAGCCTCCTGTGAGTTTGGTGGGAGATAAAGACAGGGATTATTAGCTCAAGAGGAGGAGTATCAACTCAAGAGGAAAAGTATGAGCTTCCTCTTAGGACACAAGAGTATATGGTTATGAAATATACATTTGTAAACAGCATTTATTCATAGGGGCTTTCCTGGTGGCTCAGATGGTAAAAAATCCACCTGCAATGCAGAAGACCCAGATTCGATCCCTGGGTTGGAAAGATCCCCTGGAGAAAGAAATGGAGTGTTTATTTACAGAGGAATGGTAATGCCTGAGCCAAGTTGATGGCAACAAAGACTGAAAACAGGAGTTGAGTGCTAGAGACACTGTAAAAGAATACCCATATAGTGTGCACTCAGTTTGAGGTTTAAAGAAGAATCAGCATGACAAAGATATTGAAGCTTACAAGCCCAGGAGGAAGTCAGAAGGATAATTAAGCTTTGTCTACAAGGAAAACTAGCTCATTTGTAAACTTACTGAATGTGAAATATATGTTGTTGCTGTTGTTCAGTCACTCAGTGGTATCTGAATCTTTGCAACTTCATAGACTGCAGCATGCTAGACTTCCCTGTCTTACACCATCTCCTGGAGTTTGCTTAAACTCATGTCCATTGAGTCAGTAATGCTATCTAACCATCTCATCCTCTGCCGCCCCCTTCTCCTTTTGCCTTCAATCTTTCCCAGCATCAGAGTTTTTCCAATGAGTTGGCTTCTTACATAAGGTGGCCAAAGCATTGGAGCTTCAGTCCTTCCAATTCCATTTTTTGAATGTTGAGTTTTAAGCTAGATTTTCCACATTCTTCTTTCACCCTTGTCAAGGGACTCTTTAGTTCCTCTTCTCTTTCTGCCGTAAGAGTGGTGTCATCTGCATATCTGAGGTTATTGATATTTCCCCCAGCAATCTTGATTCCAGCTTGCGATTCACCCAACCACACGCTTTACATGATGTACTCTGCATATGAGTTAAATAAGCAGAGTGACAATATACAGCCTTCCCAACTTTGAACCAGACTTTATGTTAAAACTTATTTTCATTGGTGAAAAACTAAAATCATCTTTCTCTAAGATCAGGAACAAGACAAATGTGCCCACTCTCACCACTATTATTCAACGTAATTTTGGAATTCCTAGCCACAGCAATCAGAGGAGAAAAAGAAATAAAAGGAATCCAGATTGAAAAAGAAGTAAAACTCTGTTTGCAGATGACATATTTGTTGTTGTTGTTGTTATTGTTGTTGTTGTTGTTGTACAAAGTAGCTAAGTCGTGTCTGATCCTTTGTGGCCCCATGGACTGTAGCATGCCAGGCTTCCCTGTCCTTCACTACCTCCTGGAGTTTGCTCAAACTCATGTCCATTGAATAGATGATGCCATCCAACCAACTCATCCTCTGATGCCCCCTTCTCTTCCTGCATCCAATCTTTCCTAGCATCAGGGTCTTTTCCAATGAGTTGACTCTTTGTATCAGGTGGCTAAAGTGTTGAGGAAATATATGAGGAACGTCCAAATGGAAGTGTTCAGCAAATAGTTGGAAATACCATATATAGGGCCAAGAAGCACAGTCTGTAGTTATGAAATGTCAGTTCATATGATAGGTGTCCATAAATCCTACTATGAGGGACTTGCTTTCTACTAAGTCAGTTCTTAAAGCAAATCCTAGATAGGACATGGTTGCTTAATTAATGCTGAGAGGAAGACAATGTTAAGGGTGAAGATTTGTTGTCCAGAACAAAAAGATTTATTCTGGAAGTTAACATAGAACACGCTTCTCATGTAGAACTGCAAGAGAACCAGCTACTACATTTCCATTTGATTGCAAAGCCACAATGTGATCTAGCAAATGCTGAAGTTATTTCTTAGATTTGGCTTGCACAACGTATAATTTCTTGGGTTTGAAATTGTTTTGAGAGATATTACTGTCTCTAATAGGTCAAAGGCAGTTGCTGGGACCAGAAGAAATAACACTATCAAATGTTGCATGCCCCCCCCCCCCCGTGGATATAATCTTGAATTGTTTTACCAAAAGAAGTCCTTTTCCAAAAAGCAAGAGAAAGGAGGGGGTGGGATGAATTAATAATGAAGATATTCTTAGCCAGATAGCAATTTTCTTTTGATCGAAGCACATTCTCTACTACATAGCTAAATTCATCCTTTGATATTTTAATTTCCTCTGAATGACACTGCACTCCTCCCAGAGATTAGAGAGGGCTGGCTGCAGCCAGAACACAAGTCAGTGTGCACGCAACTTTCAAACCTCTTATTCTCCATTGCTTTCTGAGTAGCCTGACTATTCTCTTCCAAGACAGAGAAAAATGATTCCCTGGAAATGGAACTTCCTCATCTCGATGCCGCAAAGAGCTCATATTCATTTTCTCAGCTTTAGAAAAGATAGCTTCAGAAAAGATAGCTTCAGAAAAGATAGCTATAGTTAGCACAGACTATTCTTGGAGCCAGAAATGCTATGGTTAGGGCACTTCATCAACCAAATCACAGTTGTTCTGCCTTTCCATAAGTGATATGCAGCGGTCCTCACCTGTTAGATTGCTTCAGGAAAAAGAGTTTGCTATAACTAAATCACTTCATACAGAATTTTTATTTGTCTAGAACTTTGGCTTGTAGCTAGTCTTTCTCTTCCAGTATGGTGATTCACAACACATCTGGAGCCACAGTAAACACCACAAAAAATCTAGCTTTTCCTTTATCTCTTTAGGTAAGATTGCACCAAAAAAGATTTTGAACTTGAAAATTACACTCTTTCACTTGTCTTTGCCTTGTCTTTTCTCCTAAGGATTTAAATAAAACTCATCCCTCACAATTTGGAGAAAACAGGAAATAGCCTAATTTAGCTTCTGTATTCTTTAATTATATGTTGGTGAATATATGTGTGCTTAAACATACTCAGTAAGCATGCATATGCAAAACTTTACAGGCACTCAAATTTTAAAATGAAATAGATACTTTGTCTCTTTGACAAACACAACCTTGTCCCCACAAATTAGAGGTGGTGTTGATTCAGGTTTATGTAAGATAGAAAGACAAGTTCTTAGCAGGGAATTTCCAAGTTAGAGCAACTCATTCTTCTTGAAATGTCATTAAAATGTTAAAAGATGGGAGAAAACAGATTGACAATATGATTACTAAATCCTGAGGCCTTAACTTTCTCAAAACATGTAACACAATAACTACAGCAACAACAACAACAACAACAACAAAAAACTTTCTCAGAGATATTTGGAGAAATACCTAATCCCAGGGCTATGAGAAGGTAGACACAAGACAAACCTGGAACATCTCATTATACCAAAAATGTAGTAATATTTTCATTTTATTGGAGTATATCACAAGGATGCTTGAAAAGGCTTCCCCTGGCCGAATCTGAGACAATATGAGCACCAAAATAGTTAAGTAAACCATTGATAAAAATAAAAATTCATAAGTCCACATTGATAATAATAAATAAATATATAAATTAAAGTGAAATAAAAGCTCTTTAGTAATGCAGAAGTCTGAGGGTTAGCTGGTAACTGTAAGAGGGAGTACTGGAGTTGAAAAATCATTTTACAACAATCATAGTTAAAGTTTGGCTAATGCAAGAATCATCAATGGAAGCTGGATCTTGAGAGGAATTATAATAAGGAGCAGGATATTTGCATGGTCTTAAAGTGACTCTTTGGGCTTCCCTGGTAATTCAGCTGGTAAAGAATATGCCTGCAATGTAGGAGACCCCAGTTTGATTCCTGGGTTTGGAAGATCCCCTGGAGAAATGATAGCTTACCCAGTCCAGTATTCTTGGCCTTCCCTAGTGTCTCAGACCATAAAGAATATGTCTGAAATGTGGGAGACCTGTGTTTGATCCCTGGGTAGGGAAGTTCCCCTGGAGGAGGGCATAACAACCCACTCCAGTATTCTTGCCTGGAGAATCCTCATGGATAGAGGAGCCTGGTGGGCTACAGTCCGTGGGGTCACAAAGAGTCAGACACGAGTGAGCAACTAAGCACAGTACAGCACAAAGTAACTCTTCATAGACTGCTTAATAGTTGAAAAGGAGAAAAAAAAAAACTGTAATTATACCAGGGAAAAATCAGGCAACACCTTACTTGATTCAATGAGTAAAGAGCAAAGAAAGGTTATGAAACTGTTCTAGATTAGAGAAACCTAACAAGATATGACAACAGTATGTTAAATTACATACTAATCTAGATCCTCCTCAGTTAGAGGAGAGCAATGGCCTCTAAAGGATACTTTTGCACCAACTGACAGAAGTGGAAAATGAAAGATACACTAGATAAAAGTATGTATCATATTTTAGGATGAAGATGAATATAACTTGCCCTTCATAGTTTAAAAAATATTATGAAATTATCTGTATGTATATCAATATCTATCAATTCTCTCTCTCTCTCTCCCTATTGGGAGACTACACAAATACAAACCAAAAGGGATAAAATACTAACAACAGATACATCTGATTAAAGTATTTCCAGGCTTCTTTGTTTTATTTTCTGCTTACCTCTAAGTATGAATTAATTTTTAATAAATTTTTAAAAATTGGTTCTTATTATGAAAATCCAGTATGCTAACTGAATTTTCCCTCCCAACTTGATTATTGGTTTGCCAATAAGGTATAGGTGGATAGAGGCAAATCAAGTCTGTAGTGACTTGGAACTGTGGCCTAAAGTTAAGTTGAAGACAACGTCAAACCCAAAGATGCAAAGGATTGGTAAGTTTCATAAGACCTTAGAAGGAGACAGATCAAGCCTAAAGCATATGGATGGACTTTGTATTATCAGAAAACTCAAACCTATTGTTATTCATGACAAAACATTGCTTAGAAATCATTGCATTATATGACTTTCTTTGGTGACCTAGTGACTAGGATTCCGTGCTTTTACTGCCACAGCCCAGGTTCAATTCCTGGTCAGGGAGAACTTTGGGGGGATTTCCAGGTGGCTCATTGGTAAAGAATCTGCCTGCCAAGGCAGGAGCACAGAAGATGTGGGTTCAACCCCTGGGTCAGGAAGATTCCCTGAAGGAGAAAATGGCAATCCACTCCAGTATTTTTGCTTGGAAAAGCCCATGTACAGAGGAGCCTAGCAGGCTATAGCCCATGGGGTTGCAAAGAGTCAGACACGACTAAGCAACTGAACACTCACATGCACATAAATTATTTATATATGTATATATGTATACACATAAAACTATAAACTGCAAGACATAAATGTCTTTGTAATGTCAGGTATATTCATCTGGTAGTGCCTGACAGCCTTAAAAACTGAAGTGCAACACTGAAATTGCTGATAACATCCTAGATGGAAGCAAAACTGAGAGAAAACATTTTTAATAGCATGTTCAAATTGTGTTATCCTCTTGACAAAAGTGATCAATGATTGCCACTGTATATTCATGTGGCATGTATTTCAGTTGCTTGTGAAACCCATTACTTTTCACCTTTGTGTTGAGGAGACTATTCTTGCTGATGCTAGTACTATTACTAGTAACAGAACTAATCTACTAGTTCATGATTTTCAACCATATATTCAGGTGTGTGTATTCTTGCCACCTCTTCTTAATATCTTCTGCTTCTGTTAGGTCCATACCATTTCTGTCCTTTATCGAGCCCATCTTTGCATGGAATGTTCCCTTGATATCTCTATTTTTTTAAGAGATCTCTAGTCTTTCCTATTCTATTGCTTTTCTTTATTTCTTTGCAACAATATGAGGAAGGCATTCTTATCTTTCCTTGCTATTCTTTGGAACTCTGCATTCAAATGGGTATATGTTTCCTTTTCTCCTTTGCCTTTTGCTTCTCTTCTTTTCACAGCTATTTGTAAGGCCTTCTCAGACAACCATTTTACCTTTTTGCATTTCTTTTTCTTGAGGATGGTCTTGATCACTGCCTCCTATACAATGTCATGAACCTCCACCCATAGTTTATTAGACACTCTGTCTATCAGTTCTAACCCCTTGGATCTGTAACTTCCACTGTATAATCGTAAGGGATTTGATTTGGGTCATACCTGAATGGTCTAGAATACACAGACTTCTTTTTTTTTTTTTTTTTTTGGCTCCAAAATCACTGCAGATGGTGACTGCAGTCATGAAATTAAAAGACTCTTGCTCCTTGAAAGAAAAGCTATGACCAACCTAGACAGCATATTAAAAGGCAGAGACATTACTTTGCAGACAAAGGTCTGTCTAGTCAAAGCTCTGTTTTTTTCCAATAGTCATGTATAGATGTGAGAGTTGGACTTACAGTCCAACTATAGAAAACTGAGCACCGAAGAACTGATGCTTTTGAACTGTGATGTTGGAGAAGATGCTTGAGAGTCCCTTGGACGGCAAGGAGATCAAACCTGTCAGTCTTAAAAGAAATCAATCCTGAATATTCATTAGAAGGACTGATGCTGAAGCTGAAACTCTAATACTTTGGCCACCTGATACAAAGAACTGACTCGCTGGAAAAGATGCTGGGAAAGATTGAAGGCAGGGGAGAAGGGGATGACAGAGGATGAGGTGGTTGGATGGCATCACCAACTAAATGGACATGAGTTTGAGCAAGCTTTGGGAGTTTATGATGGACAGGGAATCCTGGCATGCTGTGTGGTTCATTGGGTCGCAAAGAGTTGGACACAACTGAGTGACTGAACTAATTGTTATGGACTAATATTTGTGTCCCCATTCCCAGTTCATATGTTGCAGCTCCAACCCTTGATGTGATTTTATTTGAAGATGGAGCTTTTATGGAGATAATTAAGGTTAAATGAAAGCATGATGTTGAGGCCCTGATCCAAAAGAATTAGTATCACCATAAGAAGAGATACTAGAGAGTTCACATTTTCCCCTCTCTTGCAACTAGAGGGAAGACCATGTGAGAACAGCACAGCTGTCTACAAACCCAGCAGATGGTCCCCATCAGAAACCAAACCTTGTTGGAACCTTGATTTTACACTTTCCAGCTTCTAGAATTATGAAAAAATGAATGTCTCTTGTTTAAGCCACACAGTCTGTGATATTTTATTATAGCATCCCAATTCTCTCTTTGCTCCTTGCAGTTGGCTTTTTTTTTTAAGTTAGAAAACTAGTTATAACTTCATCTTGGATGCTTTCCCAATCTGTGTTATTACTATATGCCAGTGTATCTCAAACTTGAGCATGCATAGAAATCACTTGGAGAGCTTTTTAAAACACAGTGCTGGGCCTCATCACAGAGTGTCTGATTCAGTTGGTGTGAGTTGAGGCCCAAGGTTTTGTACTCCTAACAAGCCCCCAAGTGATGTTGATACCTTGTCCAGGGACCATACTGTGAGAACCATAGCTATATACTTTAGTATATTATTGTATAAACACATACTTTAGAATAAACTTTTGCAGTAGTTCTTTAGGATGCAAAAACTCTTAGATTCTAGATTCAAAATTAAGCTTTTGAGACTACATAAATAAATAAATAAGGGACTCTTCCTTCTTAGAAAGCTTAACTTTTGTGATTCAAAAGTGCCTTGACTTTCAAAGCTATTATATCTCCCAAGAATTTTTTTTTAATGTCTATTTAGAAACTGAAATGACTTTTTCTCTTGGAGTTATTTTGTGTTCTCATTCTTTTAGGTGAAAAATGTCTCCAGATGCTTTAAAAACCAACAATTCAGTAGGTAAAGGGTCTCATGAAAGCAGAAAAATGCAGTAAAGGAAAAAACCTTAGTTATCTCAGAATTTGATCCTATCACAGAAAAACTACCATTTATTTCATCTTTATGCTAGACACTATACTGATAATGACTTCTATTTTTTGTTTAATTCTCCTAATGAATATATTAAAAATATGTAACATGTTCATCATTGTTGTAGTTGTTGTTCCCACTTACAACTGAACAAAATGAGCCTTAGAAAAGTTAAAGTACTTGCCCAAGGTTTCACAACTGATAAGTGGAAGAGCTGAGATTCTAACCCAGGCCTTCTTGTTTGCAGCTCTTACCTGCTGCTATCCAGTTTTTCTTATATAACATTCTTTAAAATTTATTTGTTTTTAATTGGAAGACATTGATGAACCTATTTGCAGGGCAGCAGTGGTGACACAGACATAGAGAACAGATTCGTAGACACAGTAGGAGAAGGAGAAGGTGGGATGAATTGAGTGAGCATCATTGAAACATATACATTATGTGTCTGGGAACATTTAACAAGAGGATTCCTGCATGATGTTTTCTATTTCTCAAGGATTCTCTGTTCCTTATCAGTTCCTGTTCTGAGAACGAGTAGAGCTGCATGCATTTCTCAGGACTGAGGTCATAGGATGAGACATGCAGTGACTCTTTTCAGCGTCAGTGACCTTGTATGCATTAGACTGTCCATATTGTGGCTATTGATAAAATTTCATCCTGTGTAATAGCTGAGCAATCATCTTACTAAAGATATATAAAGCCTGCTTTTCTGCTAATAAAGCACCCTTGCTCCATCAGAGCTTGGGTCCCCGTGTCTTTCTGTCTTTCTTTCTTTTTTCTCTATCTCTTACTCTCGTTTCTTTCTTTTCATCAACTTCAGGCCGCCAGGTTCCGGTCCATTAAAGTACCCCAAAAAGTGGCACCCAGAACAGGAATCTGGTATACGTGGCATTTTGGATGGAATGACACAGGGCTTATTGAGGTTGGAACCTATCGAGGTCGGTAGAATAAAGACATGGGTCAAATGGCTGGAGTTCAGTTCAGTTCAGTTCAGTCGCTCAGTCGTGTCCCACTCTTTGGGACCCCATAAATTGCAGCACACCAGGCCTCCCTGTCCATCACCAACTCCCGGAGATCACTCAGATTCACGTCCATCGAGTCAGTGATGCTATCCAGCCAACTCATCCTCAGTCGTCCCCTTCTCCTCCTGCCCCCAATCCCTCCCATCAGAGTCTTTTCCAATGAGTCAACAATTCACATGAGGTGGCCAGAGTACTGGAGTTTCAGCTTTGGCATCATTTCTTCCAAAGAAATCCCAGGGCTGATCTTCAGAATAGACTGGTTGGATCTCCTTGAAGTCCAAGGGACTCTCAAGAGTCTTCTCCAATACCATATTTCAAAATCATCAATTCTTCAGTGCTCAGCATTCTGCACAGTCCAACTCACACATCCATACATGCCCACTGGGAAAACCATAGCCTTGACTAGACGGACCTTAGTCGGCAAAGTAATGTCTCTGCTTTTGAATATGCTATCTAGGTTGGTCATAACTTTTCTTCCAAGGAGTAAGCGCCTTTTAATTTCATGGCTGCAGTCACCATCTGCAGTGATTTTGGAGCCCCCAAAAATAAAGTCTGACACTGTTTCCACTGTTTCCCCATCTATTTCCCATGAAGTGATGGGACCGGATGCCATGATCTTCGTTTTCTGAATGTTGAGGTTTAGGCCAACTTTTTCACTCTCCTCTTTCAGTTTCATCAAGAGGCTTTTTAGTTCCTCTTCACTTTCTGCTATAAGGGTGGTGTCATTTGCATATCTGAGGTTATTGAGGTTTCTCCCGGCAATCTTGATTCCAGCTTGTGTTTCTTCCAGTCCAGCGTTTCTCATGATGTACTCTGCATATAATTTAAATAAGCAGGGTGACAGAATACAGCCATGATGCACTCCTTTTCCTATGTGGAACCAGTCTGTTGTTCCATGTCCAGTTCTAACTGTTGCTTCCTGACCTGCATACAGATTTCTCAAGAGGCAGGTCAGGTGGTCTGTATTCCCATCTCTTTCAGAATTTTCCACAGTTTATTGTGATCCACACAGTCAAAGGCTTTGGCATAGTAAATAAAACAGAAATATATGTTTTTTTTTTTCTGAAACTCTCTTGCTTTTTCCATGATCCAGTGGATGTTGGCAATTTGATCTCTGGTTCCTCTGCCTTTTCTAAAACCATCTTGAACATCAGGAAGTTCACGGTTCACATATTGCTGAAGCCTGGCTTGGAGAATTTTGAGCATTACTTTACTAGCATGTGAGATGAGTGCAATTGTTTGGTAGTTTGAGCATTCTTTGGCATTGCCCCTCTTTGGGATTGGAATGAAAACTGACCTTTTCCAGTCCTGTGGCCACTGCTGAGTTTTCCAAATTTGCTGGCATATTGAGTGCAACACTTTCACAGCATCACCTTTCAGGATTTGAAATAGCTCCACTGGAATTCCATCACCTCCACTAGCTTTGTTCATAGTGACGCTTTCTAAGGCTCACTTCACTTCACATTCCAGGATGTCTGGCTCTAGATGAGTGATCACACCATTGTGATTATCTGGGTCATGAAGCTTTTTTTTGTACAGTTCTTCTGTGTATTCTTGCCACCTCTTCTCAATATCTTCTGCTTCTGTTAGATCCAGACCATTTCTGTCCTTTATCGAGCCCATCTTTGCATGAAATGTTCCCTTGGAATCTCTAATTTTCTTGAAGAGATCTCTAGTCTTTCCCATTCTGTTGTTTTCCTCTATTTCTTTGCATTGATCGCTGAAAAAGGCTTTCTTATCTCTTCTTGCTATTCTTTGAAACTCTGCATTCAGATGCTTATATCTTTCCTTTTCTCCTTGGCTTTTCACCTCTCTTCTTTTCACAGCTATTTGTAAGGCCTCCCCAGACAACCATTTTGCTGTTTTGCATTTCTTTTCCATGGGGATGGTCTTGATCCCTGTCTCCTGTACAATGCCACGAACCTCATTTCATAGTCCATCAGGCACTCTATCTATCAGATCTAGTCCCTTAAATCTATTTCTCACTTCCACTGTATAATCATAAGGGATTTGATTTAGGTCATACCTGAATGGTCTACTGGTTTTCCCTACTTTCTTCAATTCAAGTCTGAATTTGGTAATAAGGAGTTCATGATCTGAGCCACAGTCAGCTCCTGGTCTTGTTTTTGCTGACTATATAGAGCTTCTCCATCTTTGGCTGCAAAGAATATAATCAGTCTGATTTTGGTGTTGACCATCTGGTGATGTCCATGTGTAGAGTCTTCTCTTGTGTTGTTGGAATAGGGTGTTTGCTATGACCATTGCATTCTCTTGGTAAAACTCTATTAGTCTTTGCCCTGCTTCATCCCACATTCCAAGGGCAAATTTGCCTGTTACTCCAGGTGTTTCTTGACTTCCTACTTTTGCATTCCACTACCCTGTAATGAAAAGGACATCTTTTCTGGGTGTTAGTTCTGAAAGGTCTTGTAGGTCTTCATAGAACCATTCAACTTCAGCTTCTTCAGCATTACTGGTCGGGGCACAGACTTGGATAACTGTAATGTTGAATGGTCTGCCTTGGAAACGAATAGAGATCATTCTGTCATTTTTGCGATTGCATCCAAGTACTGCATTTTGGACTCTTTTGTTGACCATGATGGCTACTCCATTTCTTCTGAGGGATTCCTGCCTGCAGTAGTAGATATAATGGTCATCTGAGTTAAATTCACCCAATCCAGTTCATTTTAGTTCGCTGATTCCTAAAATGTCAATGTTCACTCTTGCCATCTCTTGTTTGACCACTTCCAATTTGCCTTGATTCATGGACCTGACATTCCAGGTTCCTATGCAAGATTGCTCTTTACAGCATTGGACTTTGTTTCTATCACCAGTCACATCCACAGCTGGGTATTGTTTTTGCTTTGGCTCCATCCCTTCATTCTTTCTGGAGTTATTTCTCCACTGATCTCCAGTAGCGTGTTGTGCACCTACAGACCTGGGCAGTTCCTCTTTCAGGATCCTATCATTTTGCCTTTTCATACTGTTCATGGGGTTCTCAAGGCAAGAATACTGAAGTGGTTTGCCATTCCCTTCTCCAGTGGACCACATTCTGTGAGATCTCTCCACCATGACCCACCCATCTTGGGTTGCCCCATGGGCATGACTTAGTTCCACTGAGTTAGACAAGGCTGTGGTCCTAGTGTGACTAGATTGACTAGCTTTCTGTGAGTATGGTTTCAGTGTGTCTGCCCTCTGATGCCCTCTTGCAACACCTACCGTCTTACTTGGGTTTCTCTTACCTTGGGCGTGGGGTATCTCTTCAGGGCTGCTCCAGCAATGTGCAGCTGCTGCTCCTTACGTTGGATGAAGGGTATCTCCTCATCACTGCCATTCCTGACCTTCAATGTGGAATAGCTCCTCTACACCCTCCTGTGCCAGTGCAGCCATCGCTCCTTGGATGTAGGTTGATCTTCCCGGCAGCCGCCCCTGGCCTCAGGCATGGGGTGGCCCCTCCCGGCCGCTGTCTCTGGCCTCGTACGCTGGGTGGCTCCTCCCGACCGTTTCCCCTGACCTTGGATGCGGGGTGGCTCTTCTCGGCCGTTCCTGTGCCGTTGCAGCCTGGCACTCTCGGCCACTGCCCCTAACCTCGGACATGGGGTAGCTCCAGCCCCATCATTTCTCTACTTTACTTCATCATTTGTTTAAAGCTCAGGGACTTTTGGTTATGTGCCAAAGAATAGAGGCTTGCCTTCAAACAGTGGTTGACTGTAATCCTTGGTTCCCTGATAAAGGCAATTTTGATTTAGAATTGGCACTGGGTCAAAGAAAATGTTGAACGAGCCGCCAGACAAAGAGAGAATATTTCAATTGATTTCTGGCCCCTATGATCTCTCATTAAGGCTATAATTCTGCCATTTCAAGGTAATTCCAGCCCTCACAATATTTGACAACAGACAGAACACTTGTTACATGAATATAAATTAAATAATGAAACTTTACAAAAGGTCCAATTAGAACAACATAAAATATTTCAGAACTTTCTTATTTATCCTACACCAGCTGCTCCAAATGCTCCTCCTCTGCCAGCAGGCACAAATCCAAAATTCTCTCCTTTGCTAGACTTGCTCACTCTCCTTGGAATTCTCCTATTTTAAAATCTTAAAGCAGAAAGCTATGAGATCTCTGTCTGTCTGGATATATATGTATATCTCAATGTATATCTTTGTCTCTGAATAATATTGCTAATGTTAATTTATAAATGAGCTAAACAACAGTTCATGGTTTCTGAAAGAAAGTAAGATGCATGTTTCCAGTAAAAAGGGTATAAGAAATGTAATTACATCTCATTAAGGAAAAAAAGAACTATGGATTATAGATGGCTATTCTATGGATGGACAAATAAAATTATGAATACAGAAAGTATAAAAAAAGGTTTATAGAAAATGAGACCCAAGAAGAAAGTTCTATGTGTGGTACATTTTATTAAGAGAAAAAGAAAGACATATGGCTTATAGATGGCTATTTTATGAATGGACAAATAAAGTGATAAATACAAAAAGTGTAAAAATGGTTTGTGGCAAGTAGAAAAGAGTTTTATTCATGATACAAGTTTCTTAAGACTTATGCTAGCTATAGCTATATTATTTTCTATGTCACTTGTTTCAGAAAAATTTCTTACATTAACAAATGGTGACTGAGCCTGTGATATAATGTTGATATGCAGTTCATTTTGAGATCAATGATTGTGATAATGTAACTCTAGATATGGGAAGAAGCAACAAGAGGGAATATTTTCCTGGACGAAGAAGCTAGTAAGACAGTGATCCAGAGACTTTTTCTACTTGCAAGGCCTAGTGCAATAACAGCACACTGAGTGGCTTATCAATGGAATCTTCCCTAGACCTGGGAATGAGCCTTCCCAGCACCGTTGGATACAATGGTCATGAAATGGCCCCCAAACATGGTCAAATATGTGGCTATGAAGGGACCTTGCTGACTGGAAGTTGGTACTTGCCAGCTGCCTCTACAAAGATTACATCATGACCGCTGCAAGCTGCTGACCTGGAACACCCTCTGAAAGGAGTTCAGGGTGGAAATCAGAAATAAGGCACTCTATGCTCAGGGAAAAACCCAGAAGGACTGGCCTTCAGACAGTCAGATGTTTTCATGTAAAGATTTTATGAGCCCAAATTCTTGCATCATCTCATACCTAGAAAAACACTAATGTCATGAACCAATGTCTGGTCCTGGTTCTCCTGGTAACCCCTGAGTAGCTTTTCTACTTCTATTAATCTTTGGGCCATATACCTTTAACTTTCTTGTTAAGTTTGTTTCTTTCAGAATACAACAAATCTCCAAATGGTAATATGACAAGAATATTCCCTGACCAACACCTAGACAGTACTGAAACAAGTCACCTTATCATTGCATGGACTCTCATCTCCCTCTGTTAGTGCACCCTGACAGAAAGCAGGCAAAGGGAACCCAGAACCCCACGACACCCCTGTACACCCTGAAGAAGCCAGAGGGGCCATTGGCCCTTTCCCCTGAGATTGGGTTCCCAAATGCCTGAGAAGGGAAATATGGAAACTTGCTGTGAGCACCAAAGAACTTGGGACTTGGACCGGACATCTCACATCTCATAGTCATAGCAACTATTTCTTTCATTATAATCAATTATATCTCATACAAGCTTGTGTTCCCTTTCCTTTTGTTACAATTATATTTGTTGTTTAACATTGCCTTTATGCAAAAATTTTTAAAACTAAACAAACTCAATTAGTCAAGACCCTTTTTACAAATATAATAAATAATGGGGAATTGTCAGGGAACATTTAACAGGAGGACTCCTACATGCTGTTTTCTATTTCTCAAGGATTCTCTGTCCGTTATCAGT